>NC_139560.1:52922818-53399484 GCF_965112155.1 Podarcis liolepis | reverse complement strand
AGGTTTTGCTAGAGTAAGTTTGCTCACTAGGAGCCATTGGTGATCCTTCAACAACTGGCCTGCTTTGACCCAGTGAGTACCTGATATGGGTGAATCAGAACAGTAAAAGACTTGCTATTGACATCCTTTTGATTTCATTATTTCTCTAATGCAGGGTGCTGTATCAACACTGTCTATAAGTTACAGAATAGGTTTGCTGGTGCCTCCAGCCTGTTTTCTACAGAAAGCCACACAAGCTTCTGAGGAAATAAGTGAGAGATTGTTTATACTTGTTGTTATAATGGTTTCAGTCTTTTGTTTTTTCATCATGTCCCTTGCATTGCTTGAGGATTCCAGGGCAAAGCTAGTTTCTCCCTATCGGTGCTTCTAAAAAATCCCTTTACTTTGCTTTCTAAAGTATATGATCAAACTCAATCCTAAGGAATAAAAAAGTAAGTCCTTGGGAAAACTGCTGATCTCAGTGATGTGTTCCTTTCAGCCCTTCTGGTGCTATCCTTTCCTTTGTCGAAGAATGTTGACTAAATTAAAATGTGAAAGCACACCAACTGCTCTGTGCTTTCCGTGAAGGACATTTTCTAAAATTGATGCCATGACTCAGCACCCGCCAGCACCTTGAGCCTCACATTGCTCCCAACATAAATTTGCTGGAGTATAAAGAGAAACGATTTTTGAAATGAAACACAATACAGCCATCTGACATCAGAAAGAAGCTGTCCCTGCTCTAATGTCAGGGACAAAAGCTCTCACTGTAAATCTGGTGAGAAACACAGTTTGTTTTATGCAGTACTTTGTTGTTATTAGTAGTAGTGGTGGTGGAAAACAAATAAAGGAGCAGCAGACTGAGGCAGACTTATGGCAACCCTGGCAACTGCTCTTCTCTTGATTGTCCTTGAAAATGCTGCCCAGTGTCAACATTCGTCAGAGGACATTTCATTTACACCATACACCATGGAGACACTCCAGTGTCTCCGGTTGCTTGTCCCCATATTTGTGGCCAAGTTCCTGATTCACAACTGGAGAACATGTTGAGTCCATCGCTTCTAGTTAACATGGTAAACCGTGCATTTCCATGAGTCTTACCACATGTCCAGAATTGTGTCAGTGGGAATGCGCAATGTTAACCTGAATATTTGGTACAGTGGTACCTCGCAAGACGAATGCCTCGCAAGACGAAAAATGTGCAAGACGAAAGAGTTTTCCGTTTTTTGAGTCATTCCGCAAGATGAATTTCCCTATGGGCTTGCTTCGCAAGACGAAACGTCTTGAGAGTTCTTGCGAGTTTGTTTCCTTTTTCTTAAAGCTGCTAAGCCACTAAGCTGTTAATAGCCGCTAAGCCGCTAAGCCGTTAATAGCCGCTAAGCCGTTAATAGCCGCTAAGCCGCTAATAGCCGCTAAGCCGCTAATAGCCGTGCTTCACAAGACGAAAAAACTGCAAGATGAAGAGACTCGCAGAACGGATTAATTTTGTCTTGCGAGGCACCACTGTACAAGAAACAGCTCTTTGTGAAAGTTACCCTTTCTGAAGAATAGATGTGATTCCCAGAGCAACAATATAATCAATGTTATAGAGTCAGTAGTTTCCTTCACTGGCCCTCTTGCTCTGTAGAGTCCTTCTGATCAGCCCTCTTTTTCCTTTTCTGAATCACCAGCTCCATTTGCCTTCTGCTCTTTCCTTTTTTTCTCAAAGTCCTTTCTCAATTTTGCTATCTCCTGCTGCATTCTCTTCTCCCACACCTCCTCTGTTTTATTTTGCCAGCTCTAGTGGCTGCTCCCTCGCCACAGAATTGATGCTTTTGAATTATGGGGCTGGAGGAGACTCTTGAGAGAAGATCAAATGTATCCATTCTTAAGGAAATCAGCCCTGAGTGCTCACTGGAAGGACAGATCGTGAAGTTGAGGCTCCAATACTCTGACCACCTCATGAGAAGAGAAGACTGCCTGGAAAAGACCCTGATGTTGGGAAAGATGGAGGGCACAAGGAGAAGGAGACGACAGAGGATGAGATGGTTTGGACAGTGTTCTTGAAGCTATCAGCATGAGTCTGACCAAGCTGTAGGAGGCAGTGGAAGACAGGAGTGCCTGGCGTGCTCTGGTCCATGGGGTCACGAAGAGTCGGACACGACTAAATGACTAAACAACAACAACAGTGGCTGCTCCCATCCTGTTCTTGGTCCTACTCCCAAACTGGTTCTCTTGTTAGCGTTAGCAATATTTTCAGCCACAGTAGAACCCTTTCCTCCCCCTTTAAGGGGGTTGCATTAATTATACACCCAGGTCTTCTTTAACCAGTACTGAACTGAGAGCAAATCTCCATTCTCAAAATCAAAAAAAGAAGAGCAAATGGAGGAACATCCAGCCTTAACACTGACAAAGAAAGATGAGAACCAGTGCGGGGGCAGGGGGAGAGAGATGAGAAGCAGTGTACACACATACAGTATATACAACCTTCTTAGCTCTGCTTGATTCAATTATTTGGCAAAATCTTCTGAAGAACTTTGAGTAGTACTTATGCCACTTATTGTAACATTTATTTTTGCTTGGAATGTGATGCTTCCCTGACCTTGACTCGCAATAAATAAGTAGATCCCATGTTGGGATTTTAAAGGAGCCAAACATTTCATACAGAACAGAAAGCCAACCGGTCAACATTCAACTTTCCCCCTTAAAATCTCATAGGCAGACCACTTCAGGTTATTTGTTTCTTCCAAAGCATGGATGCAGAGAAGTACCAGTGCATTTAGCACCCAGGTAACATTTTCTTCTTCTTCTCAGGTGAGAACACCAGTCAAAGGAAGCACATGAAAATGGAGATATCATAATGCAAAGTTTACCCGGGGTTCGCAATAAAAACTTGCGATCAGATTGTATCATCTCATAGATCTTTTCGTGCAAAATTCACATGGAGTTTTCATTATATATATATATATTTCTGCTGAACTGAAATGGTGAATGGTGGGAGATTCCAGACAAAAAGTGGGAAGTAGCCCATCACACAGAGCATAGTTAAATTACACAATTTGCTACCACAAAATGCAATGCTGGCTACAAAGCTGGATGGCTTTGAAAGAAGAATAGACAGATTTATGAATAATAAAACTATCAATGGCCACTAGCCAAAATGACTATGTTCCTCCTCCACTTTTGGAGGCAGAATGCCAGTTACTGGGAGTCAGAAGTTGAGAGAGTGCTGTTGCGTTTAGGTTCTGCTTGTGGGCTTCCGATAGACATCTTGCTATCCGCTCTGGGAGCAGAACACTGGACTAGATGAGCCTTTGGTCTGATTCAGCATCGCTCTTCTTTTGTTCTCAGGAATATTCCTTCTCAAAACTTCACAAAGTACAGAAATTTTATCAAAATTGGCTCAGAAAAGAAACAGAGTTTACCTGTGGCCTTTCCCCAGTTATATAAAGAGCATGTACCTTTAGCACCCTGTGGATTCTGACATATCCCACTGTGATAGCTCATCGTGTGAGCAATGATAGAATCTTCTTGTGTTCAGTCCATGACAGGAGCAAACATTTTGGTTAATGTTCCTCTAAGGCTTGACTATGGCTGCAGCTCATTTACCACCCCATTCCAGGAATCCTTCCCTTCTCTTGTAAATCCTAAGAGCCCACAGCCCATTACATGTGCAATGTGTTAGGAAGAGAATGTGGAATAGTCTGAAATAAATTGATTCCCTTTATAAATGGACTTGTCATTTATTTTATTATTTTTTGTTCCAAAATGAAACTTGACTTAAAAGCTATAGCAGTCCCTATAAAGAAGTGAAATAAAAAGGGGGGTCTGAGAAATCACTGCAGATATAGCCCCCAGGGTTGCATTCACTATCACATCTCTGAGCCTGTCATAGTATAAATAACCTACTCCTGGCACTGTAAGTAGAGGGTTGCCTACTAACCCATATAACTGTCCATGATAGAAGCTGTTTACAGGTGCAATCTAGGATAAAAGCTGTTTTCAGCTTTGAGGCACTGTATTACAAAGCTATACTGCAAAGAATAACTGCTAAGTGTACTACACAGTCTGAATGAGAGGTAATGATAGTCTAGTGGTAGCATGTTTCAATATTGGTTGAAAAGAAGATTGTTTTACATATACATGGGGAGAAATGTCATGAAGACAGAAATATAAAACATGCATTTATTTCAATGGCACTTGCAAATAACTGCTCCCAGGATCACAACCGTAATTCAGTGAGAACTGGAAGGAAACGTAGACCAGTAACCTAATTCAGGGATAGTCAATGTGGGGTCCTCCAGACATTGCTGGACTCCAACTCCCATCATTGCTAGTCTGCATGGCCAATCATTGGAGCCTCTTCCAGGTGAAGGTGGGTGAGACAAACTTGCCCCCGCAGAAAATAGGAATGACATTAGAAGACGTGGCAAATATGTGTATAGATTTTCTTTTTTTAGGGAAAAAAATGGTTTTTCAAATTACAGTTTTACAATCACATATCCAACATACAACATAAAGACAAGATTCCATAGAATCTCCTGGACTTTCCTCCTCTCCTTTGTGGGTCCTATTGTTAATCATTTCCTCCTGCATCTTTTATAATAATCCGAATCTTTTACATCTCCATTATATCAAAAATCCACCATTAAACTACAAGTGTTATTCCAATCCTACTAACAATTTTAACTGTTTACAATGGTTTTAAAGATAAATTATAAATCCCCCCTTCTTTATTAAAGTTTTGGTTTTCCTGATTTCTGATTCTTCTGGTCATTTTTGCCTTTTCAGCATAATCCATCAACTTAATCTGCCATTCTTCTCTGGATGGGACTTTAACTGCTTTCCATCTCTGGGCCAATAACATCTGGGCAGCTGTGGTCACATACATGAATAGTCTTTTCTGTTCCAGTGAGATGTTGACACCTAAGATTCCTAAAAGAAAGGCTTTGGGGGATTTAGAAAAAGTTATTTTAAACATTTTTTTTTAATTCATTATATATCATTTCCCAAAATTCTTTTACTACCTTACATGTCCACCACATATGATAGAAGGTGCCTTATTTTTCCTTACATTTCCAACATATATTTGACCAAATATTTGTATAGATTTTCATGCATTTTTCCAGACCACATTTTACATCAAAAATTACATTTTCCACCTCCCAAACTTCCCTGCTCCTGGATGCTTTGTGCAAAATCTAAGCTGATTTTGCTTTCCAGTACAACAGATCCCCCGTTCAAAAGCAGATGACCCACACAATGATTCTTAACAAAACAGATAGTTCCAGGCAAATCAAGCACTCAACCCTCCTGACATTGGCTAATTGATAGAAACAATCCCTAATGTTCAGGTTCTGGCTTTTGTGTTGATTCACAGCACCAGGAAGAAGCAGAAGTCAGCATGTCAAAAGTTGAGTTTATAACTTGGGACTCTTATACCACGAAGACTTGAAAGACTAACTATGTCATCCTGTACACAGTGGCTGAGTGTCTTTGGATTTACTGGGCAGAAATGATCTCCTTTACGCTGAGGGTATAGCAAGATCTTATAGTTTATGTCAGCTATGTTGAAGTGAACATTAAAATAAAATAGGATTAGCAAAGGCAATCCAATACTTTTCTTTCATCCAGCGATGCAGCAAATAGGCATCCCATTTACAGGTATGAGCACCTTTTTCAAGGGACTCATTGCCTTTCTGTCTCCTTACATACATCCTTTCCCCATATGTACCACTGCATCTGATCTGTGGAGAAAGCATTGCTCCTTGCCCTATCTTTAATGGAAGTGAGAAGATGAGGTCTGGTGAACAAGCACCTAGCTGAAAAGGGATGCAATGTTTTGAAAAGAAAAAAATTGTGCAGTGCACACCATGGGACAAAAATCAGGCATCCATAGATGATGAAGAGAGAACTTGAATAACTTATTTCAGAAAAGAGGAAGTAAAACTAGACAATACTAATAAGGTAAAGGTAAAGGGATCCCTGACCGTTAGGTCCAGTCGTGGACGACTCTGGGGTTGCAGTGCTCATCTCACTTTGCTGGCTGAGAGAGCCGGCGTACAGCTTCCAGGTCATGTGGCCAGCATGACTAAGCCGCTTCTGGCAAAACCAGAGCAGCGCATGGAAATGCCGTTTACCTTCCCGTCGGAGCAGTACCTATTTATCTACTTGCACTTTGACGTGCTTTCAAACTGCTAGGTTGGCAGGAGCTGGGACCATGCAATGGGAGCTCACCCCGTCACGGGGATTCAAACCACCGACCTTCCGATCAGCAAGCCCTAGGCTCAGTGGTTTAGACCACAGTGCCACCCATGTCTCACTAATAAGGTAGAGGCAGGCTAAAATTCTACTTGAAAACTCTATTAAAAAATAGACACAGGACATGTTGTTGAACATTTGTGGACTCATGCATTGTTCAGCTGAACTTACCAGATTACTTTGGTGACATTGCTAAATTGTTTTGCTGACATTGCTACATGACTTGAGAGTAGCCATAGGGAGCGGCTTGTGCCTCTGTGCACTGCCTTTGCTGAATTTTTTTTTTAAAAAAAATCCTTCCTTCCTGTAGCACCTTAAAGACCAACTAAGTTAGTTCTTGGTATAAGCTTTCGTGTGCATGCACACTTCTTCAGATACACTGAAACAGAAGATGCCAGATCCTTCTATATAGTGAGAAGGTGGGGAGGGGTATTACTCAGAAGGGTGGTGGGAATTGGAGATTGGCAGATAGCTGAGATGAGCCTGTTGACGACTCTTAATGACTGTAATAGGTCTTACATGAAAAGGCAAGGGGTGAGAAGGTGAGAAATGGCTTAGTCATGTATAATGAGATAAGAATCCAATGTCTCTGTTCAGACCAGGTCTCTCCATTGTTTTAAGTTTGGTAATGAGTTGCAATTCAAAATGAGTTTGCTGAAAATAGTACAAGAGGAACAGCTGGCAGAGTGAGAACTATCCTGCAAAAGAAGGTGCAAGCGTTTTGATGGAGAAGAGGGGACACTAACCACTACTTATAACTGAGTGCCTTGTCCTGGACTGACTGGAACAGGTCTAGGTCTAATGTGTTCCTGAAGATCAGAGAGACCAGGTGTTGATTGATTCCACAAGTGGAAATTCATCACTGTTATCCTCTGTTGTAGTTTCGATTTATGGTTGATTTACTGTTCAATAAAATTGAGATGTATCATTTTCCATTTTGTGGTCTGGATTCCTGTTACACATATATTAAAGCCTCAGGCTGACACATGTCAGTACTTACATACAAGGGTTGCCAATTGTCTGTCGTTATATTCTTCCAGTAGAACTACACCTGGCTATTTTTCTGCTACCTAGCCTATTTTCTATATATTCTGTTCTATAGGCTTTCTACAGCTGTTAACACAGAGAGCCTTTCTCGTGCTGGGACTCCTGTTGACAACATTTTGGCTGATTCTTAATTAGACCATGTTTTGTTGTGCTATCAAATTCAAACTGTGAATTTTAAAAAAGTTTTAATTGCATTTTTGGATGGCTTTTAGTTTACCAGGTTTGCACATCATTTTGGGTGACACCCCACTAGCAAAAACAGAACTTTAGAGATGAGAAAGAAAACACTTTGGAAAGTATTCACATCGTTAAGCACATTCTTACTGTGGGATTCACTGCTAGCTGGCCTCCATAAAGCTACTACAGAGCCCTCACTGGCTTAGAAACATGGAATTGTAAAGTCAGAAGGTACCACAAGAGTCATCTAATCTAACACCCTGAAATAAAGGAGTCATTTGCCCAACGTGGGATTCGAACCCACAATCCTGAGATTAGAAGTCTCATGTTCTACCAATTGAGCAACAGGGGCCTATCCTGCCACTGAGCTCCTTTGGTTTGGTAGGCTTATGGAGGGCAGGGTAGGATTCCATTTTTAGGATGGATGTGCAATTAATGTTTTATTAATGTGAGTTATATGGGAGGTTTTATGTTGCATTCTATTTTATGATTGTTGGAAATCGTATTTTTAATATGCTGTTGTGTAAGGCACCTTGAGAGAGTTATAATTAAATAAACAAATAAATAAATGACTACAGTTTATCCCTGCTTTTTGCCCCTAAGCTACTTTGAAATGCACAAAGCTCAAATGGTAGACAGCTACATGACACACCAACCCCTGAGAAGCTCTGGGGATGTGTGAGCATTACCTAGGGTTTGGTTTGCTTGGAGTGAAGGTCAGTGGAGGCTGTGGTGCCTTTATGGTTTTATTTACACATATATACAACCCAACCATAGATCAGAGGGGCTCACAGCATTAACACTCCCATAAACTTTGCTTCCCCTTAGGTTTCCAGGGGAACCCTGAAGTCCAGCACAAAGCAAATATGTCTCTGTCTCTGTCTCCAGCTTCCAGCTCACTCACACACAACTTTACCCATGTAGCAGCTGAGTGAGGAGGGCGGGGTTGGGGAAAGGACCACCCATTCATTCTATGGCACAGAGCAACTTTAGTTGGGCTAATTCATGGTACTTAACTAGGCAGACAAAACCTTGATACCATTACTAATATCTCTCTGTACTTCTGCTATGTGGATGTATTTCTCCCCCCTCTGGCTTCTGCACAGCCTTAATTATTGTCCCCTCTCATATACTAAAGTTATCTTATTGATAGGAGTGTGTACCTCAGATAAGGCGGGGAAGATGGTGATGATGGGAAGAATAACTGACACCACAACATTTTGGAATTGAAAAAGGCCACAACTTTATTGATTGCAGATGCTGTTGGCTTTGGCTAAGGAATTGAGTATGTATCCTGAATCAGCCTCCCCTTAAGGAGTCTCAAAGTAGCTAGCAATCTTCATTCCCTTCCTCCCCCACAACAAACACTCTGTGAGGTGAGCGAGGCTGAGAGACTTCAGAGAAGTGTGATTAGCCCAAGGTGACCCAGCAGCTGCATGTGGAGGAGCGGAGACGTGAAACTGGTTCACTAGTTTACGAGTCCACCACTCTTAACCACTACACCACACTGGTGTAACCACGGGTCATGCCCGGGCTATGAGTCACCCCAAGACACAGGTCAACTGAACTGACCCACGAAGCCACCACTGGGAAGACTTTTGGGCCATCTGTTCTCCACATGAGCTTCCGGACAGATCGATTCTTCCACCCAGGCCCCTTTACCAGGGTGCTCTATGGCCCTGCTCACAATGTGAGGAGGGTGATGCACCATCTCACCCTTCCTCGGGAATAGACTAGGTTCGCCTTAAATGCCAAAGTTGTGACTATTGCTATGATTAAGGAAAACCCCCAATGGGTCCAGTTTGTTTGCAGGCAAATTCCTTTATATGCCTATTGCTTTATATGCTTATTGGGCAGTTTCTTTTGAAACATTATACTGGTTGAGGAAATAGCAGAAAACTCCTGGCCTAAAGGGACACTACTGTGCATAATCTGAAGAAGCTAAAATTGGGCTCAGAGCTTCCAGTATTACTATCTTTTGGTTTGGACTACCACTCCCATCATCCCAATGGTCAGGGATGATGGGAAGGTAGTCCAAATCATTTGACGGGCACCAGGTTGGTGCAGCCTGCAGGACTGAAACACAAGCTATGCCATCTTGTGGAACTAGTCGTAGTTACATGAGAAAGCTACAAACACAACACAACACTCCAGAAACAGCATTAGCATTCATCTGTTCATCTTGGAGCTGAAAGCAAGGTATCTGAGGAGTTCTAAGATGAATGCCTGGATTTATTTACCTCCTTATCTGTGTAACATCTCAAAAGCAAAGAATAGTGGCTCTGAACATTAAACTTTTCAGCCTGTCCAATGAACTTGAATATATTAATGGTTCAGCATTGTAAAGAGCAAGTTACAGGAGATAGATACAAGGAATTCAGAAGTAGATTGAATAAGCCAATGTTGGGAGAATTTCCATTGCCCTCACCCTCTGCAGATGTACTATAAATGCACAAATAAGAGAATCAAATGACTGTGTAAAGCATCTTTCTTGCATATGTACCTTATAAGCCATTATCTCCACCCACAGCTGAAGTGTTTGGTCATATCCTCACCATACATTTAAAGCACATTTATATTAGTATAAATTACATCTATGATATCTTCCAAAGATCCGTGAAATTGAAGTTTGTTAAGGATGCTTAGAGTTAGGAGACCCCTCACAGAGCCACAATTTTTAGCAACTTTAGCAAGCTACAGTTCCCAAGATTCTTTGGTGGAAGCCATTGTGATATAAGAGTGCTTTAAATTTGTGGTGCGGATGTTGCCTCTTGTGTGTAGCCAAAAGTGTTCAATCAGTAGCATCTGAGGCCACAAGGTCTAACACAGAGACGTGAAACCTGTGGCCCACAAGATATTGCTCGACTACAACTGCATCACCCTGACCATTGGTTATATAATTAGACTTCAACAATATCCGAGGGCACAGGTTACCCACCTCTGGCCTTGCAAGATGCAATGTTGTCTTGAGGTAATGTTCATCTAAATAATTGTGCTAATGGAGTGATTTCTGCTAGTGTCATGGAACTTACCCCCCCTTTCCTCATGTGTGCCCAGTACCACCTCCTAATTTGCTCCAGAGGTTTGGGGGGGACCAGAACAGATTTAGGGGCCACCTGGGAAAGGAGAGAGGTGGAAGTCTTGTTGTGCAAACAGAAGTCTTTTTGCTCACACAAAAGGATGCTTTGTGCTTTGATGAATACAACCCATGGTCTTCTACCTTGGACAGGCCTAGATCGCCCAGAATGTCAATCCATCTTAATTTTGGATGGGGGCTCTAATTCTGAAATTTTATAATTCACTCCATCATGGGTTGTGAATTAATCCCAGTCATTTGCAGCATTGACTGGCAACTGCCACATAGGATTTGCTAACGTAGGAACACTTGAAACAGGAAACATCAAGGTCAAATGACTGCTACCAACCAGGATCCTAAAGTTGGAGCCATTCACATTTTCCACTGTCTAAAATTGATGAGACTCTGTTCCATTCACCTCCAGCAGCAGGTTTGTTGGATCTATGTAGCTTTATCCTCGGGATAATACTAACTTCTGCTTGCTGAGACTAATGAGAACAAAGTCAGGGGAAATAAACCATGAAGAGAAGAGAGAAATGGGAAACAGCTTTAGAAACCATCATCCTGCAGCACGTTAATGCTTTGCTTTCACATGTTTCATTCAAGTCTTTCTCAGGGCTGTTGCGACACTGACTTCACTGCAGAGATAAAACCAGAAGGGAGACCTTGGGTGGTAAGGTTCACATTTATTTGTACTTGAAGCTTTGACACATTGTTAGCTACAGTGACAACTTTGTGAATGCCAAATAAGCAGTGTTCAGCTTCTCCCACCCGCTCTTCCTTTTAAAGTCACGACCACACAGCGGTGCACTTCAGAATGACAGCCAATGGCACCCAGCAAACCAGGTACTTCCCCTCTTGTCCAGATAGTGAAAGTCATGTAAATGTGAACACACCGGCATGAGCATCTGTTTAATTAAAGAAGGACACAGACACTGTGTGGTGGATGAGATGAAAAGCAGAATGAATGTGAGAATATTGCATCCATTGGAATCTGCTACAAACAGTCCAGTTTCCAAATCCCTTATTCAATTAAATTTGAATCTATATGATCTATGTTTACCTTAAAGAGATCCAGATCATCAGTTGCTGTAACCTGAGCTACAGATTCTTTGCTCCCAACGCCTTGGATGCTGACATAAAACTAGGACCATCTCTGAAGGCCTTTCTGAAGTTACTGAGTCACCTTGGACTTTAAGGTATCTGAAACCACCCAAAGTATCTCCACAAGGAAAAGCAAGAGGTTGTTTAGTGGTGTTTAAATCTTGAATGCCAGTGTTTGTTTGCTTGAGTGTTTGGGCATTCATAAGGTCCTGCTGGGCTAGGGGTTATAAAGCTTCAGTTGAGTCCATATAATGCCTTCAAAATGTTGCTAGACTACAACTCCCATCATCCATGACCATGCTTATACTGGCTAAGGCTGATGGGAGCTGGAGTCCCACATTGGACACTGCTGAATTAAGCTCTGGGCTTAACTGGAACAACATCTGCTTTCCTTGGGAGCTGCCAGAACTTGAATGTGACTTTGCTTCTGTTACATAGCCACACATTGGTAAGATCCTGGCAGAGGAGTCAGGACTTGAACAAGAGTTTTGGGGATGGAATGAGGGTGAGGTAAGGGGGTGAAACTATGCCTCCCCTAGTGCCTTCTAAAATAGGAGCTCACAAATGGTAGTGAATCATCCCCCTGCATCCTTTGAGGTCTAGTTTTACTCTAACCAGAGTCTCAAAGTTGAAGCTGAAATTCAGCAACTCTAATGAAATGGCAGACTGCTCCTCATGGCACTCTTTAAACAGTACCTTATCTGGTTCTTTGCCTTGTAGACATCCACATCACTAGTGACAGATATAGTTAAAAGGAAAGCATACTTTAACCATGTGTGAGCAAAATATGTGTGCATAAGGCTTTAAATTTAGCTACATCTTTCTCTTTCTCTCTGAACCTGTGTGCGCATATTAGAAAAGGTGCATTAAATAAGCACTGTCAGAGGTTTAAACTAATGCTGCAAGGAAGTATTATGCAGTATGCTTTGTTGAACAGGCGATTTTCATTTTACATCAAAGGTAAGGTAAGGTCATTATAATTCCCATCAGTTCTAGGAGGTCTTAAATATTTGAAAGCCAATAAATAGTCTTCCCTCTCAAAGGCTTGTTTCCCCCAGCAGCCAATTAAAATGAAGATGGCATGGCACTGTGCGCCGAGCTTTCAGACACTTCTGTACAGAGAAGAGTGCCTTGGACTGCAGCCACAGGAGGGAAGAAGAACAACAAGAGCTGTACATTGCAAATTACAGTAGAGCGCAATTAGGTTACATAAATTTAGTGTGCAAGAAGAGCTGAGCTGATCATAAAATATGCATGTGTAAATGAAACCCATTATGAATATGTGAAAATCTATCACAGGCGTGAGCAGCAAGATGATTTGAGATCTTATCCGTTGACCTTTCATTGCAAACACACTCTGGAGATGAGAAAATGCCTCTTTCAGTTTCACTTGTTATAAATGTTATGGGTGCCTTTTCCCCCCCTGGTAGAGATTTGGTGCTTTAAGCAGGATGGCAAGCTGAAGTCTGATGGGTGAAGCTTTTCCTATCACTCCATCTGTACAATGGAAAAGGTTGGGTTTCTGTTTTCCACGCAGCTGTTAAAGGCACAGGGATCTACAGGGGAGGTTGCCAATCCTGTTTAAAGAGTCACCATTAACCTGTTCCCAGAGAAAAAACACAAGGCAGTTAAGGGGAAATCAATTTCTGTTGGTGAAAGTGCCCAAGTTACTATCAAGTAACAGTCTCTTCTCCCTTTGATAATCGATGTTCCTGCAAAGTGCTAAAACGTATGTGATTAGGCCATTAACTGAAGTGGCTAGAATATATGCATGAAAATGCATTTTTTAAAGAAGCATTCAAGTAGTCTGGCTGTTTTATTCTCCTTCTGTTCTGTTTGTCATTATTGTTTCTGTTCTAGTGGTGTTTTAATATTAACTGTTCTGTGGTGCATCCCTATCCATATCTAAGCCGAAGTTAACCCCACTGAATTCAATGGGACTTTCCCCAAAGTAAGTGTATATAGCAGCTTTGTCAAACTTTTCTTTTCATCTAAGGGCCTCACTCACCATTGGCTAACTGCGCATGGATTACATTTCAGTGTTGGGTGTGCCATTCCACAGGAGCACACACCTCAGAGAGATGCAGAGACACATGCAGGTATACACACACCTCACCTGAGGTGATCCATGCTGATCAGCTGATAAGTCTGTATCTGCCTTATGGTTCTTTTTCATTTTGCTACTACTGCCAAAATGAGTGAGGTATTGGGGGGGGGGGTTGCATGTGAGCATAGAATCATAGAATCATAGAATCATAGAGTTGGAAGAGACCACAAGGGCCATCGAGTCCAACCCCCTGCCAAGCAGGAAAAAGAGCAGGGTAGAACAGCCCCGAGGGTAAGGGTTAGCCACCCAAAATGTATAGAATTGCGGCCTATAATTTATTTTTATAGGGTGGAATTCAGTGTTGCATAAATGTTTTGTTTGTGCAAGCATTTCAGCTTGCCAGATAGAAAGATCCCCCTCTCTTCCTCCCACATCGCACTCCCTCTCCCCTCCCTCGTTGCCCGATGCTCCTTCCGAAAACAAAAATCTGAGAAAGAAAACTAGCTTATGGGGGGGGGGAGCCTATGCTAGAATCCTTGTTCCTGACACCTGGACTTTTATGTGCAGGGATTTTTATTTTTATTTTGTAGTGTGGACCATTCAGTCATGGGAAACCATGCTGTAGTCTTCAGAGATACAGTGTGGACCCAGGTCTGCTACCTATAGAAAAATGAAGCTTGTGACATACACTTTTAAACGTGTTGAAAATCAATTAGCTGAGACTTGACAAAATATTTGTGTGTTTGCATGTGTACGCAAACACCTAAGCTATGAAAAACACAATTTCTAAAGTTTGTGGGTGGAAGACTGACAGGTGGCGCATTCAGCAATCTGAGCTGTCAGAGGCATCGTTGAGCATTACGTGAGGCTGTGTTGCCTGCTGCTTTGCCACTATTGTTTGTTTTTTAAAAATTTATTTTTATTTTAATTATTCCTCTTCACTGCTAGAAGGGAGCACACCTGAGACTGCTTATGGTGGTAGCAACATGGACAGAGGCAACACAAGCAGTGACTAGGTTTCTGCATTCTAGAAGATTAACTGTTCAGACATAATTTGCTGTACCTTTTTTCTTTTATAAAGTTGTTGAAACGATCTTTTCCACATCTGTGATGCCAGGATTACAAATCACAGCATTATATACCATGGAGGAACATTTAGTGGTTGTTCATATTCTAATATTTGTGGTGCTTTTGACCCCAAAATGAAAAGGAGGCAATAGAAAACAAGCTTACGTTTTCTGTTATCCTTTCTGAAAGAATTCATTTATTATCCTTTCTGAAAGAATTGGGGAAAAAAATCTAAACAGCCTTCACATCCCAGGGTACTACACAATAATAGCAACAATAAAAGCAAAATAAAATCTATCATAAAACAATAAAAGCTTTTAAAGAAATCAACAGCAGCCCAAACGCACCAAATGTAACCCCTTTAAAATGCTGAGCAATTAAGAAAATATTAAATTTTGGAAATGGAAAAATTGCATTGCCAAAGCCAGCCAAGCCTCTCTGGGGAAGGTGTTCCAAAGTTTCTGCCACTGCAGAAAAGACCATCACATTCCTGCAAGCATAATGCACTTCAGACAGTGATAATACCCATAGAAGTTTCCTATCTTACTGAACAATGTGGGATGGGGTGCTTTTGGGTCCCAAGGGCTTTAAAACAGTCTTCTTCTTTTTACTAAAGTTCAGTATGCCTGAGAAAACACTTGCATTGCAATACTTTGGAAATTTGGAAATCACCCTTTGTGAGGTTTGCTTGTGATAGAAAATGATGTATTTGAACAATCAAGTGTTTGATCAATCGAGCAATCTATAGCCCGGTTAATATGCATACCTTGAAAAAACTAGTTTTTGCCACTTTTTTGGTTTTATGATTACTTCCTGCCCTGCCCTTGGTCTTTAACCAAGCCTGGTATGGATGAATCAATGTGTGATGCTTTTCTCAACATGGAGGCTGACAAATATTAGTGACCCTGGGGAATTATCAACTTAGGTCTTGACCCTAACGCCACATTAGAAATAGTGCCACAAGTGAAGTAGAGCAGCATGTCCCAGGAAGGTGATGGGCCAGGCTAGCTGCCCATCTAGGTCACTTGTAGCCTCTCTCTTCTTAAACTGGAGATACCAAAGACTGAATCTTCTGCATACAAAGTGTTGATCCCCAGTTGAGGTTTGGCCCCTTCCCTGAGATTGTCATCAGTAGTGGCTATCACCTGTTGGGTGGGCAAGGGCAGGGGACCAGAGGGCTCTACCAGAGGTCTGCAAACTAAGGCCCATGGGCCAGATCAGGCCCAATTGCCTTCAGGATCCAACCCATGGACTGTCCGTGGACCAGTGAGGAGATTCTGTTCATTTGGGCTGCGCCATTTCCCCCCCAGCACCATTCCATTCCCCCCACACACACACACGCAAACCACAGCAGCGCCTCCTCCCTCCCTCCTCCTGGCTTCTCCCTACCCTGCCTAGAGGAGGAAGGGGGCTGGGCTGAGCTGGCTGAACACCATTTTAAGCAGTTCCTCTCCGGAGCCAGCCCTTTTGGGTCACTCAGTTTCCCTCTGCCGCCGCCACCCTGGTGCTCTTATGGGCCAGAGAGCAGAGCGGATGAGCTCGCTCTGCCTATCCATGAGAAGAAGAAGCAGTGGTGGTGGTGGTGGCAGCCCCAGGGAAGGTAAGCGTAGTGGCTGGGGGTGGGGCTGGGGGGTGGGAAGGAGGACTACTTGCTCCCCTTGCCTCTTCTTCCAGCTCCCCCCCCCCCGTGCTGCTTCTCCGGCCTGCCACAAGGTCTGAGGGACAATGGACTGGCCCACGGCTAAAAAAAAATGCCGACCCCTGGGCTATATTAACCTCCCCCTAATAGAGAAATGGATATTAATTTCTGTTTGACAGAAGAGGCCTTGCTCAACTGTCTTCACACTCAATGCAAATCAGCATAATAGTGATTTGCCAGGTGACTGACAAGTGGGCAACCCAGGCCACTTGCCAAAGCAGGTCCATTTTCCACTTCCTCTACCACTCCACCGTTCACAGATTGCCAGTGAAGGAGCTGACAGAGAAAGCTTGTACATGCTCAGGGTGAAAGATAATTTTACTAAATATGTCAGTAAATTTTAAATTTTTAATTCAAAATTCAAAATTTTAATTTTGATTTTTGATTTTTAATTCAAAATATATAATCCTGATCCAGCAATAGTTCAAGCTGAGTTGTGCATGACCGATAGGCTGAGTCTAGTTACTGTATTCAGATGTAATGCAGAGCCATAATTTAACTCTATGAAAATTTGCCTAGCCTCCCCAAGGCTTGGGGGCTTCCATACCTTCAAACAGGAGATTAACAGCTTTCACTGAAGTTTTAGATTAACTGCAGTTTAGTGGGCCACCTTCCCCCTAAACAGGGATGTGGGAAGCAAAGATCTAGCCTACCAACTGGGTCTACTCCCTTACCCTGATGTAAAAGATTAAAAAGCATTTCACAAGATGTCCTACATCCTCACATTGTATGACTAGTATTCATAAAATGGCGCAGATACCGTCCTTCTTGGCATTCTTTACGTTCCTACTTTTCAGAAGCTGGAGAAGTTACGTTAGCTGATTTGTTCAAACCACTCCTGACACATTCAACTCCCTAATGTATGTTAAATGCTGATATATTGCCACCACTTTGTTGGAATTGTTTCCCCGAGAAACAGTCAGAAGGAATACATTTCAAGTGTTGTTTTGTTTGGCTTCATTTCTCACTTGAGCAAAATGTTCATAAAAGTGTAGCAGGGTGTTTAGGAATATTTATTTCCACAATATTGGGGAGCCAATCTAAACTATGCGATATGTCATAATTCATTCCAAAAGGAGAGGCCAGGGCCCATCAGTAAGCTAGGAAAGTCTTAATGGACAGATGGCCAAGTTGCCAGGTGTTTCAGACCAGACATGATGGATGGCTTGTAAGGGCTGCAACAGTCCACATCGCAAACAGATGACCCATGTTTGTCTTCCAGCAGGTGCAGCAGAGCACAGCTTGGCTTACGTGCGGTGGACAGAAACCTCTGTCGGCCATGCTTTGCTTCATCACAAACTCCAGAACCACATGCTCTCCAGGTGCAGTTTAGGAGAAAAATGCATCCAAGAACCTTGGCTAAGCATCCATCTTTGAGAAACCAGCTTGAAGGGCTTGTGACATCCAAACTAAGGAAGACATCTCCATAAGCATAATATTGACACAAAGAACTGGCTATGAATTCAGCTTGCAACACTTACATTTGGACTTCTGTTTTATAAGGTTGTTTTTCTATACTTAATCCAACAGCAGGCAAGCCTGAAATTTGTTTTGTCCCCAATTTAAAGCAAACCAACCTGGTTTACCAGTCCTGGAACATAGCTCTTAGTCTGACTACACACTTGGTTCATAAATGTCCCCCAAAATTCATATTTTATAGGGGAAAATGAGTACAAAATGAATATTGTAATGAAACCATGTGTTCAAAATGCATGCAAAATGTGAACAATACAGATGCATGGGGGGAGGTCTACATGTGTGTTTTTCTAAATATGCAAAAAGCGGAGGGATGGACCTATGATTGAACACATGCAAAACAAATCTACTTTTAGAAAATCTTCTCAGGCTATAAGGCATCTCTCAGAGTGCTTCCTTACATAATGATGGAGCCTCATATACACATGCTTGTATGCGCATATCTGCTTCTAAGTGACAACTTGGGGAACAAGAAACAAATCAACAGAGGTTCTTCGCATCAGCCTGGCCTGTTCTACCCCCTTCATCAGCAATTCATTCTGTAGAAATCAGAAGATGAGGTTCATCACAGAATGGAAATACGCATCATCACCCATTGACAGCTTCAGTGTAGGTAGCTGGTAGAAAGACTGGCAACTCTTTTGGCCCAGAGACCCCACACCTGCTCTCACCAGACCAGCTTGGCAGAGCTCAAATGTGCTTCTCAAATACTGGCTATGTCTGTCCCTTGCTGTTTTGCATATAACACTTTGTGCCGTCTGCAGACATTTCTGTTCTGGGCCAACGTTATGCTTCAAATATTGCAGAAAACACTGCAGGTTTCTTTCTGGCTACTGCAGATAGCCTGTCAAGAGGCCCCCCAGGCCATGCAGATATATCTACCTTTCTGTCCAATGCTGATTTGGAGCTGTGCAGCTTTTTGTTCTTCTGACAGAGTGCCTGCCTCTGGGCCTGCAAATATTAGCTTCATGAATACCTTCCATCAGGCCCAATACTCGGTGATATTCCCATTATCAAAATCCACAGGAGGTTCTTGCCTAGTGCTAGAGGCCATCTCTTTTCCTTTTGTTGTTCTGTTTTCAGACTTTTCTGTTTTCAGACTTTTGGTTTTTAAAATAACTGTTGCTGGGGTTTTCTTTGTAAACAGGAGCATGCCCAGTCAGGGAACCAGTCCATCTAGCTCAGTAATGACTTGCCCTGACCAGCAGTGGTCATTTGGCGTTTCAGGCAAGTGTCTTTTACAACCCTATCTGGAAAAGGGATTGAATCTAGGATATTTTGCATGCATAACATACGCTCTATCGCTCAGCTATGGCACTCCACTCAGGTGCATAATGGTAAGCATAGCAAAAAGCTTCGATATACAAGAAGAAAAATATGAACCAGAATAACAATCCTAAAGAGTTATCTCAAAGAACTTGCAGCTCATCAGAACACAGTCCTAACATCAACTTAGCACTATTTCATTGTGCTTCCCAATACTTCACATACCTTATTCTGATCTAGATGAAAAAAAACATGTTTCTTGGTTTATATTCTACAGAAATAATCATTTTTCAATCTTGCCTAACTACAGAGCAATGGATGTCTATAATCTGTAGCAGTAATGGCATAATCCATCAGGGAGTGTATGATCCTTTCTCCACAGCACTGTGTCCTGTGCTAACAGGTTCCTGTGAATGCATGGAGACTGGGGAGGCATGGAGATTATGTGGGTGTGAGACTCCACATAGGAGTGCCTTGTACTGAGTTAGACCCTTGGTGCATCTAGCTTCGTATCGCCTATGCTAATTGGCAGAAACTCTCTAGGGCTTCAGGCAGGAGATGCTAGGAATTGGACCTGGGATCTTCTGCATGCAAAGCAGATGCTGAGTCTTTTGTTTATGAGGACAGTGTAAAGACGGCTAGGAACACCCAATAATTTATCCTGTTCATCATTATCCTGATAGCCTATGACTGACTACATTCAAGTTTCTTGGGTAGCACCCCCAATGAGAAAATGGCCGCAAATCAAGCATCTAATCATTCTATGACAAAAAGAAATAAGCATTTGTTAACTTTAGCATTATCCTCCTCCTCCTCCTCTTAAAGATCTTTGTGTTGGGTAAAATGCAGGGCAATGGTCTTTATGGCAATATGGCTCCCATGAAATCCATCAGAAATCTGGTTGAAATTATGTAGTTCTTCACCCACTAACCTACCAATAAAATATATGATTTGTTGAATGGCTGATCAAAGATGAAGTGAATAGTTGCGAGCTGTATTTCTCTACATTAGGCAATCACAAGTTGAGCATATAGATATATTCATCTGCACAGTGCTCAGGGAGCGGTTTGGCAGAGACAAAGCACAATGATAGGATCAATAGCACATGAACAAGAAGGAACAAAAAGAGCAGTTGTGTGGGAACACGCTAGGCAATCCATTCCAAATCAGGGCAAATGACTGTTTGAAGCAAGGCTCAAGCAGGCATAGTCACAGCCCAGCAGACATCACCATGTCATGCTCTGAGGCTGCTACGACCATCCCCACATGAACAACTGGCTATCCTGTCCTTCTTTAGCCTCCATCTTCTCTTATCTGTGATAGAGCCTCTCCAAACACACTTTCAGTCTCTCTTACTACCCACTTTCCCCTTCCTGTATCACTCACTGCCTGTCAATGAAGCTTTTATATGCCTAGGTTGACAGATAATGCAATTACACGTGTCAGTAATATGGTTGCTTGCCTGGTGTGATTTTGGTGCAAAATATATAATCATGACCCATAAGTAGTTGCATGCCATTCTTGTGTTGGACATGAATGGGAGGCCCACTCCATGCCTGCCAGTATAGATGAGAGTTATACTGGATGCTGATCTCCCTTGCTCAGTATGTGTACAAAAATGTTATGAAAGCAGAATAATGGGTTTTCTGTTTTAAACTCTTGATCTTTTCTTTCTCAGAGCCTTTGATTTTATAAGGTCCACAATCTTCCAAAGATTTATGACAAACCTGCAATTTAAATGTCAACATAATCAAGGTGAAAAACAGCTCTGGACAGCAAAGTTGGATATGTCTTGAATTGCATGTCTTGAATCTAAAAATCCCTCGCCACCCCCCACTGTTAAGTATCATCTCATGGTGATGTCAGCTATAAAATAAGAAATACTGTGGAACTCTCTATTGGTGGTTTTCGTATACTTTATCATTGTAAATACATTTAATAACAGTTTGACAAACAAGCAAATCTTATGGGCATTTTTATCACCCATTAAACATCACATCATTTTTTGTTTACTATAGGATGATAGATGGCATTTAGAGTTGGGCAAAGTGCAAAATTTACTACCACAAGATATATAGCTGAGGTACAGTTAATAAATACAGATAATCCATCTTCTTTATAAGTTTCTCCCCGTCAAGTATCATTCGGGATATCCTATGACATTACAATGGTTATCATATATTGGGCCTGTAGTGCATTGGGTTTGATTAATTCGGCAGACCCAATTACTGTATAAAACCTTGGAAGCTCAGAACATGGTTCTGAATCACCATCACACCATGTTTATGAACCTCTCTGAAGCATCTGTCTGGCTACTTGAAGGATCCCCATTTATATTTGGTAGCTCCTAAAGAGATTCATCAGCTATCTGAGTCATCCTAAATATCCCTAAGCATTTAAGTTGCTGTTTTCGTCCATCAAGCACTTTCATCTTCTCCTCCAAATTATGGACAAGGCAGCAACATTAATCTTAACCTTTATACATTCACCCTCTGAGGCACTGCATCCCTAAAGCACTCTACAAAGCAAAATACCACATGTCCCCCTTGGAGAAACAATTTTTACAGCAGCTATGTATGATGTGCTATGATGGATCATTCGCCTGGTCTATCAGGTCTGTAATATGCCTGCAGCAGAGACCAATGTAATATGGCTTGGAGGAAGCCAACTTCTGTACCCAACTTAGCTCCAAGTGTTATGCAATTGTATAAACAGGAGAACTTATCTCATGGAGGAATTCCTATAGCCTCCCTTTCAACCAACAACTACTGTTTTTGATAGGTGTTAAATGTTTAGTAGGATTTGGAATTGAGAGAAGACTATTCAGTCATCAATATATCCTGCTAATTCAACTGTTCCAAAATAAAAAGTGTTGGTGGTTGACTGTATTTTTAGTAGATTTCTGTGCATTAGAGTGAGAAGTTTAAAATAAACAAATAGTGTAGTCCTGAACAGGTATACTAAGAAATAAGTCCTTTAAATTCTTTGGGACTTATTCTCTAGTAAATTTGCTTTATGAGTTTTAGGATGTATTTCAAACCATAGGGCTTGAATTCACACTTAGATCCTGTTGAAATTAATGTGGAAAATTAGTCATAAGTAACTTAAGAACCTATCAATTTCAGTTGGGATCTAAGCGTGTTTAACTTTGCTCTGGATCCAGCTCATGATTTAAACATAATCTTAGAGTTGGATGGATCCTAAATGGGTTTTAATGTTGAGTATCTTACCTGTTGTGTCTTTATTGTTTTATTCTTTGCATTTCAATATATGTTTATTCTTTTGTGATTTTAAATAATTGTAAACTGTATCAAGTGGTCCATCAGTAGGGCAGGTCAGAAATGTATATATACCGTATTTTTCCGTGTATAAGACTAGGTTTTCCCCCTAAAAAATAATATCCAAAATTTGGGGGCATCTTATACACTGATAGCTCTTCCCCCATTTCCTTAATTCAGAGTCCCCCCAAATAGGGGCGTCTTATGCAGGGGGTCATCTTATAGACGGAAAAATATGGTATATATAAAAATAATTTTGTTAAGTAGTATTCATCCATTTTGTCCTTTGTCTTTTTCCTCCCCTTTACAAAATAATCTAGGGCCTCATCTAAGATGCGTAAGCCCATGTCCAGTGCTTAGCAGGCCTTCGTATGCTGTCTACTTTAATGTGTTGTTAGAGGGATGATTAAATTGTGGGCTGCTCCCCACATGAAATGCAATGGCTATTTCATCTAGCTGTCTCAGAGTACAAGATGACCTGGTGAAGGTCACACTTTTGGCTCAGATGGGTGACCAGCTGCCATTTAGCTGCTCTTTTCTGATAACTATTTCTCTCAGTGGTCATTGCTCCATTGAAGACTACAGAGCTTACTTTTGAGTGTATATGGTATTGCAGCCTTAATTGGGAATGAATTCCATATTGCCTAGTATGTTGTTGCTGTGGCAATGCAGTGCCTTTGTCATGCTTCCCTCTTTTATTGATATCTAAGCGGGTATAAGTTACACAGTCAATGTCTTGCTTGAGAAAGTGAATTATGTATCAGCTAAAATACTTTCTTCAGTTTCCAGACAATGTATTTGACCCATGCTGGCCATTATCAGAATCTTTCTGAATGTGAGATATATATGAGGATTTTCTGCCTGAAATATGGAGAAGCTCAATCTGAAAGGAAACTACCTTGGTGAAAAAGAAGAAGAAAATGAGGCATGATATTGTATCAGTCACCTTTAAACTTATGACAGAGGTGGGAAGTTGTTCCATTTACTGCTTGACCTGGAGCTGTTGCCTTACCTCATTAAGAAAATATACAAGCCCATTACCTGGAGGTAAGTTACAAAAACACCAGAGCTGCTAGGTCATAGCAAAAAGATCAAGCTTGCTAAAGCTGAACTACTAGACAGCACAGACTTGTCTTCCAAACAGATATGGCAGTACCTTATCTCTCTTGCTAGAAAGAACAGCATCAAAGAGGAGCTTCTGAGCAGAACTGAAGACAGAAGATATAAATCTAATCTGCATTTAACCGTAATTAATGGCAGTGTGAAGCAAGTTAATGCTTTAGTGGTAGCAGTTTAAGGACACAAGTAAACATGAAGGTCCATGATCAAGAACCCCTGCAGATTCCAGACATATTTATTCAGAAATTCTAATTCAGAGTTCGTGAGAACAAGGCGCAATAGCACAGCCCTAACTATGTCTATTCAGAAATAAGCCCTATTGAATTCAATGGGGTAACTTCCAGGTAAGAGGATTTAGGATTGAAGCCAAAATATATTATGATTATTCAATCAAGTATCATGTTGTAACAAAAGAACTGGCCAGCACAAGCACTGCCCTAATATTACTTAGATGTGAGGATGAGAACGGATAATGTGACACTCTGGAGTTTCTATCACAAGATGTAGTGGTGGCCAGTTTGGGTGGTTTTGAAAGGGATTAGCTGAATTCATACAGGATAAGGATACCGATGGCAACCGGTCATAATCACTATCACCTCCGGTATCAGCTGTAGTAAGTCTGAATACTGGTTGGTGGGGAACATGAACAGAAGAGTGCTATTGCCCTTATGTCCTGTTTGTGGGCTTTCTAGTTGGCTCTAGTTGGCTACTGCAGGAACAGAATGGTGGACAGGATAAACCTGGGGCAGCTAATATGGTGCCCTCTAGGTTTGCTGGACTACAACTCCCATGAGCCACACTTAGCATGGCCAATGGTCCAACAACCTCTGGAAAGCTCTGCCTTTGGTCTGATTCAGCTAAATTCTTTTTATGTTCTTAGTGCTTTTCCCAGGGGCCGGATAAACATTTGCCTAGCACATATTCCCAGTTTCCACATGGTTTTAATCAAATAGTTCTATTTCTATGCTGTATGGACTTGAACAATTATGCCATGTTGATTCCATGAAGAAATGGTTAAGAATGATTTTGGATTAATTAATTTCCTAACAGATTGAAACATACTTGAACTTAGCTTTTGCAAAGCGTCATCACCAATAATGGGCCCCTAGTCTGGCATTTTGCTCTGAAATGGCTAAGTGTTGCTTTTAAAGCTTTGAGTGAATTGGGCTCAATGGAGCGATTAGTCAGAAACTAACCTTTTTGATAACAAAGTAGAATCAGAAAATAGGCAATAATTCAGTGCGCAAGGAAATTTTTAAAAGTTCTCTAACTACAGACACTTGCAAAATTGCACCTATCCAGCAGAATAATATCTAATTTTACACAGTTAGTAAAGATAAATGATTTTTCCTGATCAAATTATATCAGGATGAATAATTTTATACTATATAATTGGTGAGCTGGATAATTCAATAAGCCCATTTTCTCCGGTTGACTTCCTTTTACAAGTCAAAATTCCATAATGAGGAAGGCAGCTTTGTCAAAACAGCTGCCAAATGGCAATAGCATCATAAAAAAAAGCATTAATCAGTAAATTAATTAAACATTCAGTGTATGTAAAACCTGCTGTATGCTGAGAAAATGTGAATGGCCTGACAATCGTGTTTGTAGCAACGTATTCATCAGAGACCTCTAGCAAACAGGGTGCATCTTCCAGCAGGACACAAAATCAGTTGTTTTGTGGTAATATAAAAAAATGTTTCTAGTTTTGCGTGTCAGTCACACCAAAAGAAAATGAATGATAAATGTATTTATTTATTTTATGTTGGTCATGGGGTTCATTTTCTGTGTCATCACCAGGCGCTGCAGCATTTAGAAACAGTGTAAGTAATTTATAGTAACCATAGTAATTTATAGCAGAGGGTCAAGGAAATGTTCTCTTTGTGTTAAATCATGGGCACATCGTATCTATAATCCAGTGTTTCCCAACCACTGTTCCGTGGCACACTAGTGTGCCGCGAGATGTTGCCTGGTGTGCCGCGGGAAAAATTAAAAAATTCGAAAGATTTTTTTTTTTAAAGTCAAATTTTCGATTGGGGCGCCGTCACTAGATGACCCCTGGGGTTCCCTCCCTCCCTCCCACTCCTCGCCTCCCTCCTCCTCCTCCTCCGGGGAGGCCCTTCCTGGCTCTCGGCCAAGGCTTGGCGGCTGCCACTCACTCACTCGCTCGCCCACCCGTCCCTCCATCCCTGCACCCGGCCTCTCCCCCTCCGTCCCCGGCGCTGCCGGGATCCGTAGTCCCCTCGCCCTTCGGCTCCGCGCCCGCGCAGGGTGCGCAAACTACGTTTCCCAGCGTGGCCTGGCGGGCCGGGCGTTTTGTTTGAAGCGCTCTTCTCCCGGCCATGGAATGAGCGCAGCGGCGGCCGGGCGGGCAGGGGCTCTTCCGCGCAGACCCCACGCAGCCTGCCTGCGCCCCCGCGGAGATCGGGCGGCAGGATGGAGCCCGGGGATCCCCGCGGAGGCGGAGGCTGCCCCCCAGGTAGGGCTGCGTCGGGGGTTTTTTATTTTTGCAATGCTGCATCCGCGCCGGAGGGGACGCATCGGACTGCGGGGAGACCCCTTGGCGGGCGTGCAAGGCAATGCATGCGTGCAGGCGTTGCATGGATTGCAGTGCAATGCAATGGCAACGCGGCGCCCTGCATGCATGCATGCAACTTCCACCGGCGCTCCGGACTTGGCAGGTGAGGGGGGTCCCCAGTGGGCGGCAGAGAGAGCCGGCAGGGCAAAGGGGAGCCGGGGGGGAGCAGCGCTGCTCCCCGAGCCGAGCCCGGGGGGAAACTTCGGCGTCGTTGCGCTGGGTGTTGGAAGCGGAGGCTGGCGGGGGCCCCTCACCTGCAAAACCTGGTCGCCTCTCATATATTTCGTGCATTGCATTCATCGCCCGCTTTCTCCTCCAAGGAGCTCCCGGGGGCGCGCGTGGTTCTCCCCGTGTTATCCTCGCAACAACAGCCCTGCGAGTTGGGTCAGGCGAGTGGCCCAAGGGAGCACCCAGGGATTGTCCTGGCCAGGTGGGGTGATTTGAACCCTGCTCTCTGCCCGGTCTTCGTCCTCATTTAGCCCCCACATGTGCATGACTGAGGTTTTCCCCCCTTGTCTTGGCTATGGTGTGAGTCTGTGCTGTTAATTAATGGGGTTCTGCCTTCGGAGAAGATGAGCCAGCCCTCAAGGAGGTGATTATGTAATTTGCTAGCAATTCATGTCCCTCCCGGCGTGACGCTGCGCGCTGACGTCACGGGGCTGTAATGGTGGTGTGCCTCGAGATTTTTTTCATGAAACAAGTGTGCCTTTGCCCAAAAAAGGTTGGGAAACACTGCTATAATCGGTCTCATCTAGCATGGTGACCTAAGAGTGACAGAAACCTATTTACAATTGGCATCCTCTGATTCTTACAAGAAAAGCATGCTGTGCTTTGTGCATAATACCACTTGTAGAGGAGCACTTTTAGCCATGTTGCCATCTATCTATCTCAGGCAGCAGTGTAACAGTGCGCCGTTACTGGTGAAGCCAAACCTTTGGAGATTTACAGCTCCTGCTGTGGCTGTAGAGACAGATATGGAAGAGACATGTTTCATTGCAGCTGAGGCAGCTGGGGGTGTCTGGTTGTGCTGCTGCAGATGCACCATGGCATTTCTTCTCTGCGCTCCTCCCAGGGGTCATTCCTCCTCTGGTCACCGTTGTGGATACACAACCTGATTGTCTCCAGGCACTGTGGTAATCTGCAAGGGATTCCCACACAGCAGGGTTAATGTTGCCAGCCTTCATGTCTCATCTGCAGACATCTTTGTAATGCAGAGCTGGTCTGCCAATGGGCCTGGTGCCTGAAGCCAGCTCATCCTTGGGGATGCTGCTATCTTCCATTCTGTGCACATGACCAAGCCAGTATAGACGTCGCTGAGCCAGGAGTGTGAACATGCTGGGAATGTGGGCTTAGGAGAGCACATCTTTGTTTGAGACTCTGCCATGTGATGCCCCAAATCTTCCTGGCGTACTACATGGGGAAGGTGTTGAGATATCACTCCTGGTGTTTGTAAGTTGCCCTGACTCACTTCTACAAAGCAGCGTGCTCAACATGCAAGCCTGGTAGACTTTCATCTTGGTATTAGTTGTTAGCACCTTGCAGCAATAGAAATATGTGTAAGAGAATTTATTTCAGTTGCTGAGAGCTAGTGTGGTCCACTGGATATCGAATATAACCTGGGTTCAGATTTGTACATCTCCTGTTACTGCTGGCTTTAGGCAAACCACAATCTCTCAGTCTAAGTTTCCATCTGCTAAATGCAAACAGTAGTTTTGCGATGTTTTGTGGTTTTAAAAAAATACACCAAGAGCTATTTACACACGAAAAGGTCCATATAAATGGTTCATAATGAAACATAATCAAGAAACAATCCTCTCTCCGTGAACTCTGAAAGCAGAGCTATGTTGAAACAGACAGGTTAAACTGTATTTTTCCTTCACATTTTGTTAAAGGAAATGATTTATTCATAGACAGTTAAGTGTTTGAAGAGACCATATATATTTCTTCAGCACAGGTCAAGACGGAGCTAAGAGAACATGAATCCACTTTCAGCCTCTTAACTTCACTGACACATTTTTGATGACTGGAATATCAGAGCAATGAGAAATTGGGAATGGGTGAATTTTGAAAACATTGCACAGGGGGAAAAGACAAACAAGGCTTATTAATGAGCAACTGCATTTGCAAACATATTTCAGTGCCAGGAGTTAGAAGTGGTGGACTTTCAGACTCAAGATTCATTTGAAAGCATTGAATCATTCCTTGATCTTGCATGGCAGAGGGAAGCAGCTAGGTAGCTGACTGGAATCATACATGCTCAGGGAGATCTCAAGCCCCACTTTGGCCTTATGATAGATACCATGTGATTACAATCCCCAGCTGACACTCTCCTAATTTCAAATTGCCTTCGTCTTTGTAGTGGGTAAAATATTCCTCTCTTGCATTTCTAGAGAGTATGTAGGAATTAATTATGGATTCATCAATTAAGAAGCTAATTAATAAACACTGAGTGTTGTTAGTCTTAACAATGGTAGTAAAGGACTGTACTATTAACAGCTTGTGCCTGTTTAAAAGAATGATCGAGTTTTTCAGTCATTAATAAGTAAATTAGTTGAAGGGTGCTTGCTTACAGACCTTTTAGATTAGTTACTTCAGTGATGAACTGCTGATCTGCAAGCTTCGTTAAGGTGGTCCATGGTGCGTGTGTGTGGATTTGTGGTTGAAGCCAGGAGAGAGCACACCCATTGCACTGACTTTGTATATTGTTGTAATTGTATTTTTATTGCCTGCATGGAATTCAAATTGTAACACAATTCTGATTTAAAGGAGAGGTAGAGCTGGGTGTCATCCGCATACTGATGAACACCCAGCCCAAACCCCCTGATGATCTCTCCCAGTGGCTTCATATAGATATTAAAAAGCATGGGGGAGAGGACGGAACCCTGAGACATCCCACAAGTAAGAGCCCAGGGGTCTGAACACTCATCCCCCAACACCACTTTCTGGGCATGGTCCAGGAGAAAGGAGCGGAACCACCTTATAGCAATGCCCCCAGCTCCAAGCCCCTCTAGACGGTCCAAAAGGATGTTATGGTTGCGACCAAGGCAGTTTCATGGTGAGGCCTGAATCCCAATTGGAAGGGATCCAAATGGTCCGCATCCTCCAGGCGTGCTTAGAGTTGTTCGGCAACCACCCGCTCAATCACCTTGCCCAAGAATGGTAGAATTGAGACTGCGCAATAGTTGGCCATATTGGCTGGGTCTAAAGATGTTTTTTTAAGAAGCGGTCTAATGACCACCTCTTTCAGTGGGTCTGGGAAGGCTCCCTCACAGAGGGAAGCATTCACCACCCTGCAGAGCCCATCGCCCAGCCCTTCCTGGCTCGCTTTTATCAGCCAGGATGGGCAAGGATCAAGGAGACAGGTGGTCGGTTTCACTTGTCCAAGCAGCCTGTACACATCCTCGGAGGTAACACAACACAACACAACAACCGTAAGAGGGAGTTGAGGCTGAGAGACTGTGACTGCCCCAAGGTCACCCAGGAAGTTTCATGGCTGCATGGGGATTTGAAACCTGGTCTCCCAGGCCCTGGTTTAACACGCTAATCACCATACCACACTGACTTTGTCAAATGTCTGAATCAGGCCTTTCCAGGGTGTGTGAAATAGAAAACTTCTGCTCTATTTTGGGAGTTATTATCCTGGGAAAGATCTGGGGAGAACAAGGACAGACGAGTAAGCTGCTGTTCTTTTGCTTTGAGGCCTAAACAACAGACAGCGCTGATTCACTTTGTTTTCCAAAAGTCAAGCCAGTGAAATCTTTGCTGATACTGGTTGTTGTTGCTGTTGGCAGGAGAGCTACCTAGTGATAATACCAGAAGGAAGAAATAAAGAAAATAAAAAGCTAATAGCAATCAGGGATGGAGTGTGCCTCCTGAAGACCACATGTTGAGCTTTTATCTTTGCCATCTTCTCTTCCCTTAAGGGAGCTGGGATATTTATACAATAGCTAGAAGAACAACTTTGAAGTGTCATTTGTTGAGCTGAGCATAAGTTATGATTTTGCTTGGGCCCAGCAGGGTATTCAGTTACAAAAGGAGAAAGTTTTGAAGTTATAGGTCCTGGTTTTCTGATCCATTTGTTTCCAGGATTCTTAAATGCAAGCCATGATCTCTGCCTTTGAACAGGAGTCTGGATTTCAACTGAAGAACCCTAAATAAAGCTTACAATAGACGGCAATGGCACACCACTGTTTCTGAAAAGGTAGGAGCTGGCAGTTATACAGTGTTATGGATTTGCTTTGTGCAGATCCACTGGACAAAGATGCAGTTAATAAGCTAACTTACTGTAGTTCTTGTTTGAAGAATAAAATATGTAACAGCCTTACTTTCTTTTAATTCATGGTAAAAAAAGTATTAAAGGTTTTAAGGTTCTTATTACTAAATATGCCATATATAGTAGCTGCATGTACTTGCTTGGTATTAAAGAAGGATGCTTTTTTGTTTAGTTCTGGCAGCATTGTTGACATATTGACAGTTCTTACTATGCCAATGAATACCAGTGATCTGCATGCCTGAAAGCCATGATCCTCAGAATACATGTCCCAATAATTCTGTTAACGACAATGGAAGAGGGAAATGTAAATTGCAGCCAGATTCTGTTATCTGCTGTTTAATGCAAAAAGAGAGGATATACAATCAAATTAAGGACACTTACAACCGAAGTTGCACTGTTGCAGCAATTTGCCCACAAAGCCAAACCATTTTAGGTTTTTATGTGGGTGGACACCTCCATATTGGCAAAAGTTGGGGATCCACTTGAAAGAATACAAAATCAAGACAATGCTTAGATATTAATTCAAAAATTTGCTGTTTTTAGAAATTGTTTTTAAATGATTTATTATGTGTTTTTAAGAATTGTGTTATTTTATTGTAGGGGCATTATATCTATTAGCCTCTTGTAAATTGCCCTGTGATTTGTACAATGGCAGCAAATCAAACCAAGTATACAGTATACTGTTTGCTAGACAGCAGCAATGGGAGAGGACTATTGCTCTCATGTAGGGATGGTAGAAAAATTTGATTTACTTTGCATTTAAAGGTTAACTTAAGTAATTCACATTTTCCAAAACAATATGCAGACTGAAACACAGCTACCCTTAAAAATTCATACTTCTCTGAATTTTCACAATACAGTCCAGTTAAGTAATGTATGCAAAAATGCATGTGCTAGGGTATATTCTGCATATAAATGTGCATGTTATTAAACATAACATATCAAATTGTATCATGTTAGGAAAATTGTTTTGCAAAAAATGTATGAATTAGGCAAACTGCATACAAAAATGTATACTATGAGACATTTGCTCTAAAATATTGAGAAATTTTCATGAGGACTATTTTTGAATTTAGAAAAAAAGACATGGAAAGAAAGCAAAAATGACAGATTCACTCATGTTTACACTTATGTACTTATTGTGGGTTTCCCGGGGCATCTGGTTCACCATGGTGGGGAACAGGATGATATATTTATATAAAATCATAGAATCATAGAGTTGGAATAGACCACAAGGGCCATCGAGTCCAACCCCCTGCCAAGCAGGAAACACCATCAGAGCACTCCTGACATATGGTTGTCAAGCCTCTGCTTAAAGACCTCCAAAGTAGGAGACTCCACCACACTCCTTGGCAGCAAATTCCACTGTCAAACAGCTCTTACTGTCAGGAAGTTCTTCCTAATGTTTAGGTGCAATCTTCTTTCTTGTAGTTTGGATCCATTGCTCCGTGTCCGCTTCTCTGGAGCAGCAGAAAACAACCTTTCTCCCTCCTCTATGTGACATCCTTTTATATATTTGAGCATGGCTTTCATATCACCCCTTAACCTCCTCTTCTCCAGGCTAAACATGCCCAGCTCCCTTAGCCGTTCCTGATAAGGCATCGTTTCCAGGCCTTTGCAAGGACCATAACCCAAACAGACTGCAGGATGCTGAATATGCCTCAGAATCATAATTTAATCACTGGTTGACCTTCCAAACTGAGGTTCCCAAAGCTGAGTCTATTTATTTGTAATACAGTGGTACCTCGAGTTAAGTACTTTATTCGTTCCGGAGGTCCGTACTTAACCCGAAACTGTTCTTAACCTGAAGCACCACTTTAGCTAATGGGGCCTCCTACTGCTGCCACGCCGCCGGAGCCCAATTTCTGTTCTTATCCTGAAGCAAATTTCTTAACCTGAAGAACTATTTCTGGGTTAGCGGAGTGTGTAACCTGAAGTGTATGTAACCTGAAGCATATGTAACCTGAGGTACCACTGTACCCTACTCCTGGGAGATTTAAAAAGAAAAGAAAAGAAAAAGTTAAAGGGTCTATGAATAACTTGAACTGATGCATAAACCAGATCTTTGCCACTGAAGTATGCTACATGATCCTGCCCTTGCTGGAGACCCACAGAGATGAAATGGATCACTCACCTCTTCTTCCCTTTGGCAAATGACTGTACTGTTGAAATGGCAATGAGATCGCACTGGCTTATTTATTCTGAATGTTTGTAAGTGATGCCAATAAAGGTTTGATTATGATGATAAACCAGATCTAAGATTACCCCATGTGAACTGTGCTAGGTTCAATAGTATGACTCCAGTAATAAATTATAGCAAATGAATAGGTAATAGAGAAAACCCACTGAAGATTTTTCAGCATTGATAAATGTTCCATTGGTTTGATGAAGCTTTGAGCAGTTATTCAAAAGTTAAGATTTTCCTGCTTCATCAAAGCCTATGACAGCAGTTGCTGGCAAAAGTTATAAGGTGCATGCTCAGTTTCATTCTGAAGCTAGAATTCTGCCAGCACACCAGTGCTTGTAGAGTGAGACACCTAGTGGACTTCCTTGTGCTTTATCTTCTTTCTTTCTTTTAGTTCTGGAATGTGAGCTATCAAAGAAGGGGTTGGTGGAATGCACAGGTGGAATGCACAGGACAGCAGCAGCAGGCTTCATCTAGATCAGCAGAAAGCCTCAAATGCTTCATGAGGCAATACAAGAACATAACAATGTCGAACATCTTTGTTGGTCCCATGCACTCCATCCTCCACATCTAGATTTCAGCCTGAAAGAACAAGGTTATGGAGTGTGGCTTTGGGCAACATCATTACTGATCTGCTGTGGCATCAACTTCAGCTTCAGGTTTTCCAGCCTTGTGGAGCTTGATCCAACCTAAGATAGCCTTAACTTTGGCCTTAAACCATCAAACCTTTTTTTAAAAAATATTGAATTAGATAATAGTGACCAACTTGGATCACATTCCATATAAAGCAAATGAACTTAATAGTGTAATGTGGAAGCAATAAAATCTTACCTTAACTAAGTTGCAATAACAGTACATTGCAGGACTGGGCTAGAAGTTCTACAGTGGAATTATCTGACAGTATAAAGGAACCCAAGTGATCATGTATTTATTCATTACACTTACAGCCCTCTCTTCCTTCCAAAGTATCACTGGGTGGCAAACACACAAATGATAAAACAATAGAAACATCTAGCAACAATTCCAATATGCTCACAGACTGATCCCAACACAAAAGGCTTATTGGAGTGGGGAGGTCTTCAGCAGGCTCTAAATACCAACTGTCTAATCTATAATGGGATGGAATTCCAAATAGTAGGTGCAACAATGCTAAAGACCCAATTCCTATATTGTACAGAACAGTTGTCCTGCTAAGATGGTAACCACAGGTGGCCCTCACTTACAGAGTGCAGTGACTGGTTATACAGGTATAAGTGGTGATATCTTTCAAATATCCTGGCCCCATGCTGTATCAGACTGTAGGTTGCAGCAGATGCCACCTATTTCCACCAAGTATCAATTGTGTGTATGTTTGTGTGTATGTGTTAATCTTCATGAGTATTGCCATGCATGTGAGGGGAAAGAGAACTGCCACTGCTGATGCTTTTCAAGAGATATAGATATTTTGCTTTTCCAGTCAATGAACATAAGCAGCAGTGTTCAGTTGACCTGAAGAAACCTTAAGAACTACATAAGGCATGCAGAAGATTGGCTGAAGGCTCTCCAGTTCACTGGTGTTCAGTCACACTTCCATCTCCCACTCAGGCGTTAAGTGCCAAATCCCTGAGGCAGAGGATGATCAGCTGTTCAGTACCAAAACAAGAGACATCAACTTCTTTCTGATTGAAAAATAAAAGTCTACAGTCTGTTCATGAAGGTGAGAGAAGGACATTAGAGAAAGGATTTCTAAGGTTATGCGTCCCTGGCTGGTGGTTGCAAGAAAGATGAATGATGCAATGTTCGTTGAAAGATAAGGGGGGGGGGGAGAAAGAAACAGCAAGGTACATTAGGGCAGGTGTGCACAAGGCTGTTTGCCTATTGATGGCTGCACCAAAATAAAAGTTTGCATTTTTGAATGGACAGACACAGGCACGATACCAACAAAACACTCTTGGGCTACTGCGGTATGGAAAATATCTTCTGCATTTTCCCTAGAATTCTATATCAATCAATTAGAAGAGAAATTGCATTCAGAAATTGCCTAAAGGGATTTCCAAGGGGGGTGTCAAACAAGAGAGAGAGACACACAGAGAGAGAAATTATTTTGTGTGGATTAGAGAATTTTTGTTATACTTACTTTACTTTTAAAGTGGCCACGGTTTATCCTTCCTTTCATTCTAGAAATCTTCTGTCTGGTAGTCGGAATTCTACAGCCTTCCCAGGTGTCCACTGTTCCTGATAATATTGACTGTGTTTTCCTGTAAGCTCAGGAAGCTAGGGAGGCATGACACCTGTGTGCTGTGTGTGTGACCAGAATTTTTGGGTTTTGCTTTTTTGAAAAGAGTTCCCTTTAAAAAACAAAATGAGCAAGCACCCCAGTCTCAGGTGCTTGATAGCCAGTCTCTCCAGTTTCTCAAGCTTCAATTAAAGTTCAGGGGAAGACATCATGAGGTAAGTCCTCCCATTGGGTTGCAGGTTTTTTGGACTTCAGGCACCCAGGGAGGCTGCAGAGTGCTGGATAAAGGTTGAATAAAAAGAAAGATAAAAACAAACAACACCCTTCTTGAACAATAAGCGCAACCCCACTGAAATTCTAAAGAAAGAAAAGCAAAAGCCTCTTTCAATAAATTGAAGGACAGTTTTTGGCTAAGCTCTGCCTAAGGCTGAGCCAAAATGTCTCCCCAGCCTTTGCATAATGTGAAGTTGTAGGTGACATTTTGGCATAAAGTTAGTGATGAACATATGACTGTGACCACACTGCCTGAAGTTTTGATGCCTCCTCCTCTCTAGGAAGCACTGGCATCACTGTTTGGCTTCATGGTGATGTTATGCTGTCATTTCTGCTCCATACACTACACAAGATACACAGGGGGAACACTGAGCTGCTAGTAATCAAGTGTATAGTAGTCAGAGAATTCCAGTGAGAACAAGAACAGAAATTGCCAAAGTTTGCTTATTCATCCCATGTGTCAAATGGAAGTCAATCCAGTGAATACAATCAGTATTTGATGTTGTTGTTGCTTTCAGTCCAGAAACAATACAGAATTGATGTGTGTGTGTTTCACTATTTGCATTGTGTTTCTTTGGCATTTAGATGAGTGGTGTGGAATAATGTAATGACAATGCAACATACCTAAGTAATTGTGTAAGTTGCACAATTAATTATACATAAGCTCCATAAGTTGTGTAATTTCACCACAGTGGGCAGTGAAATGAAAAACATTAGTTTTTGGTGGAAGGTGAACTGCAGCAAAACTGGAACAGTACATGCAATCAATACAGAGTGGGATGGCAAACCCTGCCTTCTTAAAACCCTAATAGTGCAGCAATCAAGTAGAGTATAGTTTTGTAATGCTTTCAAGAGAGTTCTGGGGGGAAAAAGATTCTTAAAACAAGTCCTGATACTGAAATATGTTCTTGATCGCAACCCCACAGAACCTGCAAACAAATTAGATACAACGGCGGCTTCGGTACAACCACAGATGGATGTGGGAATGGAAAACATTGATGGTAATATTCTTTGTTGTTGGACTTCAATGCATATAAAAGCACATTTTTTATTTTAAAAAACGGGACTCCCCTACCAGTAGCTCTGTATAAGATCAACAGGAAGAAGGAACAAAGGGATAGCCATTTTCTGTTGCCAATAGAGTCTCATAAAAGAATTATCTATTTTCATCTAAAATATCTAAGATTTGAAAGACTCAAATGAATTCCCTAAAGGAATACACCATATAATAAAAGTGCAGGAGAGGTTTTAGGCTTTAACAAAGTTAGAAGTTGAAAACCAGCAGGAGTCTCAGGAAACATTTTGTTTAAAGTTGCTTGGAGACAAAACAAAGTGGGGTGGGTGGAGTGGATTTCATCTCCATGAGCAAGATATCTGAAAATGTTTGAATGTCATTCTGATCAGCCTTATCCTTATTGCTTATTATGTATTATCAGGATTTATACTGCATCTTTCTATACAAAGTATTCAAGTAGAACCCTTCAGGAGAGAGCACATCAAATTTGTGTTGATCCCCCTGCCCCCAATGGAGTGGAAAGCAATAATAGGCATAAAATAAAATAAAATTCAAGCTAGCCACGGTGGAATGAAAGAACGAGAACGGAAAATAAAGGCCAAGGAGGCTGAGAAATGTTACGCAAAACCTTATAGACTTGAAGCATATGTAGTTGCATATTAATGATGACATCTGTTATGTACAGCATAGAAATCCCTTAACTATGGAATGCCACATAAGCGCTGACAAGAGACTTAAAAGACTTCCATTAATTTGTGATGGCAGCAATTAGCAAAGAGGGTTTTAATACTTGCTAGTGCTCAAGCTGTCAATTTCTGGCAATTTTCCCTTTCTGGTTTCTTGTAAACTTTCTCTTGCTCATCTAGACGAATCATTCCATTCAACCAGAAAGCAGATTTACACACACACACACACACACACACACACACACACACACCTCCCCAGCTCCTTCTTTCTGTTTGATATTTTGAAACATGTACAGTTTTCTGAATACCCATCTACAGAGCTTCATGCTCAGAAGCAGTAGGGGTGGTAGACAGACCCTCCACTGTGGTGAAAGAGTCTCTGTTTGAAACCCCATCCAGATGCTCACATGATTTTGGTGCCAATAAACACACCCTGTGCAAACTAGACAGTGTTAACAGCTACAGCGAGATGGAGAAACACAGGTGTGGATCACCTACTGCTTGTGCAGTAAAGTGGAAACAGCCTAAGACGGGGTAAGCGCTACCAGAAACTACAGAGAGGATTCTGCCAAGTATAATTTGAAAACCGAGATTGCATAACGTTTTAAGGTCTCATCCAAGCTCATGGGGAGGGGAGCCAATGGGCAAAGAAACAGCTCCCTTGTACTTGTCAAGCTATCAGTTTTTAAGAGATGTTCCTGTAGATTGTTAGCATCTAGCAGGGTTCCTGTCATGCTCTCAGTCCTCTAAAACAGTGTTTCCCAGCCTTGGGTCTCCAGCTGGACTTTTGGACTACAACTCCCATCATCCTTAGCTAGTAAGACCAGTGGTCAGGGATGATGGGAACTGTAGTCCAAAAACAGCTGGAGACCGAAGGTTGGGAAACATTGCTCTAAAGCATGTTTGTTTTGACCAAAAAAAATGAATGATTGTATGAATCATATTCCTATAATTGAGATGACTATCATCAGGACCACTCATTAGAGACTCCAGTAAGTAGAGCAGAGATAGGAAACCTTTTTCAGCCACATTCTCTTTTGGGCTACCTTCTGTGGACCATCTGCAAGTGGTGGGTGAGGCCAGAGGCAAAAGTGGGGAGAGCAATGGATGTGAATTTTAACTTTATACAGCACTCTAGTTTCTACACACATTCACACACCCCTTTATATCCTCCATCCAAGAGGCAAGAGGCATTGTCTGAATTCAATGAAATACTCCAGCCAGACATAAACGGTGCGAGTTTAAACCAGGTTTGTGGCCTGCAAAGAGTTCTAAGGGTAGAATTGAGAAGCCTAAAGGGCCACATGGGACCAGAGTAAAAACCTGCATAATATTTAACCCACTCAGAGAAATGCAGCCCACTAAGTTATTGTGATATGTCTGGTGGACTGTGTTTGGTTTGTTAATCAAAAGATACACAAACCTAAACTATAGCAATATTGCAAGTTCTATATTGGTCAAAATTTGCATGCATGTTCATTTTTTAAAATGCATAAAATTACACATACACACCAACAATTATATCTGGCCTTTTTTGTATATTATTCGGTGTGTACTAAATATAAAGTCTGTGTGTGTGTGTGTGTGTGTGTGTGTGTACATGAAATAAACAGCTGGGAAAGAAAAGGTTTTCTGAAGGCAATATTCTTGGGATATAGAACATGATGTGAGACTTACCTGATCATCTAACAGATAAATATTTATTTTGGCTGCCCTCGAATTGATGGCAGGTTTAACAGATGTTCTAACACCATGTATTGCATTCCCTGCAGATCTCTCAAACTACCTGTGCCACAGTGCATCCATATCCCTCACTGCACATTGTTCCAAATATAGAAATGCAAATCCTAGAAGCGCATCATTAGCAACATTACGTAGTTGCATTGGAGAATAATCTGCTGTTTCCCCACCATTCCCTAAGGAAAGTTCTCCATCCTTACAATACTCCTCTCTGGTTAAATATCCCTTTGCTGTTTGTAGGCAGCTTAAAACTTAAGTGTTCCTAAAGGATTTAAGCTAATAAAGAAAAGCTTACTGTAGTTTTGGCACCTGGGTTATTTGCTTGGCGTTATACAATGCTTGAGTGTTCTGCAGTATATAATTTATTTGCCATTTTCTTTGACAGTTTCAGTGTCTCAAAGATAAGAAAATTATGTGAAATTCTGAAAGGGTGGGAAAAAACTAGTCCGTATGCCCAGTGGGGTGGGGTGTAGATATCATTGTCAGAAATCAAGCCTTTATCAGGAGAAATTGGCAACTCTCCCAGGCACCCGGCTTGGCCTCCTGTTGACCTCCCTGTCTGCTTTCCCGGTAGGATCCAGGCAGAGGTTGCGATAGGCGATCCTTCTCAGCATGAGAAGAACACACACCCTTTCCTGCCCGCCCCCCCGGCAGGGGAAAGAGATAGACAGAAATGTATTTACATGCCTTTATTTCTGTCTTTGCAGCGTTACAGAAAACATGACTGCTCTCTTCATACTCCTGCAGTCGAGAGAGAACAAACACATGCTGTACTTCCTGTACAGCTCATATTACACTCTGAGCTAATTCCGGTGCTTCACACTGTGAATAGACTGTCCCTCTGTTTCCCACGGAACAGTCCCAACATTCCCATTATGTTTTGCTTTCAAGCTACCAGCAGCTCACGGCTGCATTGCTTCAATATCGTATGATATTGAGCCCCCCAGAAGTAGGATTGATGTGCATGTAGATCCTGTCCTAGAACTTTGAGTGACATTACTTCAATCCATTGGTGGCTGGTAGGGCAGGACTGAGGGAGCCCAACAGCATGTGTAGCCAGAGCCAGTGACAGGCAAAGTCAACTAATTCTAGTCTCTCCCCCCCCCCCCCAATTGTCCTCTATGCTAAGTTCTACAAGGGGCAACGCTGAGTTTAAGGAAGAGGTAGCTAACCCTGTGGTACTTGTCAGGAGCTGTCCTACACTCGAGTAGGACCCTGGCAGAGACACATGCCCAACTGGCATGTTCTCTCCCTCCTGGTTGTTCGTTCAGGAGCTTCAAAAGCTTTCTTCTGCCCAAACATCACAGCGACCGATGCCAATAGACACCGGCACACTTAGGGATCCGCAGAGTCTGCGCAGTTCGCCTGACAGACCTCAGCAACTCAGCATTTTGGCTAATCTACTTTATTTACATATAAATACACACAGAGCACTGCAACATGGCTCCCTCTCTCTCTAGCACTAGACAGCAAAGAGAAATAATAAAGGACAATAGTCCCACTTCACGGAACACAGTAACACAAACATCCTGTCTCCATCACTTCCCACTTTGTGGAGTCAAAACATACACCGTCATGTGATAGACAAAAACCCCATGACTACAATCATGGAGCAGGAATTCTAACCCTGTGGTAACCCTGTGGACTGGTTGTAAGTAAGAAGGCAGAAAGGTGTGAAAGAACAGAGAGCAGATTGGTGTGGGTAGAGCAGTTCCCCATTTGCCCTGGTGGACAGGCCTGCACTGCTTCAACTGCCTTGACATAAGTGTCCTAGAATAATTGCCATCAGATACTCTTCCTGAATTAGAATAGTATTGAGAAGCTTTTCACAAGAACTATGGATGCCTTTTCACCTGGGATGTGTCACTTCTGACATTGTTAATGTGATGTAGAAAGCATTTCTAAATAAATAGTAGTCAATAAATTTACACTAATTTGTATATGTGGATAAAGCAAAATGAAATTCAACTGGAACTGCTGGAAACACCTCCTTGATTTTAAAAAAATGTTGAATGATATGGCCTCTGGGACTTTGGTTAATAGCTGCGAGGAAATTGGTCCAGCTTCCAAACCATGGTGTAATAATATAATCATAACAAGGCTTGACATATGTCCAATTTTTCCAGGACACATCCTCTTTTTCATGGGTAGAGTCGTCATAGCAATCCTTAGTTAAGAGTAGAAGTCAGCAAATGTGTCCAATCTAGTATTTTGATGTTATGTGTTAAAATCCCAGGATTTTCTTAGTTATTTGGTATTGTCAGAGAAGGGTATCCATCCAAAAATTTAGCATCTCGCCAAACTGAATTTGTCAGGATTATTTGGGATAAACCACAACCATTAACTGTTACAGTTGTACTGTAATTAGGCTCCCAGTATTGCTTATTCATTTTTCTTAAATTTCATTTAAGATTAGCCCTGCAATTCAGTTTTCCCTGGCAGAGTGTCCTGGGTGCCATCAGAAATTTAAGATCTCCTTCCCTCTGCAAAGAGGGTGCCTTCTTCCTGCAGCTACCTGCTGAAGTTGGAGCCCATATACTGATAGGGCAGAAAAGGGGATGTGTTGGGTGAATGTCATGGTGGAGCGAAGCATGTTGGACACAGATCAGGGGAAGGTGGGGAAGCTGGTCCCTTGACAGTCCCTGCTTCCCAGTGCCAGGATAACCTCAGCACAAGTCAAGCAGGATGTTGGATGTCATGGTTAATTGCCGTTGTTTCTCTCTCATTCTCCCCTTTAGAATTGGATGCTCCTGCTAAGTATTCAGTCTGCTGTTTTTCTCTTCTAGTTCTAGCTTATTTGAACTAAAATGTCATTTTAACACCAGCAGCCTTGTGTGAGACTAAGAACTTTTCCTTGTTGAACAAGTGTAATCCAGCTGACTTTTCTAGCTGTTAAAAATGAAAACTAATGTAAGATATACATTTTTAAATATGACTAATACTTTACCTTTGCAAGACTCTACTGATTTGAAAGAAATTCGTCAAACCCAGCTTCAAATGAAAATTTATTCTTACTGATCTACTTACCACATTTTAAAAATAAGCTTTCGTTTCAAAAAATGGAAGTAGTCTCTAGTGTTTTTAGTGTGCATACAGTGGTGCCTCGCAAGACGAAAAGAATCCATTCTGTGATTCTCTTCGTCTAGCGGTTTTTTCGTCTTGCGAAGCAAGCCCATTGAAGGATTAGCGGATTAGCGCTATTAGCACTATTAGCGGCTTTTAGCGGCTTATCTGCTGATCGGATCAGCTGATAAGCGGCTTAGCGGCTTAGAAAAAGGGGGGAAAGGGGGGAAAAAACCAGCAGGAACTCGCAAGACATTGTCGTCTTGCGAAGCAAGCCCATAGGAAATTCTTTTTGCGAAGCTCGTCCAAAACGGAAAACTCTTTCGTCTAGCGAGTTTTCCGTCTTGCGAGGCATTCGTCTTGCGGGGCACCACTGTATATACATCCATATGTGTTGTTTTACCTGATATACACATTTTTGCAAGCCATTTCCCCTAATATAGTGTATTTTTATTTAGCTTTCATTATTTTCTCATATTACAAAACAACAAGAAACAATATTAGAACAGAAACTCACCTTCCCACACTTTCTGAAGATATGAGTTTGGTTTACATCTTTTATCTGTCGTACTTTCTGTAGCGTTGCTGTTCCGGTTACCACACACAATAATAGCAACCAACGTATTATGTAATGTGGAAGAATATTTTAGAATATAGTGTATTTTTATTTGCTATATTCACTAATGTGCATTTTCATGCATGCGTTCCTCTAAAGTCCACATTTTTGTGCTCTTTTCAATCAGCGAGCTTAATTGCAAAATTCAGAGAAGTGTGAATTTCAAATGATAGCTTTGTGTTTTGCCAGTGTTGCAATAAGTGCAATTTAGGCAGGCTCACAAAAAAACTCAAACAGAACCAAATTTCTCCCCCATCCATACCCTTAGTTACTGTCATTACTAGGAGGCCGGGGCACATGATATGGCTAAAATTGGGTGGGCCTAGTACATATCATTAATGCCCACCTGCCGTTTCTCAGCTAATTTTAGCATGTAATTCGTTCAGTGTTGAAGCCATTAGCATCACAGCGTATGCAGTAATAAAACAGCACTGATTCAGCCAACTCCATCACTTTCATCCTGAGGCACTTGGGAGGGTGAGATGTTTCAGTGATTACAGCATGGGAGTTGTGGCTTTTTATTAAGAGAGCTGGGAATCATCACAGATAGTGGCATTATATAGCATATAATACATGGAATGAGTTATAGAACCATGGAGTGGGAAACCATAGAAAGACATAGTTTAAAATAATATATTACTAACAGAATAAGCTGTTAAATTTATCTATTTTTACAACAACAAAAGAAGCTCAGATGCATGAGAATAGGGTTCTTAATATGCTTGCTAGCAGCTGAGGCATCTGACATCGTAAATTATTTTAAACCAGAAAACTAAAGATTTCTTCCTTTGCTTGAAATGTCTTGAGGTTTTACACATATAAAATATGAGTCTGTTCCGCACGCTGATGCAGACATTCAAGGGGAAAGCATGAGATGCAGCTCTTAGGAACTGCACTGATTCAGGAGACTGTTTGGTGAGGCTGCATGTTTGCATCAACGTACATTCCTCTCCTCTCCCACATGCACACACATCTCCCCCTCCAGTTACCATTGTAAACATCCAACTATTGTTGTTTTTTTATATGCAAAATTGACAGAAAATAGTGCAGATTGGTGTGCTTGAGTCAGACAATCCTATAGTCCCCACTCCACTAAGCAGCCGCCACCATCAGGGCAAGTCAACATATTGTATTATGTTGTAGCTGCAGTTAGGGACTGCAGCTATAATAACTTGGTGAGAATATCCTGTCCCGGTAAACAGTCAAGCCACTGTATTTTGCACTACCTCCAGCTTTTGGACCAACCATTGAGCTCATTGAAGTAATCCAACCTATATGCATAAATTTACTGAGCTTTGCCAACAAAGGTCCGTATAGTACTGGTTTTCCCAGTAGTGATGTATGGAAGTGAGAGCTGGACCATAAAGAAGGCTGATCGCCGAAGAATTGATGCTTTTGAGTTATGGTGCTGGAGGAAACTCTTGAGAGTCCCATGGACTGCAAGAAGATCAGACCTATCCATTCTTAAGGAAATCAGCCCTGAGTGCTCACTGGAAGGACAGATCATGAAGCTGAGGCTCCAATACTTTGGCCACCTCATGAGAAGAGAAGACTCCCTGGAAAAGACCCTGATGCTGGGAAAGATTGAGGGCACAAGAAGAAGGGGATGACCGAGGACGAGATGGTTGGACAGTGTTCTCGAAGCTACCAGCATGAGTTTGACCAAACTGCGGGAGGCAGTGGAAGACAGGAGTGCCTGGCGTGCTCTGGTCCATGGGGTCACGAAGAGTCGGACACGACTAAATGACCAAACAACAACAATGTCTTATCTCCTCAGTAATGGGTTAGGGTCACAGACCTGCAGTAGAACCCTATGCATGTCTACTCAGCATGTATGGACACAGGAAGCTGACTTATACTGAGTCAGACCATTGGTTCATCTAGCTCACTATTGTCTTCATTGGCTGGAGTTTCAGATGAATGAATGGATGAATGAATGAATGAATGTTAATTATTATGGCTAAACAGCCAGCATGGCGTTTCAGATGGGATCTATCCCAATTCTACCTGGAGATGCAGGGGATTGAACCCAAGACCTTTTGCATTCAAAGCAGATGCTGCCCCACAGAGTCAAATGGAACTTCCTCCCAGGTAACTGTGTAGGACTGCAGCCTCTATTGCTTTGCCAGACGTGTTATTATCTTGGCAAAAACAATTTTGCGAGATGTCACATTCTCTCAAAGGGATACTCAGAATGTTAGGTGAAAAACTGGGCAGACACAAAACAAATAAAAAAAGAATAAAAAGATGCAGAAAGAGATGTACTTTGAACTGTTATATTAAATACCACAATATATTAAGTTTTTGATCATATGCTGCATTCAGAACAAGTTTAATTCCCCCCTTATTTCCCCTCACTTTCACTGTGTGAAAATCCATGCTGTGTCTATGGCTTTCTAACAACATGTTTGGTTTACATATTATTGATTTTCATAGGTGTATGAAACATGTGCACCTGGGCGAATTCTGCTTTATATCAGCAGAAAAGTCTTGCGACTCCTTCCTCCTGCTAGGACTTACAGCTCGTTTCTCCTCAAGGCCCAATTTATTGTTCACTTCTTACAAATGAAATAGCCTTTTGGCCAACATAACTTAGGTACCAGGAAACAGATACAAGGACTAAAGATTCCTCAGACAGTAATCTGTACCTCAACATTATAGCTGCTAGATAAAAATGTCAGGACGCAAAAGTAAGGGACACGGAGGAGCTGTAGTGATTATTCTTTGGAGTGACATGATGCTCCAGACTTCTAGAATAAAGAACATCCACTCTTCTCTAAGGAGAGCCTGCCAGGCTAGAACAAGGATTGAGCTTGTATTTCATCTATATCACAGTGATCTTGTGACAATTTTATGAAATACCTGCAGACTTCAGGTTGCCTGATATATGGGAATAGATGAACCTTTTGGCCTGATCCACCAGAGCTCTTCTTTTACTGCCAGAGGCTGGATGCCTCTAAACACCATTTGCAGGTGGGCAGAGCACTGTTGCAGTCAAGTCCTGCTTGTGGGATTCCAATAGGCGTCTGGTGGACCACTCTGAGACAGAATGCTGGACTAGATTGACCTTTGATTTAGAGGCTGAAGCTTCTACATGCTCTGATTTTAAGGAAATTGCTGCCACTGAAGCTCTTTCTGGTTGACAGGTTGCCTCATGGAAAGCAATGACCAATGAATGTGCAATATAGAGACATGAGCGCTTTTAAATAGAAAGGCGTCCATGTTCAAAGTTCCCTGAGGACCTTAAACATGGACCAGACAGAATCTATTTGCTAATGAAAGTCTGAAAAAGGGATGGACCTCTGAAGCTGGGAAATGGCAAGAAGGTTTATGGTCAGGGTTTTAGACCAATGTTCTGCACATTTGTTACCTTAACTGTAGGGAAGCTGCTTCCATGAAGCCATTCTAAAACCTTCTTGAACTGGTGTGTAAACTTTATGTGCATATCAAGAGATTTCACAACATAGGTCATATTAAATATTACAGTAAGGTGTGGAGAATCACTGTGCATGTGTCCTCTCCTATGGACAAAAACCCTAGTAGATCTTTTGAAATCACTGATGCTAAATTGGGAGGCGATGCCACTGTTTGTGATGCTCTAATTAAGTCATTATGAAGGTCTGTAATCTGTTAGTGCTTTAAAGGATGTGTTTGAATTAGTAATACCATGTGTATCGCTCTGTAGTGAAACACTTCTCTGAATCAATTAACTTGCCTATAACAATGGAGGAAGGAACACCATTGAAAAATATTGGATCGAGTGCTGCCACCTATTGGTTATATATTTCTAAAAAAGCATACTTCAGCCATTTAAGTATAGAAACAAACATGGCATTTATGTGTTAAATAAGAGAAAAGTTCTCACATTCTTAAGCTCTGATAGGTACATGGAACTCCCCTACCCCAAATCCAATTCATTTCTATGGAGGCAGTCACTGGTTCATTTTTTCAAAATTACTGCAGGTTTTCAGTCTTAAGAAGTTTATTTGAAAATGAGTTACACTGAAAGAGTTAGGTTCAAGCTCATTGAACATTATGGTCCTACAAAGAAGACCCCAAAATATATATATATATATATATATATATTATTTTTTGAGAATGCCATTTTTTCTGATGTGGTAGGTTGCACTTTTGGATCAAATTTGAGTTCAGTTTCAGTTGATGCAGCATTATAGTGTAGACACGGTGCTGGTCAAATTCCCAGCACCCACTGCCCATCTGTCTCCTAGAACCTGGAGGGGCTTGAAGAAGAGAGTGCAACAATCACTTCCATGCAGGAGAAGTATCGGGTTGCATGTGTAATACATGATACATAAGATGTCAGGTGTGCGGCTGGTCACATGGTTTGGTTTAGCCCAAATTAGAATCTCTTGTGGGCCTAATTTGGCCAGCTGTTTCCTGCCTTTCCATACGGCTTTCAGCACATATGAAATATCCACACAACTGAGCATGTTTTATGTATATTTATTTATATTAAAATATTTCTAAACCACACATTTTAAATATCCCTGCACAGTGTATATTATGTGCAATATAGCAATATCCATTAAAACCAAAAGACAACACCAAGGGAGAAATATAAAAGCACATAAAAGCAAGAAAAACCAGAGATTCAGGAGATCCACACACATAAATCAGGGGCTGATCTTAAGCCTAGGCAAAAAGATACACCTTTGCACGATGGTTGCTGCTTCACACAGGGCGGAGGTAAGGGCATTTCACAGAACAGAGGCATCAGGAAAAATGCCTATTTTGGGGTCGCCATACTATTCTATTCTGTAGGTAGCATTGCTACAAGTAGAATTTCCCCAGATGATCTATGTCAGGGATGTCCAATCCGCGGATGATCATGGTCAATCGTGGTCAATCACAGGGTCCTTATTGATCGGCAGTAGTGATAAGCAATGGAGCGAAACTCCCTGCCCCGCCCCCCACTGCTCTTTTCCTCCATTGTGTCCAATGGCTATTTTGCCTGCGAGTTAGAAAACTAAAGTAGTCGTTACCGCTGTGTTGTTGTTTTAGGTGAGCGATGCCCCCACCAAAGGAAGCTAAACATGCTTTCCGTCCCCCCCCCAAAGAAAGGTCCACAACTTTGGCTTGCACCCCCCTAAAAATAGGTCAACAACTTTGGCTCCCCATTACCTTCAAGGGTAGATCACTTCCAGAATTTTTATATTGGGAGTAGATCGCAGTCTCTTGGAAGTTGGACGTGCCTGATCTATGTGATCTCAGGGGTCTATAGAGGGGCAGGTGGTGCTTTCAGGACTTTATATTTTAACAAGAAGACCTTGAACATGACCCAGTAGCTGATCAGCAGCCAGCGCAGTTCCTTCAGCGCAGGTGTAATAGGTGCGTGTCCAGGTACTCCACTCAACAACCTGGCCACAGCATTCTGCACCAGTTGCAGCCCCTGAACCAATCCCAAAGGAGTCGTCACACAGAAATGCTTTGCCATTTATTCTTTTGTGGCTGCCTTTCTTCAGTCTTCAAAACATCTCCATATTTTCTTGAATTAGTCTTTTATTCGCTCAGACCTGAATTATGCTGCTTTTTGGCACCCAGTGAATCCTGACCACCACTTCTTCCCCTGAATGCTTTCTTCCTTTGCCACCTGTTAACTCTGTTAGTCTTTCTTTGGAAACAGGTGGTTGAAAGACTTCTCAAGGTTTGGGCTCTCTGCTGGGCTTAGTTAGCAGTTGTCTGCAAACAGCATGTAAAAGTGTTCTGTAGGTCAGAAAGATGGAAAATAATTTGAAGAGCAGGAGTGAAACCAGCAGGATTACGAAGCTCAGAAACGACATGTGAAGCTGAACCATCAAAAAGAACCCAGCTCTTCACTTTGAGGCAACACCACTCAATTTGTGAAAATTGAAAAGGGGGGGGGGGAGAGAAAAAGAGAAAAGTGAAGTAAATCTGTTAATCACAGCAAAGTGGCACTGGGCAAACGAAGAATCAGAGATCACATAGGGGGAGCAGAGATGCAAGGCAGTCACTAATGCTTCCACAGAAGATGGATGTTGAATTGGGTTACATGATCATAAGAGCATCACAATTGTCTGCCACAAAAGCACCCAATCTGGTTCCCTTAGAAAACCACAGGCATGGGCAGAAATGTGTTGGCCTTTCACCCTCATTTGTCTTCAGAGTCCAGTACTCAGAGATGTACCAACTCTTCACATGGATGTCACATTTAACTCATTCAGGGCTCTCCAAATGTTGTTTGAACATGCTGACTGGAGCTTGTGGGAGTTCAATATCTGTATGGCACAATGTTGGCTGTCCCTGAGTCACCCAGCAGCACTCACCTGACCTCACATTGCCTATGTTACTGCTGCTTACTGGGTAGTAGAGCGAGAGGGGGAGGTGATGGCAAAGTCAGCATGGTGCAGATGCACTGACAGAGCCAAATTCAGTGCTCCACTAATGTGTTTGCATCACACCAACCTCCCTGTCTCTTCCCACTCTACCTTCTGGTAAGCAGCAGCAACACAGGTGATGGCAGGTCAGGTGAGCACAGCCAACTTGCCCCATCAACTGCTACTGCCCTGACCTAGCTAGATCATCACAAGATGCAGTGTCAACACTGTGTAAACATAGACAACCAGCTCACCATGTAATAAATATGGTGAAGTTTGCTGGTTTCTTAAATATGTACTGAAATGCAGCAGTACAAACAACATTGGACTGTGCTACCATAGATAACTGGGTTATTCTGCTGCTCTGGAGTAAAACATCTACCTGTCACTCCATACATCTCTGCAGCATTTTTTCACTTCTTTTGGATTTTTTGTTTAGGGAAGAAGGTGATTCAGCTCTTCTCACTTTCTCTCAAAAGTTTGTTCATAGTTGGGTAATTGGTGCTATTTCTCTCCCTCTCTCTGGAACAATTCTCTTGGGAAAATATATTGGGAGTTTTTCTGTTAAAAACCAAAACAAATAAAATTGTGAAAGCATGTGAAAATTTCTTTTGTGTGCAATTTACACTTAAAAATCAAGATTAATCATACTGTATATACACACATCCCACCTAGCTCCCTCATCAGGCAGCACACAAAGAATCATAATGGCAGAGAGATGACTAGATATGACTACAGTTTCTCGCTTAATAAAAACCCTTCAAACACAAATAAAACTTGTGAATATTTTTTAAAGTTGCAAAAGCTGAAAAGAGACCTTTCTCTCCATATATATATATATATGGATTTATTTGCAGTTTGCTTACACACACACACACACACACACACTTGGAATAGAAAGCAAAACTTAAAGCCTGGACAACATGAAGAAGAATGGAAAACAAAATGCTTGTTAACAGATGGCTCAGGAAATTAGACTCTATGGCTCAGAGAAATAATGGCCCAAACAGGGAAACAGGAGGAAGGGTACACTTTGCAGGGGTCCAGAAATGTAATGGGCCCCTATCTCAGGCTGCAACCCCATTGCCATAAGGGGAAAATGAGTCTAAATTGTAGATCATGCTTGATGACTCCAATGGGAAATTATTTCTATCATACTGAACATCTAAAACCCACAGTTAGATAATGTCTTTGTTAGGACCAAATGAAATGTCACAAAATTATCAGGAGATCTTTGAGTTCTCCCGAAGTCTTCCTCAAGCTGGATCCTACAACATACAGAGGGTGGGGTGGGCAGACAGGGTTTCACGCTGAATCTACAAAGTATATGTGCACACTATACATTTAAAGTACTCTCACTGTATTTTGTTCATGGTTGCTAGGAATTTGTAACTCTGGAACCCAGACCCTCCAAGTGTCCCTATTTTCCAGGGACAGTCACAGATTTACAGAAACCATCCTAGTTTCTGATTTGATCCTGCAATGTTCCACTTTTCCTTAAGATGTCCCTATTTTCACAATAGAAACATGGGAGGTTATGGAGGTAAGTAACTATATAACCTTTAGAAGACATCTGAAGGCAGCCCTGTATAGGGAAGTTTTTAAATATTTAATATTCCATTATTTTTTATATATATGTTGGAAGCCATCCAAAGTGGCTGGGGCAACCCAGTCGGATGGGCAGGATATAAATAGTAAAAATGTTTTTATTTTGGATAGGACATCCCTATTTTCCTCAGAGAAATGTTGGACCACAGTGCCCAGAATTATTTGAGGGAAAGAAAGTGCTCTGAATGTGCACACACAGTCTGCATTTAGTCAGATGAGAACTGGACTGCAATGATTTGGTTGGATTCAGCTCCTATCAGCCGCAACCAGCATGGCCAGTGGTCAAGGGTGATAGGAGTTGTAGTCTAGCAACATCTGGAGGGACACAAGGAAACCATTTGTGTTCTTCTAAGTGCTATGCAAGTTACAGGTTGCAATGAGAGTTGCTGGGAATCCTCCACTTTTGAAAATATAAAATCCATAGATTACCTGGATCTGCACTTAGAATAAGCAAAGCGCACGTGCTCTTTGTGAGTTTTAGAATGGCAGAATAGAGGAACATGACAGTTTTTACATCAGCAAAGCTGGCAATTACCGTTAGGTGGTATACAGAGGGGAGGGTAATATGACCTAGTGGTTAGAGGGAATGTACTTCTCAAAGAGTAAAAGTCCCCTCTCTAAGCAGTAGGAAATCCAATTTTGGGACTCCACCCTGAACTGTCATGTTCAGTACTCTTCGAGGTATGAGGAAGGAATAAAAATTTCAAAATATAGTCAGACAATAACTTTTTTAGGACCAAGCAAAACATCAATAAATAATCTACCTGATTTCTAACTACTGTTATTAGCAACCCAATCCTATGCAAAACTGGCCCAGTGATTTCATACGTTTTATATTTTGTCATCTTGGCTACATATTGCTCAATATTATTAGAGCCAGTTTCTTCTTATTAATTTTGTAGGCTTTAAATAAGACCATGCTTTGCAATATTACCATCAAACATGATTAAAGCTATGCTATTTAGAAACAATGCTTGTGAGACAGAGAAGGAATTCATATTAAGATTTTACACCAGTATGTGTAGGGAATTAATGCATTTTTCATCCGACTGAAATATACTGTACATGGCAGAAAATATAATACTCAACATTTACTTTATTTCAGAATCTGTTTTGTAACTCAAATATGGTTGTTCAGCTATATCCTCCTCTCTTTATAGTTATTTATATGCCTCTCATCTCTCTAGTATTGAGCATCTGTTACCTAGCTGCTGTTCTTTTTACCAAGCAGTTTTGCTTTGGCTAAACTCCAAGGTGGTTAATTACATCCTGCATGATATAAATTTCAGTTCAACACTGTTTTCCATTTTCCATTGAACAGAACAGAACGTTATGACTCCTTGTCCCAGTTCACACAAACACCAGAAGTACCTGTAACTTACTGGTCAAGTAAATTAAAAAAATAATAACTTCCAGATATATAAATATATAAACAAAGGACTCAACTACATTGGCAAAGAAAATTTGCTTTATATGTGTTGCTTATGCATTATAACACTGTGACACTAGAAGGCGCTGTGAAGTTCTGTTTTTGCCAACCCAATTTCTCATACCAAGTTTACAACGTGTTTAACTGAAACACTTGTTTGATGTGTCTCGATCCAGCCAATTACATTTTTGGCACTGTAAAGACTCAAGCTGCAATCCTAACCATGTCAGCTCAAAACCAAGTCCCATTGAATTCAACTAGGGATACTCCCACATAAACGGGTTTAAGTTTGCTGCCTAAGGGTGATATCCAATATTTAGTCATACACAGATTATACCTACTGGCATAAGTGGTTTTAGTTCATTGATTTGGACGTGTCAATAACAAACTCTTAAGTATGGCTCAGTTAGTTATCACCCTGGTAGTTCAAGAATGTGCATGTCTGCTGTAAAGACAATGCCTTTGAGTTAAATGGAACTTACTTCCAGGTATGTGGGGTTAGGATACAGCATGACATATTTATTGTAGCAGACCTCTTGTGAACTTGAGTAGAGGTGGTTAGGCTTGCACTGTTTGTCATGGCTAAAGAAAATGTCCCATAGATTCCAATGGTACCATAATTAAATTTCAGGAAAGGCATTTAAGGGACAGAAAAATTACACTCCTGGAGATCAGTTGAAACAATTATTGTTGATCCTGATGGAGGACCACATGCTTCCGCTACCAAAATATTGACACACACATGGAACTCCAGAATGACACACACATGCCTTTGTCTTGATCCACTGCAAAGGATCCTGGGCTTTCTGAATGTTTAGGATAGCCTGGCTGACTTTCAGTAAAGTAACTTGTAAACAGGTTTCATTCGATAAGTCAACAGTAAGCATGTCTAGCAAGCAGAGGAGAAGCAGATAATTGCTTTGCCTGCCAAGAATATGGAACTACATCCACTGATAAAGTACCTAGAGGTATTTTTCATGCTGTTGTAGCTGAAATATTTCAGCAAGGAAGAGGATGTAGGTCTGTACATGTGCCAAACATTTCATTATATTGCACTGAAGAGATTATAGGTTATGATAAGATACTTTAATACACACAGCCCAGGGGTGGACAGCTAGTCCACTTCTTGCAATGGCTAAATTAAAGGGTACAGGGACTGGGATGGTGTCAACTTGACTGTGCATCCACTGCAGAATGATTTGTTTTATGAGAGTGATGCAACTCTCTGATACAACATACAGAGCCGTCTTTCCCATTGGTGTTAGTGGTTCGTTGTGCCAGGGTGCCGGCCTCTCAGCGGTGCCATAACGAGTGGGGGAGCCACGTGGCTTTGCCAGCAGCCTCCCTTTTCCCTGTACGCCCGCCAACTACACCCCACCAACTATATGGCTGGCGGGCGTGCAGCTTCCTTCCCAAGCCTCCGCAGGAGGAGAGCAATTCCCGCAGAGGCTTAGGAGCTTCCCTCCCAAAGGCTCTGCATCTGCTAAAGACAGCCCTGATCCCAGTCGTTGTCCTCCTCCTGCTTCCTGGAGAAAGGCGGTGTGCAGCCAGGCTGCTTTCTCGGGTACCCCGATGCCATAGAGATGTCTGCCAGCACGTTTTCCTGCTTGATCGCCACCACCACACTGGGGATTGGGGTGGTGGGGAGGACAGAGGACATTTTCCACCGCCCCCTCACTTGTTTTGGAGTTGCCGGGGGGGGCATGCCAGAGGGATCTTTGCACCACAGCACCAGATATGCTTAAGACAACATATATATGGGGTGTTTGTTAATTCATCTCTTTCCAATCCATGCACAATTTGTCATAGGATTCACTGGTATTAAAATTTTGTCTGAGGTACAGCAAAACATAATAGCATTGTGCTATCTGCACTGATAGGGGGTTTGTGGGGGTGGTCTTATTTGGCCCAAGCACTAACCTTGTTTCTTCCTCTTTAGACCAGAGCAATGCAAAAACTCCATTGGGAGACACACTTTCTCATTCACCAGTTCAATGGCAGTCCAGAAATGGAGCACCAGTCAATGAGATGAAATGCAAACGAGACAACAGGCATTTTAAAATTAAAAAAGCAGAATTAGTCACATTGTTGCAAAGTGATTTTCTCAAACACTCTACCTTTAATGCAAAACATGTCAAAACTTTTTTCTTAAATGAAAGGGAACTAAACCAAAAATAAGGAAGCACAATTGCTTTTGTTTCATTGTCATAATGGCTGCAGTCAACTGAGTACCTTATCTGGGGGCAAAAAGGAGTTAATCTGGGTCACTTCAGCCACCCCATTTCTTTTTATTAAATAATAAATTTATTATTATTAAATAACAATTCGTGTTTCTTATTCCTATTACTCTAGGTGCCTAGTAGGTACAGTACTTTGGTCACTTCCAATGCTTACCTTCTGCGGACTGTGATCTAGATGATATTAAGTAGTATGTTTATGGCTTTGGCCCTGAAGAGTTCTGCACCTGTGCAGGGTCTGTGTGTCTACAGTTCCTCCAGCACAAGAATTTCATGCTTGTCATATCACCTGCATAAATCCTGCAGAACACCTGTATTTCCTTGTTCTGTCAACAACAGTCAGGCTTCATTTCATGGCGGAAGCCAGGGGAGAATGTCAAGATTCTTCTTCTTATAATAGGTCTCAATCAATAGCAGACAGAAAAATAGCTTAATGGTGTGTGAGACTGCTTTTTCAAATACAGTTACTGACAGCACAACATCCCTCCAGGAGGAAGGCACCAAGAGCGCATCTTTTAAAAAGCGCTCCGAGATTCAAAGGCTGCCTATTGCTTAAGACTAACTTTAATCACCTTCTGTTTTGCAACCATTTGGAGGATTTGGAAAAAAAGTTTTCTCCAGGCTCGGCTCTCTGAAGCCAAGCTAATAAAGTGCTAATTAAAGAAAGTACAGGGAAGACATGAACACCAGGAGCCTGGAGTAATTGGCGACAAAAAAGGCAGGCCTCAGACACGTCACTTTATCTGCTGCTCCTGATTAGCCTCTAATTCAAATCCCAATATTTCTGTGCACGTTAAGGGGCTTTGGGAAAGAGAGCTTGAGTTTTCTCAGCAGTGCAGAGATCCCAGTTGTAAGCAAGGAAAATTCAGCAAGTTGGCTTGTTGTTATTTTTTATATACTATACATAGGCCTTTGACAATGTCCATGAAAATAAATGTAGCCTATCTGGTTCTGCAAAGGGTAAATAAACGACAACCCTCAAATCAAATAAAAACGTGTCATTTACAAATAAACTAAAATAAAACTGTGAGCAGTGCACTAGAAGAAACCACAGACCAATTAACCCAATGGGTTCACTTACCTCCCTTGAAGCTAAGCATAAAAGGAACATTTTCATTGGCACTGTCCTTGAGACAGTCCCTACAAAACTATCTTAATGTCTTTGTTATGTGTTTTGAGTGGGTGCTTGCTGATTTCCTTCCAAAATACATAGGGGAAAGCATGTGAAAGGGGAGTGATGAAACTGATATTTCTGCCCCTAGTGGTTTCCTGAAAAGCCTCGGAAGACCCTGGTGAATGGGAAGGGCTTGAATCAGCCACAAGGATTTTTGAACTATCCAATTGTCATAGAGTCCTTGTGAGAAAGTCAGCTCAGTCCTATGCATGTCTACTCAACAGTTAAGCCCCATTAAGTTCAAAGAGGCTTACTCCCTAGGTAAGTAGGTAGAGGTTGGCACCCTGTTGCCTTTAAGAATTCAGGTTAGAGATCTCATGAGTTGATATATATATTCAAGGAAAACAAACATTTCAAGCAGGGCCATCTTAAGCATATCCAGAGCCGTGGTGCAAAGATCCCTCCGGCGGCGCCCCCCCCCCCGATTTCCCAGAGCGCCCCTGAGAGGCCAACATCCTGGCACAACACGCCAGTAAGCCCCATAGGAAAGACGGTTCTACTTTCAAGAAGAGCTCTAGTCTAGTTTGTTGTTGAAGTGGCTGTTTATGTGAAAGCCTTGTGGGGAGGATGTTGATTTATATTTCATTTCCCACAAACAGAGGGTTCTTCTTATTTAGATTTGCTTCTCCACATGCAGAAGAGCTCCTTCTCTTCAAGGATGGCTCTTTGATACAGTGGAGGCCACTACTGGTGAAATGAAGTGAGCGTGATACCTGCCAATCTTCCCTTTCCTCCCATACCACTCTCCACACTGTACTGGAGGGAGCCTCTTGAGCAAATTCTTTGGCAGGTGCAGGAAACTGCAGGGGGAATCAAATCCCTCCCCCTTCTGATAAAGATAGCAGTACAGAGTAGAGTATTATTAACATGTTTACAATTCTGGCATTTTTCTTCTTGTTGCTTAGTTTGTCAGTTTTGCCCTACTATTCCATTGGAACTGGCCTTCAGGATGCTGTTAATGGTCCATGTGTCTACGGTACTGCTCTCATTTCTTAAAAGTAGCCACATAAAAAGAGTGCCAAGTTCCCCATGCCTTGTTTGACAGTATTGATAGTACATAAGGCATATATACTAGGTATTTCCTTCCCTACGAATGCATTTGAACATTGTCTTTTCATTGCCCAAAGTATTTCAGCATTTAAAAATGACACTAAGAGTTCCCTTCAGGAGCAGGTAAATGGTCTGTTTGCTGTTTTGGCCTGGAAGTAAATCACCAGCTTGCAGGGGGGCTGCATGTGGCTGAACTTATCATTAAGCCGTTGCTATTACCTAGCCGAGGCTTGAGGCAGACACTTACCCTCACTTCTCTATTAGTAATAACAAATGTGGGCCTTAAAAACGGTAGCGGTAGACTCTCTCTTTTATTGTTTTGACCTTCTGGCTCTTCATATATCTCTTTCCGAAACACAGCAGTTCTTTGGCATTAGAGTTTTCCTAGAGATTAGTTCAACTTGTTATTCCACTGGCATACCCAACTTTGTAATGTAGTTTGTTCCTTTAGAAATAATGCTTAGCAAAATTAAATAATGCCAAGGCAAAGATAAAGAGCCATCAATCCATCTTGGTAATTGCATGAATAATCTGGTGAGGTTGTGCCTATCTGTTTACAGGCAAGGAATGCTGCAAATCAGGAGTAAATTAATCAGCTGCTCAGAAAGAAATAAGTGCATGACATTGCAGCGTCTACACAAGAGGCTTGGCTTTTATTACTTCTGAGTGTAGCCAGAAAACATCAGAAATAATTGGACAAAGCACACTCTGGACAATGTTGTTTTCACTGAGATCAGACCCATTAACTTTAGAGGAAGGGAGAACAAGCACATGGAAAAAATAATCTAAAATATTTTACAAAGTTTTAAGTTGAGAGGCTCATTAAGCATTACGACTTCTGAAATGAAGCAAAAGTCAAATTTAATCTTTGCCCATATTGCAGATGTCAGAAGTTTTAGAGACAGTGAATCATCTGTTTTACACAAGAAATTAATGCAATTGAATGTTTCCTCTCTCTGAAACAACTGTATGGTTGCACCAAGCATGTGAAGAGGCTGCCCAGTCCTTATTGAAAAATTAGAGCAATGCACAAACATTTATCATTCATACCATGGATGAGGTGGACAATAATTTTGATCTTAAAGGAGAATGCAACTTCAATCTCATAAAAAGTTGTATAAACTGACTAAGGCAACGTCCGTACCATGCATTAAGTATCTAGTTATACTACTTTTATAGTCCTTTCCCCCAAATTCTCCTAAAGAATCCTGGGAACTGTCCTTTGTTAAAGATTCTGAGAGTTGTTAGGAGATCCCTGTTCCCTTCATAGAGCTACAATTCTCACAACCAACCCCTATTTCCCAAGGAGCTCTTTGAGAATTGTAGCTCTGTAAGGAAAGTAGGGGTCTCCTAACAACTTTCAGCATCCTTAACAAACAAAGATTCTCTAGGATCCTTTGGAGAAATCCATGACTGGTTAAAGTGGTACAATAGTGCTTGAAATGCAGTTGTGGCCTAGGTTTTGCTCAATTATTTTTTTGGAAAGGATACTCCTTCTAGCAGTGGTCAGTGGACTAGGGGGGATAAGCTATGCTCCTAAATGTTCCTCTAGCACCTCCTTCTGAAAGCCTGGGAAGCTTCTGCCCAGATTAGGGAGAGAGGCGCAATGCTCACATGTGCTCACATGTGTGACATCAGAACGTCACAACATCACATGCATGTCAGCCCCCCAGCACCCTCTCAAGCTGCTGCCCCTGATCCTAACTGTTCCCCTCTGGAAAATTTCACCACACGCCACTGCCTTCTAGCCAAACGTTTTAAGAGCACTTCTAAATGTGCACCCCTCAATGCTAATCTTGACCGATACTGAAAATATTACATAGTTCAGTAATCACTGATACAATTATTTGAAAGCAATGAAGCTTCAGAAAAAGACATTTATCTCTACTAATAGGTTGTCTCTAGACAAGGAAAACAAATACAAGCTTTTTTCCATAATCATTTTTCCCCTTTGACAAGGCAGGGGGGGGAGCACAATGATTCTTCAAGAAAATTTTGAAACAAGACTCTTCACTCCTCACAGGCCTACAGTGCTTAAATTCTCATCTGTACTCTTTTTCTGTTCTTTGGCATACGTTTCACTCTCTCCAGTCCACATTTTCTGCTTCTAGTGAAGAGAAAACTAATGATCATCAGCCATTTATTGCAATATGGTGCACATTTTCAAATGCATACATGGAAGCTTGCTTCCTTGCTTCCTTCATATTCCTTCTTTCCTTTTCTTTCTTCCTTTCCTTTCCTTTCCTTTCCTTCCCTTTCCTCTTTCATGAGCTCATGGATATTTTGCAATGTTCCCTGTTCACTGTAATGAATAGATTATAGATCTATTTACACATCCTATTTTAGAGATCCACAAAGGCAAAACCTGGTTAGAAGTAAGGTACTTTCCAAATGCAGTCACCTTTTGCTCCTTCATCACTTGTGGTGTCCATGTATAGCAGCAACTAGCAACAGATTTAAGTCTGGAAGTAGTTGGATTCTATCAGGATGACTCATGGGGATGGACTATTATAGGTCATAATGGTCTAGTTACACAGCTGTGAATAAGATTTCTCACGTATTTAAACCAATTTGTTTTTTAAGTGAATGGGTACAGTGTTAATGCCACGATGATGCCTGTATGAATATCATTTGAATCTTCTTTCATCTGTGGCTCGCATTATATTTTTCCTTGCCTTCATGCAATAAATTCCTACCTCTAACTGCTTTCTGTATAAATGATAAGCGAGTGTGTGTGTGTTTTCCTTTGGTTGTTCAGTTGTTCCCCTAACAGTCGCCTGGCAGCTGTTTAAATCAACCAATTAAGTTTGTCACATTGACTGTAAACATGTGTAAAATATTATTGGCAGATTCCTGGCAATCAACTCTCTCAGCAAAAGAAGATGTCTGTCGTTAATGAAGACATGGGAGGCAGATAATCCACTCCTATGGAAATGAGGGTGGCTGGAAGGAGGAGGGAAATATTACTGATGTATAAAGAATGGATTAGAGTGTGACAACTCTTTAGGAAGAAATGTCAAAACCAACATTGCATGTGCTGTTTTGTAAGGAAAGAATATAGAATTTCTGATACAGGTCTTGCAGAAAACATAGCTGCTTTCAAATATTCCACTAAAGTCCATGATCAACACTGAATACACCTGGAAAATATGTTGAGGTTTGTTAAAGAAATTGTTACCAATAAGATCCCACCCCCTCAAAAAAAGACCACTATATAAAAAGTAATTTCTTGGAGAGGCTCAATCCACACTACGTGTGTGTGTGTGTGGTCTCCTTAATGTTTTTTTTAAAAAAAAAACCAAAAACAAACATTCATCATTTGTCCAGTGGGTTTTATTCTGCTTAACTGTTCCTGGGAGTTATTACTTCACAAAACTTCAGCATTGTAAAAATCTGCAGAGAAGAGGAAGAATGAGAAATATTTATCTCCAACAACACCTCTGATTTCTATGAAGATGTGAGAAATCATAAGGTTGCCATAAGGAACTATCATACAATGACCAACTTGATGACATCCACAGTTTCCAGATCTCATGGTCTCTGAAAATGATCTTATGGTATTAATGGGGCTGCTCACCATGGTAATTATATTCACGAGTTTTTGGAGATTGAGTGTCAAAGTGCTCCGAAGCTAAGGTGCTTTAGTGCAGGATTTAATAAGTCCTCATTTCATGGGTACTTTCACCGATCCAACTGAATGACTGTGAAACTATCCCTTGATATCAACATTAAGACTAAAATATTCCACTATGACCCATACATTTAAACTATATAAAACAGGACATGAAATGAAATATTAATAGCATAATTCCCTTCTTTAATCTGAGCATGTCAAATAACCCAGTGTTTTATTTTAGATATCAGACAAAACTATTTTACAAAAATAAATTTTAAATCACCTCTCTGTATTTGAGACCTTCTATGCACTTATTCATTACATGGCTAGGCAAAGCATTATTAGAATTCAGTATGGTTAGCTGTGGGGTTTCCTTTAAGGTTACCTTTTTACCCAGGTGACATGGAGTTTAGGTTACCTCAGATTAACCTGTTCACAAGAACCACCTTTGAAAGATCACCTGCTGCCATCAGGGGAAGTTTGGGTATGTAGCAATAATGACTGCTGTGAGCAGTGCTTCCATATGGATTCAGTTCCATCACATCAGAGTTGACATCTGCAGAGATCCTGTACCTAAAAGGCCAGTGTCATGTTTTTACTGCAAAAGCCCTGTGTAAATGAACTTGTAGAACAATCAACCCATCCGTATGACGATAGACAGAGATGGCACCAAATGGAATTGAGTGTGAAACAAAAGCATGCAACTGGAAAGATCTAAAGTTTCATGAAAAGAGTAGAATGCCACCAAAAATGGTGGCAGTATTAGCTACAAATGATCTTCACAGCCTGTGGCTTCTGCCTCTTCCTACATGTCCATTTCACTATTTCAACAGCCCCTACAAGTTGGAGGCGGAACCTCTGTGGCAGCCTTCGAGCAGGGCTCTTGTCTGCCAGGGTTCTAAATCACACAGGATGTGAATTTGAATAGAAAAGGTTTCCCATGGAAGAAGTAAAAAAGAAACCAGGAATGGGAATATGCAGGAGCAGGCAGAAGCAACAGGCTCATCACCAATTGTCCCTTTGCAAATTATGGGGGCAATGGGACAATAGAGTGCAGAAACAGCTGACTCATCTCCGCTCCTTCCCTTGTGTGATAGGAAGGCACTTTATTTGCAGTTGCTATTGAACTATGACCCTTCTTCAATTTCTCTGCCCCAGGCCAACGTTAGCATTGTGGTAGAGGATGTTGGCCTCATGAGAAACTATGGCATAGTAATTTCAGCCTACTTCGAGAATGCAGTAAGATGGGCACAGGTAGCAACTATTGTGAGATACAAAGGATCCAAAAACATGATGAGCCTCTTTACACCTTCAGTGTTCTCTGCAACATTTAAGTGTGATTTAAGGTATGTCCACTGACACTAATGGGAACCGGCTGATTGACACTATCTGAAAAATAAGCTGTTTTTACTACTAAGGGCAAAATTAGACTCCACAAGTAAAAAAACAAATCTTCAAAGACTATGCAGCTCTCAGTCTCCCCAGGGCTCAAGGCAATTTCAAAGAAAAGTAAAAGTAAATACCACACATTTAATTTTTATAAAGCTTACCACCTGCCAGTTGGAATCTCTGATGAACTATCTTAAGCGGCTATGTATGTCTAAACAATTTCCAATGACAGATGGTTCTAATGTCTGTATAATGTCTGGTTCTTACTCAGACTTACATTCCCATCTCTCTCTTGTTTTCACTAAATTTGCTGTGTGCACTGGGAATTCTGGCTGTGGTCCTCTGTAGATGTTTGGAGACAATGAAATCTGCTTTATTTGCTATATGGAGATCCAATTTGATGATTCTGCAAACTTTTTTATCTTCCAAATATGCTAATATAATATTAAAGTATATTAAACATATATATCCCCAAAGATCATCCGGAATAGTCTGCAAAGCTCCATCTCATGAAACAGAAAACTGAGCACTAATAAACTATAAAGAAAGGATGGGGGAAGGATCCTTAAATGGTTTTAAAATTCCAACTTTATCCTTTTGGGGGAAATTGCTGAAAGCAATAAAAAAAGTGTTTAAGAAAGAATATTAACTACTAAAACTATGAGAGACTTAAAGGCTGTTTGGAATAGATAATTTTTCCTACGACTTGGATATTCCATTACAGGAACGGTAATACCTTTTGCCAAGCTCCATACAAGAGTAGCTCATTCTGAACTCAAGCTGCCCACCCTGCCATCTTGGTTAATCCCTACATTGCCTTGTATCCTTACTTGCCTGAAACTTGATTTAGGGTATAGTAGGACAGCAATATACCATTTCTTGGGGTGGGGAGGGATGCATATTATTTCTGTGGTCCCAAATTAAAAAGGCCAGCATATAAATGATTCAAAACTCAGATGAATATATCTTGTGCAGCATTCCATTCTGATAAGAAGGTGCCCATTTCAGTGCCAAGCTAGATAAGGTGAGAAATTGCAGGTTTGTGATTTCAATTTCACTTCAAAGCAGCAATGGGGCATTTATAATTGGAACATGATGTGGTTGTGGTAGAGAGGAGCTTAACCCATTTTTTTTTAGATCTAGATACTATTTGGGAGAAATATAGTCACCTATGGTTTACCCTAATGAGGCAAACAACTTTCACCCAACTCCTTTAGTTTGGTGCACAGTTTAGGCTACATACCCTCTAGAATGGCTTGGAGATTCAAAGAAAAAAGGATTTTTTCCTTCTTGTTGTTTGGCCTGTTGCAGTATGGCTGGTGCCCAGTAAGGAAGAAGGCAGGGAGGCTAGAAGTAGGTGGTGCCAGAAGTAATGGTGGGCAGAGCCAGCTAATTCTAGTTTCATTGCTCCCTGTTGAGTTCTGCAAAGACAACACTGGAAGAAGCTGAAAGTACCAGCACTTGAACTAATTGTAAGTAGTAAGGTAGGTAGATGGTTCAGGTTGACAGGGCATGGCCAGAGGGCAAATGGGTGGGCAAAAGGGTGCCCTCAGAGGTATAGTGTCCCAATCAAGGGAAGTCATAGTGCTGCTCTATTCTGCATTGGTCAGACCACACCTGGAATCCTGTGTTTAGTTCATGGCCCCATTATTTAAGAAGGATATTAACAAAGTGGAATGCGTAGAGGAGGAAGACCAAGATGATCAAGGGTCTAGAAACTAAGCCTTATGAGGTTTGTTTAGCCTGGTAAAGAGGAGATTGAGAGGAGATATGATAACCATCTTCAAATATTTAAAGGGCTATCAAATGGAGCATTGAGCAAGCTTGTTTTCTCCTGCTCTAGAGGCTAGGGCCAAAACAAATGGATTCAAGTTATGTGAAAAGAAATTCTGGCTAAACATAAGGAAGACCTTTCTGATGGTAAGAACTGTTCAACAGTAGAAAAGACTCCCATGAGAGGTTGCCTTACTGTGCTTTTGTATATGTTAGTGCTGAGAATTTTTTCAAGGCCAGAAGGAAAGGGCCAAATGAAAACTCTCACAAAATTAAATTAAAGGAGTGAAAATTATCTAGGTTAATTAATTCCTTTAAATCCTACTTGCATACATTAGGCTGAATGACTCATGTTGCACAGTCACTGTTTGTGTTAATGCACACAAAAAAGCTGTTACTTATGCATAATGATTGAGCAAATATAGCTGTAAATACGCACACTTCACAGCAGTATTTTTCTAACAGAACTGGAGAAATAAGATAGGAACATCCTAGCAAATGTTCTATGCACAGGAATTTTAAATAATTTGCAGAACAGCGTGTTGTATCCCATGCACTGTGCTACTTGAGTGTGTAGATCTGCCACTCCTGTCACCAAGGTTGAGCATGATGCTGAGTGGTAGGAGCTGTCAATCAAGCAGCACCATCAGACCAACTGGCAGGCAAGAGGCAACATATCTCTGTAAACTGACAAACCAGTGCTCCTCAGCAGCAGTTTACAGCTGTAGGCAGGGCCGTAGCTAAGGGGTGGCGAGGTGTGGCCCTGCCAGGGGCGCAGGTGATGGGAGGCGCAAAATTGGCTAAAAATATATGTCCATAAATATAAATATTGATTATTGCCTCATAAGAAATAATCTTTTAAATAGAGGGTGAATTGAATTTTAAATAGAGGGTGAATTGAATAGATGGAGGGGATGAATTTTAACTAGAGGGTGAATTGAATAGATGGAGGGGGAGTTGGAGGAGAGGTGGAAATAAGAGCTACCGGTAATTTGTCAATGGCTAGGGGGCACAATCTGGATGGTTCTGCCAGGGGCACAAGATCACCTAGCTATGGTCCTGGCTATAGGCCCACCTATTCACCCTGTTGTGGGTTTAGCAAGTGGCCAAGTTGAACCTCTGACTGCATTGCAGTTTTTCAAGTTACAGTAGGGGGATCTAGATGAGCACACTTCATAGATTAAGGGAGAAAGTAGGATTGTTCTTACTTGCTTGATGGATTGCATTTCTATGCCGCTTTTCTTTCAAAGGAATTCCAAAGCGGCTTACAAATAAATAATAATGACATGATAGAACATAATAGAACATCATAATGGAACAGCATAAATCGTATAGAATGATTATCAAATAATCAGTGAAACAATTACAATCTATAAAAACACCTTTAACAAAGCAACAACTGAAAATACATCACAATTAAAGCACTTGCCATGCCCACCACCAATTTACCTATCTGTCTTCTCCATCATCCCTGTGGCCATATGCTTGGTGAGAGAAACGTCCCCTTGGACATTTAGAGGTCCTCCAGGAATGATCCACCTTGCATGGAAGAACACTAAACTGAATGCATTGTCAATACAGACCTCAGCAGGGGTCCCGGGCCCTGGGGTGCGAATGCCCTATTCAGCCCCATGAACCCCCACCCCCACCATGCATTCTTTTAATTGTGTGGGGTTTGTTGGAACCCCGTTAATGCCTCTGTCAGTAACAAGGGCAGGGCTATCAGAAATTTCAATAGCCCTGGGTAGCGCTGGATATGGGTAGGGAGCTAGATAAATGCACACCAATTCACCCCTGATAATATCTGCATGCTGGGCACATACCCCTCCCTCCACTCCAGTCCCCTGGAACCCTGATAACACAGGTTCTCGGTCATGTGGACCTCCTTCTTACCACATTCAGCTGAGTACAGTGAGAGGCCCTCATCTGACCTTCTTATGGAGGGACAGTACCCAGAATACAAGGGCTATTATCAGGCTGAATTCCTAGATAGGACTAGTTCCTCAAACAGATGTCCACTTAGATTTATAGAGGGTAGCTTAGTTTCCTACCCATTCTCTGTGATAACATCCTTCTTTAAAATGTGACCACTTCCTTTTGACTGATGCTTTGCACAAAGGAAGGTGATCTATTGAATAATGCCAATCACTGCAGTTCTGAAGGTGGAACAATCAAATTAACACTTACGGGAGACTGCCAAGCTGAGCTTTCCCCTCCTGAGCAGATGGGTTATAAACAGAGGTTTACAAAGTGGCAGCCTAAGAGAAAATAAGTAGCTACATACTTACAAGCCAAACCTGTAAACAGAATCATCTCAAAACTGCTTGTTAAAAATCACAATCACTCCCAGGACCCCTTTGCAGAAGTTAATGATTGACTTAGACCGGGAGCGTGACCCGGCTTCCACTGATGACAGCGGTAAAAGTCTTGCTGTGTCTAATTTCCTTTTACCTGCAGGGAGTTTATACTGGCATATACCTCACCTGCAGGAGATTTATGCTTGTATAAATTCATTTTCCTGATTCTTATATTTAATGTTGATTTACAATGAAAAGAACTAGGTCTTTTTCTCTAGTATAACAATTAAGGGACTCAAAAAGAAGTTTACACGTAGCTGCTGATCAGAGACAAATGCTCCAGTGAATCAGCTTTTGTTGGTTTTTAGTATTTTGGTTAGATAATAAAAGGAGAATTCCCTGGATGCCTATGTTCAGATTTGGGGCAAGTACTCTTTGGTGAGAGAGTCCCAGCATGGATTTAAAATCACAAAACATGCAACAAAGTGTGGAAGTATAGGCTATAGGACCTTTAAAATATCCCCTTCTAAGTCACTTATAGAGTTTCCCACTTCCCCTTAGCGTAGAAAGAGACCACACATTTGGTAAGTTCAAAATGGTTTACAGTACTTACAAACTTTGAATGTCATATTCATGTGCTTTTCCATACAGCAGCAAGAAAAGACAGGCAGTACAACTTACTTTCAAAACAGGTAAGAGTTTCTAAATTATTTGTATAGAAACAACATGGTTTGCTAAAGCCACAGAGCCTACAGACGTCCTTCCTTGTCTGGTTCACATGGTAAAAGAAAATAGAACTAAGAGTTTGGTAATCCTTCTTCCCAAGGTGAAGGGGTGTGATCTAGCTAAGCCTGGCAAGATACTTTACTCTATGGTCTTAACCCCTTCATGTATGAACTAGAGTTAAGTATGCTGGCTATATGAAGCTGGGTATATCCAACAGTTTTGATGACTATACTGTTAATGGCCAACATCTTTTCAGTGTCCTGTATATCGCCTCCTGTTATTCTACTCTTTTGTTAATAAATTTATTTATTTATTTATTTATTATTTATTTTTTTATTTATTATTTTATTTTAAAAGACCTACTCTTCACATATTTCAGAGGTTCTCTATACTTGATTCAATATCTATTATAGAATTTAGGGGGCACTTAATAAATCCTTATTTCTTCAAGTGTTTCAGTATCTCAAATAGACATAGAAGCAGAAACTGACAGTTTGTATTTGACTGATGGCTTCTCAAAGGTTAATGAAGTAGTTCATAGTCATCAGTTAATCTGTTAGTTAATTAATTAGAACCATTCATTAATATGACATCAAGCCTTCTCAGGTAGGTGTTAAAATATCAGCTTTGTTATATAAATTAGGAAACTGAGACAAAGATTTGATTAAGGGCACATAATCCATCAGCAGTAGAGCCAGAGCAGTTCATTTAGCCATGATGCTTGAGCACATGTGAAAGAAGGAGAAATGAAACAGGTTTTTGTATACTATGAAAACAGAAGAGACTGGACCTGGGTAAAACAGCGTAGCCATTAGTGAGATGACCTGAATGTCAGAGAAGAATAAAATGTGAAAAACTGAGAATATTATGAAAACAGTTGCTCACTTCTTCAAAACAGTTTTGGGGGGTTTTTTGTTTTTTTGAGGGGGGGAATCTAAACGCTTGCTGTTCCTAAACAGACTGGGAATATATATAGTCTGCATTTTCAATGGGTTGGAACCAATGATACAATTGATTTCAGTGGGAATGAGGCTCAAATAATTTAGTCTGATACCTATATTGACCAGTAGCTCAAAATGTTTAAGAAGTCAAGAATTGCTTCCAAAGCAATGTTTTAATGGCAGAAGCCATTTCATGAGGCTATAGCAGGGGAGATTCAGCACCACCATCAGCCCATAAGGCACACTCCACTGGTGCAGCTGGGAGACCAACAACTTTTGGCTTCACTCTTTAATCTTCAAAGGCTCTGGTTTTGCCTTCGCCACCAATGCCAAAAGTGCCTCCAAAACACTATTAGTGCTGCTGCATGAAAATCGTGCTGTCTCATTTCAGGAGGTGAACACTGCTGCCCACTTTTGCTTCATACCCTTCAACAAACATGAAGCTATAGGTTTCCCCTTGCCTGGAAGAGGGGACTTTCCCTCTGCCACCACCCCCCATTGGTATTTTCCTAACCCTAAAATCTGTAGAAACATCATTTGCCCCTTTGGCATCAGCTATAAAAGATAAGCATGCCAACTTCCCGTTTAAGGTTCCCACTGACAACCCTTTTGTCCTAATTGATATACTAGGTCTGTGCACAGCCACCGCCATCCCCATGTGGCCCTGGCCCCAATCTGAGGGACCCCAATCAAGTCAACGCACCCAGGATCTGGTCTTGAAATAGTTCAGTGGGCTTGTATGATCAGGCCCTGTTGTATTCTTTAGAATTCCCCAGATTCCAGTTTTTTTATGAATGTTCTACGGTTTTATGTTGTATTTTTGTTTTTAAGGATATTGTTTATTTTATTTTATTTGTTAAGCACCACTTAGAGACTTTTATAATATTAAGCTATTTATAAATGCTTTTAACTAGCTAAAAATGCAACCTTCGAAAAGGAACATCCCATCTTCAGGTGGTGGAAAAGCACCATATTCCAGTTTAAGATCCTGCTTCTAGATTGCCAAATTGAGTGTTCTCCATGGCACACAATGTTTTCTCGGTGACAGCTCCCAGCCTTTAGAATTCCCTCCCATGAGAAGCTAAACTTTCTCCCTCCTTGTTGTCCTTCTGCCATCAGGTGAAGACTGTTCCAACAGGATTTTGGGAACCAACTGCTTTTAATTTGTGTGTGTTTGTAGCTTTGTTTCCATCAGTGTTCAATTTCTTTTTAATGTTTGCTTTTTCCCTAGGTTTCTGGCCATTCTTCTTTTTAGCTGTAAGGTGCTTTGAGTCCCTGTCAGGGGGAAAAGTGGGGTGGAAACAAAATCAAGGGACAAAAAAAAAGGATGCATAGCTCCTGATCAACATTGGAAAATGACTGTCGTGAGATGCTACAAAACGACTGCTGTTCTGAAGCCCAGAAAAGATGGCTCAAAACAGATTGCATGAACAGAAACACATCAATCTGAGCTGTAGTCACAGAAAGACAGCAAATAAGATTTGCAACAATATTTGCTTATGGACAAGCAACCATTATTGACCCACCCCTATCTTGGCAGAAGACAAGTACCAAGAGAAGCCAGAAGGATGGGTGTAGCCGATGACTAAAATTCCAAATCAATGCCTCTTGTGCAGATTCAGCAATGTGGATCTGAGGATTGCAGCATCCCTATTTCAGCTTCAGATCTTTCATTTCCTAATTTAGAATGAACATGCTTTGATGAGCCTGAATTGGCCAAAGGAACATATGTCATTTTTCAAAGTATTGTCATGGCCTCTGTGTCTGTCACCGTAATTGCCGAGTCAATTGCTGATTTGAGTGCTTGTCATTTTCTGTACAGTTAACTTGTTCAGCTACCTTATCTTTATCAGCTGGCAGGGATAAGCAGCTTCACTAACCCTTATGATTAATAGTCCTTATAAACTAGAGTAAAAACACCACCCTGCTTTCCTGGCAGGAGTTGCAGCCATTTAAACAGACCACCATATTTTGGCTGCTTGGTTTACTACTGAAGGCCAATGAACAAGAGTTTGCATTTCATATATTTCATTTCCATTATAATTTCAAAATTTGATGAGGCTTGATGCCAGGGCGGGCCTCTTCTGTATCATGGCCTAGTTAGAACTTGGGTTTTTATTTCTGTACATGTTCAAGCTGGCTAAAGAAGTAAGTTCCTCTGACCATGGACAGAATGCACCACACATCTTGGATAAGGCATTTACTTTGTACATAAGTTGGAGGGCATAGGAAACATAGGAAATTGCCTTACATTGAGTCAGACCATCTCTCCTCCCCGTGTGTCCCTCCCCCAACAATAATGAGCTCTTGGGAGATCAGGAGTAGCCCCAGAATGTCATGCAGTGGGCAGAGAACAGACATTATTCCGCCTGGCAAGCTTGCATAGATTGAATGAGTGCAACACTGAATTCCACCCAATGTGCAAAGTTGTGCTTAGATATCAATGTACCTGTGATTGGGAAATGGTGTGCCCACCCTGGCTAAATCAGTGCTACTCAGACCAAAGGAAAAGGAGCAGACCAACCCAACATTCCCAAGTATGGTGGGAGAACTAGTTAGAGTGTTGGACTAAGACCTGAGAAACCAGGGTTCAAATTCCTACTGAGTCATGAGGTTCAAGGAGTAACCTTGGCCAGTCACTGCCTCTCAGCCTCAGTTAATTTACAGACTTGTTCTAAGGATAAGACAAGGAGAGGGGAAACCATGTATTTCACTTTGAGTTCATCAGAGGAAATGTGGGATAGCCATGTGATGAATAAATAAGCAAGGAAGCAAATAGAATCCTCCCATGCGGAACAATTTTGTTGAGGGGCTAGGCTTGTTAATAACATACTGTACATTCATTTGGGGTTATTAATACCCTGCGTAAAATGAGACTCAACAGTCTAGTTCAGGAGCATGCTCTATGGTAGTTGCCTTTACACAGAGGTGTGTCTTGCACCTTCATTATGGAGTTTAGCACCAGCCTGAAGATGACGAGTGAGACCTCGTCGAAACGTCGCCTAGACACCCCAACTCTTACACGGGAAGACACCCGAAGACACCAAAACCTGCATATATATATATATATATATATATATATATTTGTACCCTGCCCATCTGACTAGGTTTCCCCAGCCACTTTGGGCAGCTTCCAGCATATATGAAAACATAGTAAAACATTAAACCTTAAATACTGAAGACATACCTTTTTACCCTGACCTTTGACACCAGACCTTTGACACCCATGATATTCTTTTGAATGTAATCTGTTTTAACTGTTTTTATATTGGATTTTAAATTGTTTCCACCCAGCTTGGAACTTCATGGTGAAGGGAGAGTATGAAATAATAATAATAATAATAATAATAATAATAATAATAATAATAATAATAATAATAATAGGCTCACATATATAAACAGATGGCCAAACTAAACCAAAACACACCATGAAGAGAACATATTCCTTTATCCAAACTGAGAGCCAACTATTTTTAGCTTCAGCCCACCTAGCATGTCATTATACAGTTGAGCCTATCTGTTCGCTAGAAGCCAGAAGTGCTCCTTTTATTCTCTCTATCATGTGGCCTTGCAGAAGCCACACAAATCAATAAGTTGTGCTTGGTTTCCAATGACAGCTTCTTTAATTAAGGAGGGAGATGGCGATACTCCCGAGCAGAAATTTGACTTTTGTTTTATTGCTCGTGCATTTTTAATACAATCTGTTATTTTCACCCTGGCTGCTAGCAAGCTTAGGAGCATTCAAGCAGCAGACTGAAATTTATGGTCTTATTTATGCTGACCATGGTTCTCGCTTCCTGGTTATCCCTACCGAAAATGTGATTGATTGCGCAGGTGGTGTCACTTCAGACTGCAGTGGGGGATTGCAGCCACTCTCTTCACCCATATCTTAAAAAAAACAAAAACCCCAAAATCCATGCTGCTGCAGCCGACACTAATTTCTACTTTTATTGGCAATCTCAGTAGAGAGGTCAAGGACTGAATAAAGACAGTGCCTGCACCTCTCCCTCTCATCCTTAGAAGTGGTCATTCCTGGTCAGGGTTGCAGTATATTGAAGGATTATTGCCTTTGCTCTACTGTACCTGCTCCATGGCTAAATTGAGAATTTCAATCTTCCCTGCTGTCAATCCAGAAACCTTTGTGAGAGCTATAGTCACATCTTTTGGAAGGGAAAAAAAATAAGAAAGAAAGAGAGAAACATTATTTATTGACTGTGTCAAAAGTAGCAGTAAACTCATTTTGGTTTTACATCTGTGTCGTGACCTGCTTGCTCTCAGCTGCAGATGATACATGGCAGAGCATCAAAGCACATGCTGTGAAATAATGCACACAGTTGCCATTTTAGCTTTGCATTTTGGACAGCTACATAATCATTTCCCAGAGTACCTGCTTGTGAAACTCCATAAGCTCTTCAAGCAGAGAGAGACCCTCCCCAAAGACAAAGTGTGCTGACATGGTAACAGGAGTGTCAGAGTGCTGTCATAAGCAGACCAGGGGAAGGAAGTTGGCAGTTTAGCAATCACAATATGCCCTATGAGGACTTTAGTGAAAGCCTTCTAAGCCATACAAGACAAATTAGAAATTAGGGACTTGTGAAGCCTTCACGTTTATTTCTATGAAACTTTTTGGCTTGCCCCTCCACAAGATAAAATATATTCAGGATATATATCCACAAACAAGGCAAAACCCCAGTTAACACCTGAGGAGGAAATCCCAAAGCAGAGCCCTGAAACAAACGTAATAACGGAAGTAACATCTCAGAGCCCTGGAAGGAAACCAATTAGAAATACAGTGGTACCTCAGGTTAAGTACTTAATTCGTTCTGGAGCTCCGTACTTAACCTGAAACTGTTCTTAACCTGAAGCACCACTTTAGCTAATGGGGCCTCCTGCTGCCGCCGCACCGCCGGAGCACGATTTCTGTTCTCATCCTGAAGCAAAGTTCTTAACCTGAAGCACTATTTCTGGGTTAGCGGAGTCTGTAACCTGAAGTGTATGTAACCTGAAGCGTATGTAACCCGAGGTACCACTGTACAGGTATAAAGAGGATATGGCCCACAATCTTGGCATACTACAGGACTGGCAAGTTCCAATTCAGAAAAAAGATTGGAACTTGATACTAATCCCTCAAAAACTTGTGTTTGTTAACTACCCAAAACCAAAGGGTTTCCTCTCACGGATGGATCGCATAATGCATTTCCTGAACATCATGAATGATAGGTTGCCAGGAGTGGTAAAGCCAAACAATATATTTTTTTTTTTATAAAATTTTTATTGGTTTTACAACATTTTTAAGAAAAACAAACAAACACTAAAAAAGACAAACATACACGTATAATTTCAAACATATTTTCATAAACCTCTTTTCTTGGACTTCCCCATACCCCCCCTCTCTGCATCCCAATGTCCATAATTCAACTAGCAACTCCCAATTGTTACTTTCCAATCTCTATCATCTTAGTCCTCTTTTATAGTCTAACCTTATATCCCTGTACCCTTTTGCTTCTGGAAACCCCAACATTTTAGCATTCATTAAGTTTATAGTAGTCCTTAAGGTAGCTTTTAAATTTTTTCCACTCCTCTTCCACCGTCTCTTTTCGTTGGTCACGGATTCTGCCTGTCATCTCGGCCAATGTCATATAGTCCATCACTTTCATCTGCCATTCTTCCACAGTGGGTAAATCTTGTGTCTTCCAATACTTTGCGATGAGTATTCTTGCTGCTGTTGTGGCGTACATAAAAAAAGTTCTATCTTTCTTTGTCACCAATTGGCCGACAATGCCCAAGAGAAAGGCCTCTGGTTTTTTAGGAAAGGTACATTTAAGTACCTTTTTCATTTCATTGTAGATCATTTCCCAGAAGGCCTTAATCTTCGGGCATGTCCACCAAAGGTGATAAAAGGTACCTTCAGTCTCTTTACACTTCCAACATTTATTATCGGGCAAATGATAGATTTTTGCCAGCTTGACTGGGGTCATGTACCACCTGTATACCATTTTCATAATGTTTTCCTTTAAGACATTACATGCCGTAAATTTAATACCGGTGTTCCATAACCATTCCCAGTCAGCTGACATAATGTTATGTCCAACATCCTGAGCCCACTTAATCATAGCCGATTTAACTGTTTCATCCTGTGTGTTCCATTTCAACAGCAAGTTGTACATTCTAGATAAATTCTTAGTATTGGGTTCTAACAGTTCGGTTTCTAATTTTGATTTTTCCACCTGGAAACCGATTTTCCTGTCCTGTTTAAAAAATTCCATTATTTGACGATATTGGAACCAATTTTCTACTTTATGCTTCAATTTCTCCTGACTTTGTAGTTTGAACTTATCTCCATCCTGTTCTAAAATTTCCCAATACTTCGGCCATCCGACCTCCATATTGAGTTTCTTCACTGCTTTAGCCTCCACTGGTGAGACCCATCTAGGGGTTTTGTTTTCCAATAGATCTTTATATCTTATCCAAACATTAAACAATGCTTTTCTAACAATGTGATTTTTAAAGGCGCTGTTAACTTTATCATACCAAAGATATGCATGCCAACCAAAAGCATTATTAAAACCTTCCAGATCCAAGATGTCCGTGTTCTCGAGGAGCATCCATTCTTTCAGCCAGCAAAAGGCTGCTGCCTCATAGTACAATTTTAGGTCCGGCAGGGCAAAACCCCCTCTTTCTTTAGCATCTGTCAATATCTTAAATTTAATTCGGGGCTTTTTGCCCTGGGTAAAGCCAAACGATATTGCTTCTATAGAGTACTTACATTATGATGGTTACTCGGTACGAGCAATGATCACCTTTCAAGACCAAAATTTGGCCAAATTCATCCACAGATCAAGACATCTATTCTTAAAGGAGAGGATAGCAGGTTCACATCTCTTTCAAGACCTGCACATGGGCTAACTAGCTTGCTATTTCCCAGAGTGCCTAAGAAATGAAAAGATGATCCTGTTGCTCAACAAAATGGACATCGGGTGATTTAAAATCATCCTGTTTCACCGCTTGAGGGGAAATGGGAGGTGCCACTTTGCCTTTCTGCTCCTACTGCTGCTCCCACCACCACCCACCTGCTTTGGCTGCCACCACGCACCCTGCCACATCTGCCGGTGGTGGAGAAGGAACACCACAATTGATGAAATGTTGGGCAAGATCGCACTGATTTTGAGTGAGATCTCTCCCCAAACCACATGAGATCTTGTGCACTTCGCAAGAACTCATTCCATTTTGGGCGAGATCTCACCCCAAATGAATGCAATCTTTCCCAAAATTGGTACCGATTGTGTTGGTGTGTCTTTGCCACTGGCAGAGGTGACAAGGCAGGCAGGACACTAGCAGCATGCCAGCTAGGGGGCTTTTACCACCTGAGGCAGCAGCCTTACTCTGCTTAATGGCTAGGCCGGCTCTGTTTAAAAGCATCATCAGTGTTTGACTAGGTCATGGGATAAAACTTTTGTGAATAGTAGCTTGACAAGAATAGGATAACTTTATCCATAAATTAAGCCAGTGTATGCCTTATTTAAAGAGGCAATAAAACTATGCTTACATGTTTATTATCAATAGGTTGCATCCAACGTTAGGCCTACTATGGGTAGACTCATTAAAATTATTGGACATGACTAATTTAGGTGCAGGACTAGATAAGTAACTTTCAGGAGAATCCAATGGCCTTTGCACCATGTCATTGAGTTGGCATTTACATTAGTGAAAGAGTCATTGAATTGTCCTGTTAGTTACTATATAGTGGATAAAAACTACTGACTCCACTGGGACAGGTTGTTAGCAAGGAGCAATGCATGTATTGTGTTGATTTGGGTTTCTTTTCCTTTTTCTTAATGTGGGGTGTCTGAAAGGGAATTTGTGCAGCTGGAAAATCTGCTTTTAAAAAAACCCAGACTGTCAACATTTAAGATCTCCTGAGTATTGTGGTTTTTTTCCCTCTGACAGGAACTGATAAATGTCACCCTCTTAAGTGCCACATTTCCATTTGTTTTTAACCTAAAAATCTTCAAAATATCTATACATAAGAATGAAATGGCATATGGTGTTGTCAGTGTTTCCTTTATGCTGCTGTTTATCTTTGCCATGGGGATGCTAGATAGTTTATGACAACCTGGCTTTTGGGTTTACATGCTGTTGACTATTCGCCTGGTCATTTTATGGGTGAACAGGAAATGGAAGAAGAGAGCATTTTCGCCTCATAATAATTTATTGACAACCTTCACATTGTAGTCTGTTCACATTCAAGTATGAATTATGGTCAAACAGAACAGTTTCCACTACACTTTCCTCAGCACATATCCATCCCTAAATATAGCATGCTTGGAGAAATATCTAAAGCACAAAGTGATTTTCTTTTCGTTTTTATGAGAAAAATATGTTTCTTCTACATTATCCAAATATTACTGCATTATTTCCCCACATATAAACATGGAGATTAACTGACATAATTGGATGTGATATAGTGTTAACACCATAGCAAACTCTCTTAGGATATTTGAAAGGAATAACCAAGGAAACAGATTTGGAGTTAATAATGACCTTACTGACTGCAGCTAGACTAGTGATAACTGGCAACTGAAAATCTTCAAAACCACTGGATAAATTGCAATTATTAAATCACTGTATCAATTACAATGGCAACTTTCATATGTACTTTCTTGTGCTTATTTAAAGCTATGTATATAGTACAAAAATATATTATTGTCAAGGACATAGTCACAATTCAAGCACAAAATGATTATTTTTAACAAACCTTTTTCTGGACCATACTATATTAAAGCTAACACTGAAAGGCATTTTAGTCCTACTCTTAATTTATGCCAGTTATAAGTAAAACAAGCAACAGCATCTTCCTGGAAGCCCAGCCACACCAAAATAGATCACAGATGCCATGTAATTATCTCAGAAAAGATTTATTTTATCGATCTAATAGGTTGTTAAATATTTAGTTATGTAAATCCATATCTAACGATTTCTTAGACTCAGCTTTACTCTAGTACTTAGAGTGTATCTGCAAGTCTTGTTTGCAGGAACACATTCTGATGAACATATATTTTACATCATGGAATCAAAAAGTACATTTATTAAGTTGGTATTTAGATGAATGCATGCCAAACTGATGCAAAAAAGAGAAGGTTCATGCATGAAACATCAAAGGCTCACTCAACTAAGCGGTTGTGGTGGAGAAGATTTGTAGGAACTATAGGCAAGAGCAAGTGGCCTAAGGGCCCCTCCAGACTGTGCTTCATATTCTGCAATATTTTCTTCCACAATAATTCATTACCGGTGAATTTATTAGGACTTAATTAATTCTGTGATGCTTCCCCAGTGCTTCCACATTACGGCTGTCCAGAGGGGCTATAGTGCAATGAAAATGGAAGAAAAATAAACCAGAACATTTGTGATGTGAAAGGTTGTGGGATTTCTGCAGCAAGTTATGGGATATGCACTAGCTGGAAATGCAGCAGTGTGACTGCCCCAAAACATTTGCAGGCAAAAAAAAAATTTAAATTAAATTAAATTGAAATCATGCATGTCTGTCCTTATAGCACCATGATCACAAATTATCATGAATGCACAATATAAAGGGTGAGTGGAGGGTCAACACTAGCATAGGAGTGCATCAGTGTGAGCTGAGGAATGAGCTTCTGTTAGGGTGTTTCAGGGATACCATGCCATTACATAACCTCCATAATATTAGAGTACCGGTCTCTGCATGTTCCATGTTGGCACCACACAGGGATTCCTTGAAATGGCATCTAAACCATGCAAAAAGCCAATACTGCATTAACTGGGTGCCATTGTGTAGCCACTAGCCTGTGACCAGGTACTTTGATCATGTGTCAGAATTTCAGGCAGACACAAACCAGCTAACCCATTCTTGCTCTAACTGTGACTGCATTCTCTCTCAGGCATCTGACTCAGCCATGTCTCTGACATCATGCTATGGAGGAAAACTGCATGGACACAGCCTGCCTACAAAAGGCGAGTCATTAAACATAAATGGCTTTCCACTTGGAATAGCCAGCCTACAAACGGACACATATAGCGTCCACCTGGAGTGAAGCTGGACTTATGAAATGTAGACATCTTCCAAAGTAGCAGAGTGCGTTCTGAGAGAAATGGGCATGCTTCGGAGCTGCAGAAATCAAGGCAACTTCTGCACACTGAACCATCTCTGTACTTAACCAAGGGGACTGAAGTAGTTCATCAGACCATCAGCAACAAGGATTTGCTCTTCACATTGAAGGCTGAAGTGTTTACTGATTAGGATATCTGCTCTTGCCGCAAGAACTCCAGCCTGGCCAACATGAAACCACAGCCAGGAACATTTCCCAGATCTGCTTCAGCTATATAAGAGATCTGCTCCTATAGAAGAAAAAGGAATTCCCAGATAACAGAAGACAACGTGTTTCAGTGCAGTGGTGCCAAACCCAGAATGGGTGGCAGGAGAATAGAGGTCCCTACTTGACCTTCTTGTTGGTATGAGAAACTGATTTTCCTGCAGCCAGATATAAACACATACATGCATACATACATACTTACTTGTATGACACCTTTCCACAGTTCAAACCATGCTCAAGGCATGATACATGCATTTAAAGAAACATGTGTGTAACATTCACCCCAGACATTTTAAAATGAAGACTAGTGCAATTCTATGGTTGTCTAAAGGTAAAGATAAATCCTGTTGAGTAGAATGAGATCAGTGTACATAGGAGTTCAGCATAATAAATTCACATGGTTACTTGAACATATAAAATGTGGAAACTATACAGTGTGGATAAAAGCAGCTTTCCACAGGGCATATTGTGATGCAAACATACTCTAACAAAGCATTCTGGGCTGAGCAGTCTAATCATTTTCATATGAGTGCTGTTATGAATTTTAGTTTCCAGGAGACAATTCCATCTTTATATAAAGCAATTGAAAATTTCATAAATACCCTTCTCTCATCTATGATTCAAACATGTGAGAAATCACATTGACTTTCCATACTCCTTCTCTAGGCAATAAGGTAAAATGCTTTGCATCCTCAAAAACAAGGGCTGTAAAGGAAAGCTACTCAAGAATAATAAGCAGACCAAGTTCTAAGGAAATGTTTCTCTGTGAAATTTGAAGAAACATTTTGTTTTGTTACAGTTAAAGTTTCAAACCAGCTGAAGAGGTTTGATTCATACCATCCCATTTTCTTTGAACTAGTGCTAATTAGATAGTGTCTTCAGTCTGACCCTGTCAATGCAAATTAGATTGCTCTTTCCTTTCCATGCCATTTTGCCAAAGTTGAAATTTCAGCAAAAGCGGGGGAAAGAGCAATCTTAGACAAATCCAAGTCCACATCCTTCCTTTGAGTTAAATGGAAACAAATCTGTTTTCCTCTTCTAAATGCAGGATTATATAAGTGAAACAAATGCCTCATGTTGATAACAGAACTGATAACAGAGGTCTTGAATAACACAGTGATTACATAATATAGAATATTTATCTCTCTACATAGTTCCTAACTTCTAGATCCCTTTTAGGCTTGAGACCCACACTTCATCTTACCAACCTTCAGAGACAACATGCCAGCAGTGGGCATGGGAAAGATGGCAAAAATGGGTGTGGCCACACACATTCATACAGTGGTGCCTCGCAAGACAAAATTAATCTGTTCCGTGAGTCTCTTCATCTTGCGGTTTTTTCGTCTTGCGAAGCACGGCTATTAGCGGCTTAGCGGCTATTAGCGGCTATTAATGGCTTAGCGGCTTTAAGAAAAAGGAAACAAACTCGCAAGAACTCGCAAGACGTTTTGTCTTGCGAAGCAAGCCCATAGGGAAATTCGTCTTGCGGAACGACTCAAAAAACGGAAAACTCTTTCGTCTAGCGAGTTTTTCGTCTTGCGAGGCATTCGTCTTGCGGGGCACCACTGTACTTACATATATATACACCCCCAGCACATATTTTTAAACATGCACACTCCTTTGCCTCCCAGAAGTTAGGCTCAAAAAAGTATTTTAAGTGTTTCTTTTAGATTGTTTTTCAAGTGTAATTGTCTTAGGGAGAGACATCTTCCTGAAGAGTGCAGATGGTGTTAATTCCGCATCCCCCTAAAAATTAGACTTATGCAGGATCTATTGGAATTGGATACGACTGGAGGATTGCTTTCATTTCTAATTGTAGTACAGGAGGCATGGATGAGAGCAGTGCTTTTTCTGGGGGGACACAGGGGTACTCATACCCCTAAACATGTTGTGAATCTAACGGGAGAAGAAACATTTTTTCAAAAAAAATAAACAGTTTCTTCTCTAGCACGGTGAATTGTCAGTTCCATTGCTACCCCCAATGGCAGCCTCATTTCCAGTCATGGTGTTTCCTGAGTCTTAGATGTAAGTGAGCGTTTAATGTGTGAAGCAGTATGGAATGCGGTATTTTACTGATGAAAGTTTGGCCTCATTGAGGGGCAGTAAGAAAATTACTGTGAGCTGTCAGTTGTGTAAAATGAGGTAATGCATGTTCTTTGTAATTTTGTCCATTTACTGCATTTATTTCCCCTGATTTGAACTATAAAATGGTGGTTTCCTTGAGTAAAAATGAGAGTACACCTAAACAATTTTTTTTTTGGGGGGGAGCACTGGATGGGAGCATCAGTGTTCAGGGAGGGGAGCATTAACCATTCACAGCTGTGCCATTCATACTGCAATTAGGCAAGAAAAAGGTCTTCATTTGTACCCAGTGGAGGTCCTTTTCAAGCCAAGTTGTGGCACGGGGGTGGGGTGCCAAGATTTCGAATAGAAAGCTAATCCTGTATTAACCATTTGGAAGACATGGCTCTAGTCCATGTGAAGACTTGTGCTTGACACATGGTCTGAGGACACCAGGTCCCTTACTCAATTTTCAGAGAGTAGAGGGTTCAAAATCTAGGAAGCAATGTCAGATCAAGCAAAGTATAGGTTCCTGTGAGGCAAGGCCAGAAAAAGCAGTGAGTACATCTAATTAAGTGAGTTTCAGACCAGTCTTACTCCCAAGTTAGGGTGCATCAAATTGAAGTCTTTAAATTTCCTTTTCTTTCCATTCTAGAATAACTGAAAGACTTCTATTCACTGAAATTATTAGCTGAATCTTGTGCTTGGCTCGTACTACACATGTTGTACCAGCAACCTCTTTGAAAATCCTGCAAAAGCATAAATGGTCACTTATTTTCCATTTCAAATTTGCATTAAAAAGGAGGTAGGAGGAAAAGTGCTAGCAATCTGCGATTCCTTCAGCATACTGATTTGCTTTTTCTGAAAAGTTGGTTCTTTTGATAGTCAAACATTCTGACCTCCCACTGACAGGGTTCCAAAGGCAATGGAATTCTGTGTGGCAAAGAAAAATAGTCATACATAGACTTTATCCCTCATGGACATAAGCACAACAGCGATTAAAACTATGGTACCATACCACAATAGTAAAAAAACTTGTGTCCCGTGCTAAAGAGATGCCTGATATGTTCTAATTAGGGGCAGGGGATAAATTGAATATAGTTCACATTTAAAGGTGAATACACCTAATTCACGGGACGCGGGTGGCGCTGTGGGTAAAACCTCAGCACCTAGGACTTGCCGATTGCATGGTCGGCGGTTCGAATCCCCGCAGCGGGGTGAGCTCCCGTTGTTTGGTCCCAGCTCCTGCCCACCTAGCAGTTCGAAAGCACATCAAGTGCAAGTAGATAAATAGGTACTGCTTTATAGCGGGAAGGTAAACGGCATTTCCGTGTGGTGCGCTGGTGCTGGCTCGCCAGAGCAGCTTCATCACGCTGGCCACGTGACCTGGAAGTGTCTTTGGACAGCACTGGCTCCCGGCCTCTAGAGTGAGATGAGAGCACAACCCTAGAGTCTGTCAAGACTGGCCCCTACAGGCAGGGGTACCTTTACCTTTACCTTACACCTAATTCACGCTTCCAAAAACATTTTGTGAAACCAAACAAAGCCATCTTTCCAAATTTGCACTTCTCCAAATTTTGCAGTGCAGTTCTCCAGTAAAGTAACGTGTAAAGAAATACCTACACTGGGTTTAGTGGGAAAGAAATACAAAGATGCATTTATAGTAGGGGAAACCGCTTGCAGAAATGTGTGTATTAGTCAATATTGCATAAATAATGTATTTATTAGGAGGAATTTGCACTAAAATGCTGGTGAATTTCATAATTTTTATTTTTTTAATTTTTAAAAAATATTTTTTTATTTTTAAAAAAAGTGAACAGATGAGGAAATGTGGAGAACAGAGCCTAGCATCGAAAAAATAAGAAACTGAGAGAAACCAAAACGAATGGATTCACCCATCCCTATTTCCAATACAGTTGTAATATTCACTGCCCACAAGCTCCTGCCTCCCATTTTGGGATATTTGGCCCAGCTTCCCAAATTTGCCTTTGGTCTACTTCTCCACTGATGTAAAAAGTCACTCCAGTTCCTAAACTGTGTTTAAGGGTTTCCTTCACCTCTGCTTTCTCACCAGTCATCAATATTGCTTCTTTCTTTCTTTCTTTCTTTCTTTCTTTCTTTCTTTCTTTCTTTCTTTCTAGCTGCAAACCTGTCTTTGTTGCTCAGGAAGCATCTCACCAGTCATCAATATTGCTTCTTTCTTTCTTTCTTTCTTTCTTTCTTTCTTTCTTTCTTTCTTTCTTTCTATCTGCAAACCTGTCTTTGTTGCTCAGGAAGCAAAGAATTTTTTCTCTTAAAATCAATGCCATTTCCACTTTTTTATAACAATGTATTTTCTTTCTCATCTGGTGCCATATGCATACCCTTAATGAAATCAATAAATAAATTCATCAAACAGACACAAATGTCTACTCCGGTTAAGGAAATCAAAGCATGTTCCATGATTTATCTAATAGGTCTGTCATGTATAACACTAAATACTCTTTGGCCTTCAATCAAATGTTTTTGGTAACTTGCACATGGTTCCCAATGTTAAAAAAGCTGTCTCAAGTCAACAATGAGAGCCAGTGTGGTGTAGTGGTTAAGAGTGGTAGTCACGTAATCTGGGGAACCGGGTTCGTGTCTCCGCTCCTCCACAAGCAGCTGCTGGGTGACCTTGGGCCAGTCACACTTCTCTGAAGTCTCTCAGCCCCACTCACCTCACAGAGTGTTTGTTGTGGGGGAGGAAGGGAAAGGAGATTGTTAGCCGCTTTGAGACTCCTGAAGGGGAGTGAAAGGCGGGATAATCCAAACTCTTCTTCTTCTTCAATGCATGTCTTCTAAATGCATAGGACTTTTTGAAGAATGCTAAAGAATAGCACCTATCAGTTATGAGACCTGGATCTAAACATCTCTCATGGGTATTTTTTTTATTTAATCTCAATTTAAGTAACTGTTAAGAAATGTTATCAGGATCATTAACCCAAAGTTTAAACCCTTAGTAAATCTTATTTATTAACTAAGCTACTAAATGCCCCTCAGTAACAGGGCAATAACATCTGTTGAATACTTTAACTCTGAATGCTATGTTCTTAATAGTTGCTCGATGGAAAAGAAACACTATTCTGCAAATACTGTTTTGCTTTACAAAAAGGGGTAAAATATTTCAATATCTAATTAAGATTCCTAGTCAATGGGGTCTTAATTGACTCATACATCATTCTGTTAACACTAATGGTGTATTAAATATGTCTGATCAATATTCAAGCACTGAACTGTAGTCAATTGTCATTGAAGTTAATGGGCATTACCTTAAAATATTAACTGATGTACATCCACATGTGCAGGAATCATATTTTATATCACCAATATCCAGGTGCTATCAATAAGGGAGCAATTGTTGAGAGAATCTGCCTGAATTAAGGCAGCAGGGAACTATAGTGTTGTGTCCCACAAATCACAGTTCTACCATCAGAGGTGTCAAATTGTGGATTCTAATATAAGTCTGGGTCCAGTTCCTGTCAAACTCTTGCACTATAAAAATTGTGCTTCTGAATATAGTGGATTATCTTTACTACCAAGGACTGGACTCGAAAAAAGTCAGCCCTGTGGTTCTGGTTCTAATCAATAGATACGCTATATCAAATTCAAAAGTGTTACACAAAGGAACAGAGACACATCTGGAAAATAAAATGATGTACAACATGCAGTTTTAAAAATTGAAATAATAGAAAATGGCCTGTAAACTGAGATCTATAAGGATAGGACAACAGGAAAATAGCCAACCTAGTGGTAGATTAGTCCACTGTCCACCAGTCAGCATAGTGTGCAAAGGGCCACATAGCATACAACAGCTACCTGAGGAATGTAATTTGGAATTGTTACATGAGACAACTTTCTGCCACATAAGCCTCCAAACCTAGAAACAGGTAGGAGGTTCTAGATTGCCTTGCACCTCTCCTTTCAACAGAGTTCACCTTGTGAGGGAGGCAAACATCCTTCTTCATTGCAACATTCAGTTCTTAGGGTGCATACAAGCAGAAAGTACGTCCGCGGAGAGCAGTGGTGGAGAACCTGTGGCCTACCATATATTGTTGGAATCCAATTCCCTTCATCCCTGACCTTGCTGGCTGGAGCTGATGGGAGTCAGAGTACAACAACATCTGGAGGATCATAGTTTTGCCCTCTCTGCTGTAAAAGGTCACCACATTCCTGGCATTCTGCTTTGCAGTTGACATTTCTGTCATGGAGAACAGATCATATATAATCCTATATACAATCCTGGTAGCAGGGCATGAGGAGGGTCAAAAGAGAACGTTGGTCTTTGAATTAAGGTCTAAAATGGGGGTAGGAATGTTTGACCATATAGAGCAGGTACGTCCAACTCTCAAGAGACTGCAATTTACTCTCAGTATTAAAAAAAACCTGTCATTGCCAGGAGTTGTTGAGTTTTTTTTGGGAGGGGTTGCCCAGAGTTTTTTTGGGGGGGCAATCGACTTGATAGGGACCCACGATCGAACAGTAGATCGCGATCAATGGGTTGGACATGCCTGATATAGAAGCTGCTGAACTACAACTCCCATCAGTCTTAGCAGGCATGGCTAATGGCCAGGTATAATAGAAGTTGTAGCTCAGCAACACATGAGGGGCCAAAGCATCCCCACACCTGGCCTAGATGCTGTGGTTTAGACACACGGTGAAATTACATGGGGCTTGCTTAAGTTTTTCCCTTCACTTTCCATTCCCCCACTCATAGTCTAGGCATCACATCAGGCTCCACCCTACTTCAGAACACAGTCACTTTTGTGACTGCTAATACTGTTCAGACATCAGAGTTAGAGCTCTGCCTGTGCTCTCTATTTTGACAATGTAACCCATACACAAGTAGAACCCTGCTTTTTTGATTACACTTGGGAAGCAGCCTTCAAGCAGGGAGTTTTTGTCTAATGAGATGTCACATTGCAGGCACAGGCAGCAGTCAGAGGAATAGGCTTCTCAGTGAAATATATTGAAATAAAAATGATTTGCGCTCAGTGCCCTCCATTGCTTCATTTGCTGCCAAAGCTAATGCAAACTGGCATAGAGATGGGGGGCCACAAATGGCACCAAAGAAATGGGGAATATGTGCCCTTCCAGGTGTCATTGGACTACAACTCCCAACCTCCTTGACCACTGGCCCTGTGTGCTGAGATCCATGAAGATGGGACAGCAGGAAAACAGTGGTCCAGTGAATAATGTCTAAGATATATAATGCTTTAGTGATGGTAAGGAGGTGTCATCCTGATTAGGACCTGTCTGAATACAAATTATGTAAGGAGGCCATCAGAAGTAGCCTGTGTATAGCAGGTTTCGAGCCTTTGAAAGGAAGACCAGGATATCATCTAGTTTACTCACCCCAGCTGTGATATATGAAATGAAAGTATCAAAATAATAATATTAAAACATGCTATCTAGCTGTGTCTAGGGAAATTATACAAGCTACAGGTCTCATCTTTACTGAGATTCTTAGGATATACGTCAGTGCTGCAATTGGTGGTAGATTTAAGGGCCATAGGAATTCAAATATTGCCCTAGGTGAAAACATTACAGCAGGTTTTACACTGGCTAATTAGGTTGTGTACAGATTCCAATGGCAGGGAAGAGCTAGCGCTGAGAAGGGTTGTGTTTTTTTAAGGCTTTAGCAATTCTCCCTGAAAAGAAAACAGCTCTTCAATATTTCAGGACAATTTTGTCAGGTAAAGCAGGGAAATCTTCCAACCATATGAGTCACTCTTTATAAATAGACTTCTACTTTTAAGTAAAAGAAAGACTAACTGAAGCAGTACAAACATGAACTTAAGGGCCCAATCAAACATAATTTATGTCACAGAAGGCAAAGCCTTCTTTAAGATAGCAGCATCTCATTTGAGTCTCATGTACCATTATTTGTTCATTCACATCAATAGGGGGAAACTAAACAGAAGCCATTATATGCCCCTCCAGAATATTTCGAAAGACAAATCTGACATTAAGGCTGTCACACTGTATCCACTTACCCAAGAGTATGCCCTGAACTCAATGGGACTTACCTCTGAGTAAACATATGCAGGCTTGCATGGTGAAGCTGCAACTTGATACACGCTTCTTTGGAATAGCTGTCCCATTCACAGCTCTACCCTCCCCATGCAGTGATATAGCCAAGGTGTAATGAACAAACTCAAGCAGACAATGATCTAGGTTAGAAATGGCCACAACTTTATTGATTCCTGATGTGGGTAGATTTTGGCTCAGGCATTGGGTGTATATATGTTCTAGCCTTCTGCCAGAGGGCGGAAACTCTTGACAGGATCATGTCAAATATTATGGCCTCCTCAAGATGCCAAACTACTGAGGTGGCCGTCCTCAGGCTGCTGCTGGAAGCTTTATGAGTTGTCTGCTCCATGCTTGGCTTCTGGACAAAGACTCCCACATAGACCCCTCTAATGGGATATGCTGGTTCAGGTCTGGGTGATGCACCAATTCACCCAAAACCTTAATGAGTAGGGATTCCACCCAATGCCTTAACCGCCACTCAAGCTACAACCAACAGAAATGTCTGCCAACTAGCATTGAAGGTGCCAGGCTCAGCTGGCTTTTATGCATCGCTGGCGAACCAGTGTGGAAGCATCCAATTCATGGTCCATCAGTGAGGCTCCACCCACCAGGAGGCCCCTGGTTGGCTAGTTCAAAATAGAGCTTTTTTTTTTGGTGAGCAATCTCAGCCTGCAATGCGGCCAGCTGGGTAGATACTCAACAGCCAGCCTCGCCCACACGTTCTGGCTGCCAAGGATGGTGGTTGATCTGCGAGGGGCCACAACTGCCACCAACCCAGAATAAGGTAAGGAGCCATTATGTAAACTCAGTGTGACAATTCCAATTAATCACGCATATGGCTGCGTCGCCTGGCTGTATTACTAAGAATAATTACAAGGAGGTACGTACCATCCCTAGGATCTAATTTCAAAACAAACCTGTTTAGGATCAGACTACAAATGTATCAAAAGTGCTTTCATTATCTTTTAGGATTGATCAGAGCCAGGAGGAAGAGTAGTACCAAATAATGTGCGCATTGTACTAAAGGTCATGGCAGACTGTGGACGGTTTCTGAGCAATGGCTTTAAGTTGTATCTCATATGCTCATCAATAAGCAGCCTACTGAGTGAAAGCAGAAGCAAATGTGGGTCTTCAAAGAGCATGAAATCAGGGTAAGCTGAAGGCAAACATAGTTCAGTGGCCAGACACAAATCTGAAAATCTCAACTAAGAACTTTATCGTGTGTGTGTGTAAGAGAGAGAGAGAACCCACAAAAAATAGTGCATGAAAAAATAGGTTAGTACAATCTTATTTCTACACATTTATTTATTTATGACATTTGTATGTCACCCCATAATAAAAAGTTATCAAGGTGGCTTACAATAAACAGGTTTTCATTAAATGAAAAATACAAAATAAGACATGCATCCATAAAAACCTTGCATAAATACAACAAAACAAAACCCACCCTGTCACTCCTAAGTTAAAAGACAGATTTAAAATAAAAATGAGAGAGCCTGAGACAACCTAAATTACTTAAAAGTCCTGGTTGAACAGAGAGGCCTTCATCTAAAAATGGAGAAAGAAATCAGAAGGTATAAAGTCAATGAGAATATGGGTGCCAAGGGCAAGTTGGGTGGGTGATGTAGGCACCACTTAGAAACAAACAAACACAAGGAGAAACATGGCATAACAAAGGACAAAATCTTATTAGAAAGCCAGCTGAGTATGAAACAAATGGGATCCTCCTTAACAAGGGTCCTGGTTGCGCTCAGGCACCCAGGACACTCCCGCAGGTGTGGCCCAAGCCATAACCGTTAGGCCCTGGGATCGCGCCAGGCTGTTTTGGCCAATCAGGGCGAGTGGCGTGATTCTTGGGACCTATAAAAGTGGCAGCACAATGTGATTGGGGGCACTTGCTTCACGCTGCTGAACACCTGCCATCCCTCCCTAATTTTAGGTCATGCTGCTTTGGCCTTGCTTTGGATTGGGTCGCCTGCTTTGGAGCAGAGGCTGGGTGGGATTTTTTTTCCATTTGGCAGATTGGCTGTAGCCACTTGGTTTTCACCTACCCCCTTAGCAATCGTCACAACTTTGTAAGGTTTGGCGGTTAGGCATTGGCTTAATGAAGTGTGTGGGAAGGGAGGTGCGGCCATTACCTGCCCCTCCAGAAATAGGGTATTCCACTAAAGGAATCTGGGGGTCCTAGATCTCGTCTGAAGTCCGCTTGGGGGGGCTAGGGCCATGCCAGGACCACAGGAACCCCAAGGTGAGCTTCGGTTGATCTTCATTGATGTTGCTCCCTCGTTTGGTGTTTACCCTTTCAAATAACCAGACAGAGAGACACGGGTCAGTTATAGCCTGTAGCCAGTGCCTAAGCCAATACTGCTCACTTTGCTGTAATTAATAAAGTTGTGGCCTAAAATTTTGCCCAATAACTTAAACTAAAATTTATGTGTCAGTGTGAAGTTATTTACGGGGGAAGGCCTGGGGGCCTCAAAGCGCAAAAGAAACCCTACCAACAGGTTTGTCAGTGGACCAGCCTACTTTATTCTTCATGGGAATTTATGGCCAGGTCACAGGGAGAGTTTTCAGTTTGCAAGTGCCATAACATACCTTGCCCTTCCCCATTAAACATGATAGCTGACTCAGTGAGAAAATCAGATTAATCAAGATTTTAGAAAAAGGATGCTTATATTTTAGCTGTCTCTTGCTTATTACTTTGTCATGGGCAGGACAGCTGATGACAGGTCTACCCAACCTGTCAATTTCATTTCTCATTTTCCCCCTAACATTTCAGAAAGTGCAAATTAGGGAGGCTCATTGTTAAATGCAAACCAAATCAAGTTTTGTCCCCCTCAGTAATGGCAGCTCTGCTGTTGAATGATTATACAGTGGTACCTCTGGATGCGAACGGGATCCGTTCCTGAGCCTCGTTCGCATCCCGAAGCGAATGCAATCCACGTCCGCGCATCTGCACGTGCGTGGGTCGCAATTTGCCACTTTCGCGCATGTGCATGACATCATTTTTATGCATCTGCGCATGCGCAAGTGGTGAAACCCAGAAGTAACGTGTTCCGTTACTTCCAGGTCACCATGGAGCGCAACCCGAAAATGCTCATCCCGAAGCTACTTCAATCCGAGGTATGACTGTATCTGCTTCTGAAGGAGTGACACTTCTATGCAGCCCAGAGGCTGAAGGCCTAATGGCACAATTTAGGTGGTTCTCTGGGATTTGTCTGCTATTCAGTCCAATCTCCCCACCCTGTGCATAAAGCCTGCTGGTGTTGACTCTATCTGCATCTTCTCTGTTGCGCCATTCCATCATGGGATGTAACGCTACCTGTTAAATTGACTGCCAAATAGGATTGACGGCTTTTTATTATTTGTTCTGCCAACTCCATCTGGCACTGTATGTCCAACCTTGCCCTCTGCTGCATCGCATGTCATATCATTCCCAGCTTTAGTTGCAGATGGAACTGTTGGGTAGATGAGATTGCTTTGTTCAGAGTTGTCACTGTCTCCTCATTCTTCTTTGTCTTCATTTCCAGGGGGTGGGGGTACCACTGCTGCTCCTCTCTTCCTTTTCTGCCTTGTTGGTTTTGTAATAATTGCCTCGTTTATTTCATGTCAGCTACACAGTGCATACTCCGATTTAATAAGTCTAATGTCATGCTCAAATGTAATCCTACTTTTGAATAAAACCCTTCCTGAAATCTCATTGCCAAACAGAAGGATCGCTGCCTGCTGTTTCTTGCACTCAGAGCTTACAAGACGGCCGCATTCAGCTTCTGACTTACGGAATGAAGCGCCGTTCGCTCTTGTCGCATCTCATGTGTAATCCCTTGACAGTTACAAGCTGTAAACTTGAAAAGGCAAATGCATTTCCCAATAATATGCACTGAGGCTCCTGGTATTTAACTTGCTCCCTACAACGCAACGTAACACACATTTCGCTCACTGTAGGTGGCTGAAGCTGAGAGCAGGGCTGATCAGGAGAAACAAGGAATTGGTTAACATGTTCACAGGCAGTGGCGGGGGGGGGGGGGGAGTGAAAAACCCAGGAGGCAGGTAAGTGAAATCAATGAAGCATGGGAAGCAGAGATTCTGGGTATGTCACCATAAAACTTAACTGACAAGGAGAGATGAACGATGAACTTACAAGTGATAGACAGTCACATTGATGATAGCTGCTATGTTGATAGATGGTAATAGGACAAAGGTAAAATCCAAACAAGTCTCCCAGCGTGATAGACCTGCTTCTGTGTTATTATTCAAGACTAGTTTAGATTGTCTTCAATTAAGCTGCTGCACTTCCTTGAGAGAGACATCAGTAATATCTAGAAATAAACTTGAAACAAAACATAGCATTTTAAACATGGTTATCCCCCACCCCCACACATGCTCTACAAAATAAGAAAATCCTCAAATTTAGCAGATGGGCTGATAGATTTCAGAGGTTAACTAGGGGAAGGAAAACGGAAGTATGTGTGTGTTTCTGCCCACCCCCTTTTTCTTCCACTATCATATGTCATTTGAATCAATTAATACCTGAGGTGGAAATAGGAGGCCCAGGAGAGAAGCAGGAAAATGTGGGAAAATGTCTTATTGATCCAACAAATGTGTCTCATCAAGAAGGGTTTAATGCAGCAATATTCCAATGTGAGGAGACTATTGCATTTCCCCCAACAGCCTATATTACACCTGATAGGATGACAATTTAAAAGCTGGCCACAACCATGATTAACATGTCTCTCTGGCTTTGCTGCTGCATGAATGAGATGATTTTTTGATTTTTTTATGAACTGAAGAGCAGACTGAATGGTGATCTGCATGACAGATAGCCGTTTCCCCCAACCTCCTGACACTTGCTCCCGTTTCTGGTTTTAATCATTTCTTCAGAACAAGCCAGTTTCACTCCAATCTTTTCTATTGCACTCATCTGCTCCTCATGCTAAGCGAAGGACCTCACCGTCAGAGACCTGAAAGTTGTACCTGAGTCATGGGGGAACAAAAAATCCCTCCTTTTTCATTATTTTCTTCAGTGAATTTCTTCTTGAAGTAATGACAGGGTTGTTAGACTTAATTCCCCTGTCCTGCTGAATACCAATTCTCCCATCAGCCACTTGCACTTATGCGCCTTTTAATATCACTTTCATTATGAAGGCTTGGCATGTGCAGGTTTACTGATCAAATGAGATAAAAAGCCAATAGAAGGGACTCCCCCTCCCCTTTATTTCAGCTAGCAGCATTCAGAGAAGAATTGATTTCTATATACAGACAAGGGAGGTGGGAAAGAGGTGGCAAGTAAGCAAGTTGCGCTGCTGAACATTTCAAAACAGTGAGAAATTCCAGCCAGGCTATAAGCATGCTTACATAGCACTGAATATATAGCACATGGCTTCTGATCTCCCACTTTCCATTGTTCACCTTCCCAAGGAAGTAAGATAATGAGATTCAGTGCATCTTCATCTGTCATGGATGCTTTACTGGAAATTCCTGCATTGCAGGGGGATGGACTAAATGACCCTCATGGTCCCTTCCATCTCTGCAATTCTATGATTCTATGAAAACCAGTGGCAGTATAGACAGATGCAGGGTAGATTTGAGGCCAAGATGGCTCTCTGAAAGCCTGGTGAGATGGGCAAAGAATGGGCAGAGTGAATGATAGAGTCCATTGGGCATACTTCGTCTAGCTCTTTTTGGCTCAAAATTAGATTATACGCCTTCTTAATGTATTTATGGAAAATAAGTAAAGCATAAACAAGATTCTATTATTAAGTTTTGAATGCGTACATTCTACAGCTGTGGATTCTGTAGCCACATAAAGAAATCAGAAATTTTCTCAGTACTGATGACAAATGAACAGTATTTTTATGGAATCAGATTCCCCCCTAATGCTATTTTCATTTGTTGCTTGTTCTAGCCATCTTCAGGAAATATTATTTCAATACAAGACATATTTTTAAATACCTTTGCAGAACCCAGTTATAAAGCAGGGGATTCATTTCTCTATTTAGACTATGTTTAAAGGGTTAATATTTTGTTTTTTAAGCCTAACCTGTAACCCAAGAGTGTGATCAAATCTTTGGGTGGGTAGGACTAAGGATATGATGTAATTCCACTCATAAACACATGCCTCTCCACGGGACCTGCTTAAGAATAACTCTATCAATCTCTGTCAATTTCTTGGAGGAGTCATTAGTAAAATGTCACCTTCCAACATCTTCACATCAGGAGTTCAGGCAGCTTCAGCTCTGAAAAATCAAAACTTAGGATAGCATGACAACACTTACTAGTTAAACCTATCTGAAACATTAATAATCCAAAAAGGGAGCCAAAATGTTTCGAAGCAATATCAACAGTGAAAGGTTTGTTAAGAAGAACCATCATGACTCCCTCAAGGGTAGGTTCTTTGAGAGTGTCAGTAGGCATATGGAGAGCAGTTATCTAGGCAGCATTGTGCACTTAGACATTCATAAAACTTTAAATAATCTCCCTAGCCTACAAACTCCTGTCTAAGCTTAGCAGTTATTGGCTCAGAGGAGAGGATCATCTTATGGATCAGTAATTGGTTAATGAACAGGAAGTGCATACCCCTCAACTGTCCCGCTTTAAGTAGGACACCCTAGAATCACAGAAGCCAACCTTGCTTCTGATTTTTGAATCCCAGGGTGTCCCATTTTGGTTCCCATGAGAGTGCTGCTGCAAAAGACACACATCCTGATTTTTCTCTGTGGCATGTTGGGGGGTTTGGAATGGAGAGTATGAATAAACTGATCGTTCTCCCAATGGACCAAGCATGGGGAACTTCCAGTTCAGGAACCAAATTAAGCCAATGGGGTTCCTAATCTGTCCTGGAAGGCCATTTCCCCCACCCATGCCCACTTGTTGTCATATGTAAAGTAATGAATACTGCGGCGGGGGGGGGAATCTTAACTTCACATATATGCTTATGAGGTCTGAATTGACTGTGGCTGACCAGGAAAAAAATGGATGATAACTTGGGCTGGATCTAGACATATCAAAGAAGCATTTAAGTTTAAAGCATTGTAAATTTAAACTGGGAAAACAGGTAGAGAAAAGTGGGACTCCACATTGCCATCTGGTGGCACAGTATTATATGGCACATACAACTCATATGAATCGCTTTTTCTTTACCAGCCTAGCTGAGTCCTTGATGAAAATATCACCCCACTGTGTGGTAGCAATGAAAAACATGAATGCCATGCTAGGGATCATTAGGAAAGGGACTGAAAATTAAACTGCCAATATCAAATGAGCACACTTGGAATACTGTGCAGGAGTGCCAACTTGAATAAAATAGGGGGGCACGTAAGCCCCGCCCCACATAATCAATCACATGATGCAGTGCACACACACCATTGCAATGCCCATCAACTTTGGGGGCAGCCCCCTCAAATATTTTATGGAGGGGGAAAACCCCTTGGCTCCTAGGAGCTGGCTCCTATGATATTGTGTACAGTTCTGATTGTCACACCTCAAAAAGGATATTATAGAACTGGAAAAGCTTGTGAAAAGGGCAACTCAAATGATGATGAGGGAAGTTTGCAACATTAGTTTCATGAAGCAGGGGAGACAAGTAAGGAGGAAATGATAGAGGTGTATAAAATTATGCATGATGTGAAGAAAATGGACAGGGAGAAATTTATTTCCCTCTCTCATAATATTAGAACTCGGGGTTACCCAAAGAAGCTGAATGCTGGGAGATTTAGAACAGAGGAAAACGAAGGACTTGGAAGTACTTTAAAACGCGTTTAAACAAATTCATGGAATCAAGCCGTCAGCGGCTACTAGGCATGATGGCTGTTTTTCACCTCCACTATTGGAGGCAATATTAGAGGGAGTTCTATGCGGGCTTCCCATAGACATCTGGCTGGCCACTTGAGAACAGGATGCTGAATTAGATGGGTCTCAACTGTGAAAATTCTAGTCCTTTCACAACCTTTTTCGTGTATCTGGCTTCTAATTTCTTGAACTGCTTCAAACCTCAATATATTGAGTGCTTGTGTCTCTTTCTTTCATTTCAATCAGACATGTTGATAAGCAGACAAAGTCTTCAACTCAGGGATAATTCGGGCTAGAGAATAAACTAGTGCATAAAAGTTAAAAACAGGCACAATGCCACCTAGTGGTATTGAGAAAAGAGCACTTGCTCCTAGCAGACACCTCTCTCGTTGAAAACAAACCTAAAACAGCAGCATAGTCATTTCTTTAACGAGCTGTTTTTGCAAGCCTGAGATGCAATGCAGATTCTTGGTACTCATTTTATATATCTGACTGGGTTCAGTTAAAAAGGAGGCACTTTTTCCATCCGTATACTTGGGGGAGGGGGGGAGTTCCTTGTTTGATTTGTGAATGTGCAAAGAATAATCCTATAGTCCTGCCCCTCAGTTGCAACAAAACCTAAACATCTTCCATTCCACATACTTTTGTCTCCCTCACTCTGCCATGCCAGTCTGACAAAATGTACATTAATAGCATCACAGGAAGGAATCTACCTCCTGTTTGGACTATAAGCACCGTGTACATTGATGATGCTACACTAATACAGTGGTACCTCGGGTTATATACGCTTCAGGTTACAAACTCCACTAACCCAGAAATAGTACCTCGGGTTAAGAACTTTGCTTCAGGATGAGAACAGAAATTGTGCAGCGGCGGCGCAGTGGCAGCAGGAGGCCCCATTAAATAAAGTGGTGCTTCAGGTTAAGAACAGACCTTAACCTGAGGTACCACAAACAAAGAACACATTTTAATTATATGGATAAAACTTCCAGATAAATACAAAAAATGCAAATAGCCTGGCCTCTTACTCATACATCACAAAATGTACTTATCAATGGGTTACTTACCCAAAAGGAATTGTTACTGGTGAATGGCTTTCTTTTAGGCTGATTTAAGATTTCTCTCTCTCCTCTAGGCACTTGAGTTTTTTATAGGAGTTCACAGAGTTTAGAATTTCCCCGTATATTTGTGAAATTACCACTGAACTTAACTGTGATGATATATCTAATAAATGATACCTGATATTTGAAAACAAAACTAATATGATTGTATTCATCTTTAGGTCTTACTATTAGTACAATAAAGCAGCATGACTCAGCAGGAGAAGGAAAGCAATTTAACATTTCATAAATCAGCTATGAAAAAGCCTAGACTGAAGTTAAGGTGTATTTAGGTGTTGTGGATTTATTTGAGATGTGGAAGCAATGCCCAATTCTCTCAACTATTGAGAAGGTTTAAAATGGTGTGTGTGTGTGTGTGTGTGTGTAAAGAAGCATGGCATTGCATCCATCTTAGTTCAGAGTAGACCCATTGAAACCAAGAGTAGACCTAATTTAGAGCTAATCCATTTACCTTTGTTCCACATTTCTAGGCACAGGTCCAGGCTTTCTAAGTCCAGGTCCAAGCTTGTGTGTGTGTGTGTGTGTGTGTGTGTGTGTGTGTGTGTGTGTGTTGGTACTTTCCCCATGAAAGCCCACTCTCTAGTGCTGAATCGGAGCAAATGGCAATCTAATGAAGACCCAAAATTGCTGTTTGCTCTGAATCAACAGTAAAGATAGGGTTTTCCTGGGGTAAGTGGAATGACAAAAAAATTTAAAAAGCCCTCAGACCTGTGCCTAGAAAATGCTGGGCAAAAGGTAAGTGTGGATGAGCCCAGTGCCATGCCAAATAATTTCACTGGATGGTATTTTACTATCATATCCCATCAGTGCAATCATTTCTGCTTGCACAACGGGACTTTTCTCCCTCTCCTCCCACTGTGTGTGCCCTGTCCCCTCTCCAGATCTGCTCCAGAGGATTGGGGAAAACAACTGGAGGGGGCTGGGGAGAAGACGGGGAGAAGCAGAATGACATACTGTCAAAACATTATCCTTATCACTAGATGGGTTTCCACCAAATAGTTTTAATCGGAGTTTGACTAATGTTGGATACAACCCATATTGTCCCATATCTTCAGCATGGCCTCTGCTATTCAATTTATCCACTTCAGGAGAGATTATTTAGGTTGCAATCCTAATCAGATTTACAATCAAGTAAGCCCCATTGAATAGGGACGCGGGTGGCGCTGTGGGTAAAACCTCAGCGCCTAGGACTTGCCAATCACATGGTCGGCGGTTTGAATCCCCGCGGCGGGGTGAGCTCCTGTCGTTCGGTCCCAGCTCCTGCCCACCTAGCAGTTCGAAAGCACCCTTAAGTGCAAGTAGATAAATACGTACCGCTTTATAGCGGGAAGGTAAACGGCGTTTCCGTGTGCTGCTCTGGTGCCGGTTTGCCAGAGCAGCTTCGTCACGCAGACAGCGCTGGCTCCCGGCCTCTTAAGTGAGATGAGCGCACAACCCTAGAGTCTGTCAAGACTGGCCCGTACACTGGCCTGGGCATTGTCGGCCAAGGGGTGTCGAAGAAGGATAGAACTTTCTTTATGTACGCAACAACGGCAGCAAGAATACTTATTGCAAAGCATTGGAAGACACAAGATTTGCCCACTCTGGAAGAATGGCAGGCGCAACTGATAGACTACATGGAACTGGCTGAAATGACTGGCAGAATTCGAGACCTGGGAGAAGAGACGGTGGAAGAGGACTGGAAAAAATTTAAAGATTATCTACAGAAACGTTATAAATTGCATGAATGTTAGGAGTATGCACTAATGAGAGTAACATGGCAGCAGTAAACCTAATGTAAGATATATGAGAATAGGTGATGTGTAGAGAAATTGTGAAATCTGAAGAAACACTATGTTCAAACTTAGCAGGTTATTTTATGATCAAAATATTTATAATTTGGAATTGGATATCTGAGAATTACAAAATAAGATTGGAAGTAAGGTAACAAATTGCTGTATTTAACTATATGATGGAGAACGCAGGGGAGGGCGATGTGAGGAAGTCCAAAGATCATGAAAGTATGATTTATGAACATTTGTAATTTTTTTTCTTTTTTATTCTTTATTCTTATTCTCCTTATTCTTACCTTTTATATAACTTTACTTTGAATCTTTTTGTTTTTTCTGTAGCTCTGTTGTTATTTTTGTTGTTTAAAATTGCAATAAATATTTTATTAAAAAAAAAGACTGGCCCGTACGGGCAGGGGTACCTTTACCTTTACCTTTAAGCCCCATTGAAGATACACTGCAGTAGAAGAAGATACATTGCATAGCATAACACCGTTAGTAAACTGGAATGTTTTAAATCTTATAAATTCATTTTATGTCTAGATTTTCATGGAAGCTTAAGTTGAACTCTAGTGTAGCATCAGTTGCATCTCCAGTTCTTGGCTATTAATGCTTCAAACACTAACAGATAGTAACGGTAGTGAATTTTGGAACAATAGTGAAAAACAACCCACCCAGTTGAAAAATCTACACCTCATTATTAGTTGGGCTGTGACCCAGTTCATAAATCCACTCCTCATTATTAGCTAGGGCCATGACCCATTTGAATTAAGGCACAGCTTGAAACAGGGTTTAGCACTGTTGCTGCCAATGTCGCCATTTTATCTTTCTCAAGAAATTTGCTCTTGCAAAGGGGAGGAAGAACTGGTATAGGAACTCAGTGGATTCAGGAGAGACCATGTAGCTGGCCTTGGTGCCCCTGGGTACTGTTCCCGTCAAAGCTGCATGAGGTGTGTCTAGGACATAAGAAACTGCTTTGGGGGACATAGGACCTTTGGTCTCTGTAGCTTGGTATTGTCTACACTGGCTAATAGTGGTTCTCCAAGGCTTCACTCAGGAGTCGTACTTGGAAATCTAAGAGAATGAAGCTGGGATCTTCTTCACACAAACCAACTGTTCTACCCCTGAGATGTGTTCAGAAAGATTTTACCAAATAAATCAGGCTGTGCATGTCTCCAGCAATCTCTCTCCAGGGCCTGTTCATCGACTGGCTGTGAAGAAGCCAGCTTCAGCTCTCTTTACTACTACTTCACATACCCCGGCCTTCACAAAGATATGTTTGTTTGTAAGGGACGACTAGGAAGCAGCAATCTTCCTCTTATCTGTGTTTTCTTTTCCAATAATTCTCCTAAGGGGGGAAATGCATTCTGAGGAAAATTGGAGGAAGTTTTCCTAAAAACAGAAATCTGGAGCATGAATCATTGTTAAAGTGATCAGGGATCCGAGCAGTGTGACCCAGACACTTTAGTCCATGCACCACAATCACAGGTCGCTGGAACTGGGAAGTGCTGACTTTGTGTCTGCTGTTCTGCAGGATAACCGTTGCAGATGGCCAGAGAGTTGCATTGCAATTACCAGCCCCACAGCAATTAGGTTGAACGAGGAGCAGTAGGCTTCCACCTAGTCCTATAAAGCAGAGTCCCAGAGCAGGTCACAACAGTTTACATTCTAATATTAAAAACAGTTTAAAACAAATTGCAACCATAAGAAAAAAATTGTTCCTATCTTGGTGAGGAGTACACTGAACTGTTTATGGGGGAGTGATTTCTACATGCCGGCTTCCTCCTATCTTACAAGGAGATTGTGTGCATATTATTATTATTATTATTATTATTATTATTATTATTATTAATCCTACTATTCTTCTCATAACAAAAATAAGGCTCCAGTTTGACCTCCAACATTTTCAGTGGTGATGAAATCAAGATCCGCTGCTCCTAATGCCAATGACCTGAATGTGACCGAGTCTGGTAGAATTTGTCTTTTTAAGTGAGGAATTCAGGGCATAAATATTTTAAAGCATATTAAAATTATATAGCTACAAAGAGAATCACTGAAAAGGCATTAAAAAAATTCTATTGGTCTAATTAATTCAATTTCAATTTGGGTTGTTCTGGGAAATTGAGTTGGGAGAAATGGGCTAGACATATGACTCTTGGGAGGAAAATATCTTGTGATTACAGCATGCCCCCACTTCTTTTTTTGTTCCAGACCATAGGGAACACAGGCAATGATTAGCATGCTGTGGGGTTGGAGGTATAGCATTATCCAAGCTTTCCATTGTGGGAGATAAAGGCTGGGAGGACCAGGAAGCCCTTGCCTCACATCATTCCCTGCAGCCTCAAAGGAAAAGATATTTGGGGTGGGGGTACCTGCCTTGTCCTTCAGCTCCTCATCCCTGACTTTCCCTTTGGTCCATTTCAGCACTGCAGGGGCTTTCTCCTCAACCCTTCCCCTTAGTGCCTTTCATCAGTAGCTCCCAATCAATGCCAAGTTAATATTTCCCATTTCCCTACTTAGGAGCAGCCATCCTGCTCTGCTTTCCTTACACGTAAGCACTTGGAAGGCCTCAGAGGTTGTGGTCCAGGTGTCCCCATAGAACAGGAGTGGAGAACCTTTAGCCTGCAAGTCAGTGTTGACCCACCAAGGGGACCATTCCCCCCCCCCAAAGCACACCCACCCAGTTTATTGCCAGAACTGTATATCCTAAAAAGGAAGGTCAGAAGTTATTATTTCTTTATTTACAAAATGGTTCTCTCACTTTTCATCACCAGTGATCTCAGGGCAGGTGACAACAATTGGAAAAAATACAATAACAAACATACAGCCAAATCAATAAATGTAGCTGTCATATATCAGGTAACTGTGTAGCCACGTACAGAAAATATTCAGAAAATCAGGTAGAAGACAACAGTTATCTGATTCCAGGGAAACCTAAAAATAGAGGGCACACAGCTCCTCAAAACTAGCAAAGTTCTTGGTTGCTGGTTCAGGAATTGCAAGCATAAATCTGATGTGAATCTAATGGTACATCAGAATGTGTACCCAAGTGTATACATTGGCTATAGCACTGCATATCCTTCAGTATTTTGTGCACTCATGTGTACATCTTTACCCATATCCTGGCAGAGTTGGTCATAGGAGATGATTTTAAAATATGTATGATTAATACCAAATCAGGATGGACTCGCTCAGCACTGCTTGCCAGGTATTGGGAGTAGGTTATGCCTCTCACTTATTATGCCCACCAGTTCCATTACATACACCTCTAATTCCTACCATGGGGCAAAAATTAGAATTTTACAGAAGCAGGAATGTAAGAGTTGAATCCCTAATTGGCAACTCACGTCTTTTTCATGGGGCAGGTACTGGATGGACGAAAACCTGGAAACCCTAGCAGCAGCCTCACTGCTGGTGTCTATAATTAGGGGTGGAAGAGCAGTTCCTTTCATAGGTTTCATAGGTTTCAGGATTAAATCAGGATTTTGGACCCAATCAAGTCTTGCTCACATTGGACTGCTCCTTTCCCACCTGTGCCTGAACCACTTGTGCATTGTCAATTTAAAGCAGGGGAGCCCAATAAATTCTAAGCACAATTACATGCAAAGAAAAAGAAATGTGTGAGAGAGCCATGCCCCATGCTGTACTATATTTCTGCAGCATAATTAGAAACATATCCTTGCTGATAAGCTCAACACTGAGATTTTCAGAAAAAAACCATCCCTGGAATTTTGCTTCAGAGCACATCAAGTTTGAGGAAGGGCATTCCAAGGTTTAGGGCAGGAACTATATTTTAGTTGCAAGCCTTGGTCGTGTTACATATGAATGTGCAAGGGAGAGGGAGTTGTATCCAATGCTGCATGTGTGAGTTCTTCTCACACAACACAACTCCCAGTTCACTGGCATAGCGTGGGTTACCAGCTGCTGGGGCTGCGTGGGGGGAGGGGGGACAGTGGGAGAAGGAGGGAAACTAATGGAGTATGCATGCACATTCAACTGCCTAACACAATCTGCATCACCCAAGAGATGACAGCCACAGAGATAAGAAGAGTCGTTCCATTGTCTGGAGAGGTCATTTCCTGGTTCTCATGGAGAAGCAGTTTTCAACGGAAGTGAGCAGCTGTATTGAGGCAATACTAGGTGTTGAAATTCTGTGCCCCTAACCATTTTGCGAGGGACGCGGGTGGCGCTGTGGGTTAAACCACAGAGCCTAGGACTTGCCGATCAGAAGGTTGATGGTTTGAATCCCCGCGACGGGGTGAGTTCCCGTTCCTCAGTCCCTGCTCCTGCCAACCTAGCAGTTCGAAAGCACATCAAAGTGCAAGTAGATAAATAGGTACCGCTTTATAGCGGGAAGGTAAACGGCGTTTCCGTGTGCTGCTCTGGTGCCGGTTTGCCAGAAGTGGCTTAGTCATGTTGGCCACATGACCCGGAAGCTGTACGCCTGCTCCCTCGGCCAATAAAGCGAGATGAGCGCCGCAACCCCAGAGTCGGTCACGACTGGACCTAATGGTCAGGGGTCCCTTTACCTTTAACCATTTTGCACCCAGGGCAACTGTCTGTGTGCACCCCGAACAACCACGCTATGCCAGTGTCCCACTTCCTCTCTATGCACATGCCTAAAACATGCTGTGGAAAGTCCCCTAACAATTTGCAACAGATCTAAGGATGCAGGGGGGCTGCAGGGGAAAGACAGGGGAGTCCTGCTACACAAATGTAACAACAGTGTTGGATAAACCATGTGTCTTTTTTCACCAAAGGGTAACTTCAAGCAGATCACCAGGTGTGATTCCTGCACTGCAGGGACTAGATGACCATAAGGTCCCAACTCTACAAGCCTGTGAACCTATGATTCTATTATCAGCCCCACCTACTCACTCTCCTGCCCCAGCACATAAGTCTGAAATTCAAACAAGAAAAGGAGAGACCAGCTGGTGACAAGTCTAGGCCTGGTTTCAACAGCCCTATGACTTTTCCCTGCCTTTTATGACTTTTTCCCTGTCTTGGAAGGGTCTGGTGATTTTTACTCCAGCGAGCTTTCGAGCAAGGCATAGATCTTTCACATACGCAATATAGAGCAAGTCATAGTAAATCCCACAGAAAGTATTTTGTGCTCCCTGCCGTGTGATTTCATTACATTTCATAGTCTCGCTTTCTTGAAGCCCAGTATGGCAACATGATGAAAATCAGCTGGAATTAGAGAACTAGCCTTAGAAGTGTAGGATCAGAAATCTAGGATGGAGAGATCAGCTGACAGGATGCCATTTATCACTCATCTAATGTCCTTTAGAACAAAAGCATGAGCCTCTCTTGAACAACACTTCTGCAGTAGAAAATATTGAAACTGAAATAGGAAAATGAAGAAGATTCCTCACAGGGTTCCACAAGAGTGAAATCAGAGCTCGGTGTGTTAGAAAAAAAATAACTCAGAAAAGTAATTGGTTTTCTTTAAGAGAAGGTGTAAATTCACCTAAGCTCAGGTGGTGCAATTCTAAAGGTTGCTCAACATCCATTAATAATCGTAATGGCTTCGTACCTCAAGCCAATATCAAAGGGAATTTCAAGTTACATGTAAGAAATAGTTGCGGTAATTATTATCTCTGAGAAGATTTGTAAACATTGATTTATTTTAATGTTTAATTGTCATTTGCTGGAAGCAGGCCGAAAATAGAAGGATATTTCTCAGAGCAGCTCATTTCTTTTAACAAATCAATTGGATCCTGCTGTTATTATAACCTTTTTATTATAGCTTGACCTCCTGGATGAAATCTCTCACCCTATCATGGAAAAAAACAACCAAACTCCGCTGGATAAAGTACTCAGATTTCACCTATGCCTTCAATAGTAGGATACATTTCTATGTCCAGCCAGCAAGACAAGATCTATACTTCATAATTCTTTGAAACTAATCTCCCAGTTTTGCATTGTTTCACAGCATTCTGTTGTTTCAGTAAATGCGGTAGTTATATTCAAATTATATAGTGATCGTGTTTTCGCGTATTCAAGTTTTTGTTGGCATCCACCTGTCTCAAAAGACAACGGAGTGTGCTTCCAGGGGTGAAGTCAAACTGTTGCATTCAACTAAACTTTACCAGGACTTCCCCCTTCTCCTGCCCCCCCCCCATTTTCCCAGAGAGTTGAGAGAGCCCCTGCAACAGATTTAAGATGGCATGGTGGGAGGAGAGGGAGGAAATTTGTGTTGTGCAAGGAGAAAACAGTGTGCTAATTGAACTATTTACTTAGCACTACATGCAATACAGTCATGTGCCATGTGCAGACATGTGGTCTGACATTTTGTGCTGAGAAGGGATGGGAAGATCTGGTACAACAACTCCTAATCTAAGATCTTTTGCTTAATCCCTACAGAACAGTATCTGTTATTTATGTTGGATGCCAATGTTGTTTTCTTCTATAGCACTTCCCATTCCCCTGCCAAAATAAAGAGTATTCTTCTTTTATATAGCTCAATCAGTGTATAGGCAAAATAAAAAATTCAGAACACTTTTCAAATGGATCAAATTTTAGATTATTATTTGGTTCATTGTCTTGACAGTTTAATTGAAGGTAGCTCTTTAGATAAATACTATTTCCCCCTTGGATGTATATATCTAAAATGGCATATTATAAGGACACATTTAATAAGGAAGCCTGGAAATGTATTCTGTCCCCATCACAATTATGCAAAGCCATCCAGTGGAGCTCTTTCTGGCGCTGAATAGACCTTTATACCTGTCCTCTCAAAATGATGACATTATGCCATTGGAGGCCTGCTGTGACTACTTGCTTCCAAGGCATTTGGCAGATAAAGTCACTCACATCTGTTCCAGCTTAGATTCCACTTGGGAAGAATATATATATATATATATATATATATATATATATATATATAGTGTTGAGCTCTGATTAAATCCTATTTAATTCATTCTGCCTCAACATGTATACAGTTTCCCTCTAGAACTAGTAACTGAAAGACAGTAACATTATTTTAGCTAATAATACAGGAGGACGCGAAGATACGTAGTTGTTCTGAAGATATTTATTTGTCTGGAGACAACCATTTGCATACACAAATAGTCTGTTGGTACACTTGCTCACATGTACCATCCAACAAAGGTGCGGTATCAATACCTGCACACATGATAATTTAGCCGTACACCTCAACAAGTGTACACTATTTCACCCAAACACTTGTACATGTGTAGCAACATGTACCTGTGTTTTGTGTGATGTGTCAACAAGCCTAGAATAACCTTGAGTAGCATGCATGAAAGTACAGTCATACCCCACGTTACGTTTGCTTCATGTTACATTTTTTCAGGTTGCGTCCCGCGACGACCCGGAAGTTCTGGAAAGGGCTACTTCCGGGTTTTGTCGCTCATGCATGTGCAGTAGCACTAAATCACACTTCGCACATGCGCACAAGCGCCAAATCAGGCCACGCACCTGCGCAGATACAGCGCTTCAGGTTGCAGGCTTTTCATGTTGCGAATGGGCCTCCGGAACGGATCCCGTTCGCAACCAGAGGTACCACTGTACTTAACTCTAGAGTAAGACCCAAATGACACAACAGTCCTTTTGGAAAAGCAAACCTGCTTGCGGTAATCATTTTTGGGAGTCGGGGGGTTGGGATGGTAATAAGTAGGAAGTGTGTTGTAATAGGAGTATCATCAGAAACAAGGTTTCATTGTGCCTGCCTTGCTTCTCACATGCATAAATAATGGAACAGCCTGAGACTTCTCTTCCAATAGTAACCCAGCCAAGCTACCTCTCCATCCGCAGTTCAGACTCTCTCGCCTGTCAATAGGAGTCCTTCACAAAGGCTGGAGGCTTCACTGCCCATGCATATACTGTGAACTGAAGGCAGAGTAATGAATGTTCCCCCTTTTGACTTGCATCGTTATTGATTTTTTTTTATTTATTTTTTACTTCAACAAATTATGTTTTTCAGCAATACCTTCAGGGACTGCCTATTACATACAAAGTTCAGTAATCCATCTGTGTGTTTGGTAATTGTCTGAATACCGTATCTGCACGTTGGTGTGTTTGTTTGTTTTTTGTTTCTTTCATTTGCGATGCCAAGGCTATATTACATATGAAACAACATAGTTTCTACGTTTGCCTTTCTTGCATTTACAGAAAATGAAAAATCCAAGATAAATAAGAAAAAAAGTGCACTCTTGGGGCAGGGATACAGTGGTACCTTGGTTCTCAAACGCCTTGGTACTCAAACAACTTGGAACCCAAACACTGCAAACCTGGAAGTAAGTGTTCTGATTTGTGAACTTTTTTCAGAAGCCAAACGTGCTCCATTTTGAGTGTTACACTTCCATTTTGAGTGTTATGCTTCCGATTTGAGTGCCACACTTCCGTTTTGAGTGTTACGCTGAGGTCTGTCTGTTTTTGCTATTTATTTTGTGTTTTTGTGGCTCTTTTTTTTGTGAATGTGTGGAACCCAGTTCAGCTACTCACTGATTGATTGTGTGACTGCAGTACATGGTTTGCTTTCATTTTATGGATCAATGCTCTCGCTAGAAAGTAAAATTCATGTTAAATTGCTGTTTTAAGAGTTGTTTTTAAAAGTCTGGAACGGATTAATCAGTTTTGCATTACCTTCTATGGGAAAGCGCACCTTGGTTTTGGAACGCTTTAGTTTTGGAACGGACTTCCGGAACGGATTAAGTTTGAGAACCATGGTACCACTGTATAAAGTAGGTATATAGTGTGGCCATTTGCTTCCATGTTAGTGACTAGATGAGCACAAACTTTAAAGCAACAGCTTTCCCTTTAGGAAAGCACAGATGTGCCAGTTTCAGCTTTTCCCAGTTTCTGATTTTGCCAATCCTCATGGAAATTCATCAGCATTTAATTGTGAATTTCTCTTCATAAAGACATGTTTGTATGCAATTCTGCCTATGCACGTTTTGCAAAGGAATTTTCCATAAAATATGTTATTTTTGTATGTTTTCACTAATGTGTGTATTTTAAGGAACACTGTGCCCCAGTAAATGCATTTTTGCACTTGGCTGTAGAATTTCATTGCAAAATTCAGAGAAATGTGAATTTCAAATGATGGCTGTTTTTTAGGTTCACATGCTGCTTTGGGAACTGTGAATTAGGTTGGTTTGCTTATGAATGTGAACTGTATCCAATTTCTCTTCCATCCATATCTGTAGGTAAAGTTAACACATTCTTTGAGGTGCACATACACTTTCTGCTGGTAGTTTTGAGCTAGTGATGTTCAGGAGCAGCTTTGTTGGCTGCAGGAAGCGAACAAAATAGAAATGTGAAACGGCAGAGTCCTGTTTTCAATAAAGACTGACGTGCTGCCAAACAACCTGTCAATGTAAGGGAAAGAAAAGAAAAGCTTGTTGAGAATCTGCTTCAGTATAGCTCCTAAGAGACCATCCTTTGTCACCTTTAAGCAAAAATGAAAACAAGGACTAAGTCAGAAGCACATTTCATTGTGCAAAAAGTCCACAGTGTTTATCTTGGAGTGGGCTGGGAGACAGACACCTCTATGGTACTGATTTTAGTTGTGCTTTCCAAAAAGATAGGTTTGAGTTTTCTGTCATACAACAGAGGTGGGGGATGCTGACATTCTGCTCACACAGAAAAGTCAGAAGAAGAAAGTCACTGACAATGATGATTCACCTCTAAAACAAACAATAGCCATAGTAGCTGCAGATTAAGGAGATAAACAATTCAAACGACAGCAACAAATTTGATGCAAATTATCTCTTTAACAACTGTTCTGTGATTGTGGTGGATGACTGGAACAATGATGGCTGATGCAAAACAACGATGCCCAATTTTACAATGTTGTTATGATTTTCATTTGGATAGTGGCTAAGATTGATATGATGATGCTTCCCAATAAACACTAGTTTGTTGTACTTTAGAGGGAGAGAGAGTCTTGTTTGCCTTATTATATAAAAGAGCTTGAGGTGTGCATTTGAGCCATTACTGACGTGTCCCCTAAGTAATCCTTGCCCCTTATAAGGGGAAATTGCCGCCTCTCTCCAACCCTTTCTCTCCTTCCTGTTGTGCATTGTTTATTATATGTGTTGCAGAAGAAAAGAACATTCATGGGTAGAGTAATTCAAAGGGCAGAGAGACAGAACCTAAGCAATGGAACACCAAGTCCAAAATCCTGCCAAGCTTGTGCTGGCAGGGTGGAAGGTGTGGGTTGCCAGTTCTTCCTCTCCCTCTTTCTCTTTGACTTATTATTCTAAGACTTTCTTTCCATAGGTCTCAATAGTAGGTAAAACCAGTCTCCCATTCTAGAATTGGTGTACCTTTCTTCCCATGCCAAGGGCATATCAGGACAATAAGCGGGCTTTGAAAATAGGAACCTAACTTATACAGAATCAAACCATTGGTCTGTCTAGCTCAACATTGTCTGTACTTACTAGAAGTGGCTCTCCAGGGTTCCAGAGAGTGGGTCACCCTCAGCCCTACCTGGAAATATTAGGACCTTCTGCAGGTAAACCCTAACATTCTACCACTGAGCTGCAGAACTTACCCACTTCCCATGTGAACCCAAAGCCAGTGTATTCAAAGCTTGGGCCAGGATGTCCCTAGGATGCTTCCTTTTTTGTTTTTCTTTTGCATTCTCCACCATGAAGGAGCAGACAGTGAAGGAGGTTTAGCCTTGGAGATTTCTGCAGCTGCAGCAGAGAGACCTCTGTCTCTGCCTGTGGAGAGGGAGATCTCCAAAACCATATGACCTCTAGGGTGGTTCCTCAGCGACCCTAGGATTCTGCTCTAAAGTGTTAACAAAAATAGTGTACCTTTTTTCACATGAGTGAATAGTATAAATGTCTGTGACAAATATCACCCAGGGGCAAGGTGAAATCCATTTACAAGATGGGTTCTCCCAAATTTCACATTAAATAGTGGAAAGGTGACAATACCCTGTTTCTGTCAGAGGGACCGAGCTGTTGTTTTCTTAAAAGTGGAGTTTGGAAACAAGCATCTCAAAACTACACAGAGAAAGAAAAAAATCTTTACAGTAAGTTTAAAAAATGATAAAGGTTCCCCGATGTAATGAGATGCTAGAGGAAACGGCTCTTTAGATTTCTCTCGGGAGCTCTAGTTGCCAAAGACAGACATAATATTTTCTCATTATTAGCTCTTCAGCAGAACGGAAACACAGCAGCATGTTCTTTCCAGTCACACAGAAGAAGGGGCATTTTCAACAAGTAATTTAGAACAGGGGAAAAAATGAAGGAAAGATGGCTGTGGAACTCATCGTGATGCATAATTATCTCAGCAAAAGAGACGGACTGTGAATAACGTTGTTGATTTTGCTTCAAGAAGAATCCTCCAGAGAAATCTGATTCAGAATGTGCGGGTGGAAAGAATGTTCCAGAAGGAAGAGCATGAGTGGCAGCACAACTTTGTTTGGAAGCATTATGCCCATGCTCCTTCTGTGCCTCATTCGCATGCGAGAAATGGGTGTTTAACTCATACCAAGAAGAGGAAGACACAAAAGCTTAGATGGCAGCTGCATTCCGTTCCTCCTATTATCTGCCCATGTATCTATCAAATTCGAAGTTAAGATTGCTGCACACACCGCAATCTCTGAGCAATGAGACATTGGAATGATATAAGGTTTCTGTGATATGAAGTACTATTTACACATGTATACATGCTGAGCATTAGATGAAGGGCTCGCGGCATTAACACTACAACAGATCCTGCTCCTCCATTAAGTTTCTAGTGCAGTCTTCAATGCCATAGCAATAGATTTCTCACAGAGAGAAAACCATGTCTCTGTGGCTGCATATATAGCACACATTTAAGAAATATTCAAAGCACAGCCCACCCTCAAGGAATTCTGGGAACTGTAGTCTCACCACTCACTATTTGACAAAAGTTACTTAACTATTTATTTAACTTATAAAACTTTCAATGTAAAAGAAACATCAGAACAATATGGAAACCCCCATTATTATTTACTTGAAAAGAACAATGATGTGAATAAACTAATTTCTGTTCCTGACCACAAACACACAAACTGCAACAATTTTCTAGATCAGGTTAGTCAACTCATATCAAAATTTCTCAAATATCCCCATGTAGAATTCACACCTAAATCCCTGGTCTTAAAAAAAAGAAAAAAGAAAACTCATGATCAATTTACTAGTATGTTGAGCATTTCCTGTCATGTTTTCTATTTATTAACCAGGACCCCCAAGTTGCTTCAGGATTCTGTAGGGGATCATCACTAAGTCTTGATTTTCAGCTACATTAACCAATAAATTACAAATCTTCATGTTCTGAAGTTTTCCGGGCTTCCCTTCCTATCTTTAATGATGGTGCTTTTCTCAAGCAGCTGCTAAACACCTGTGCCAAGGGTGTCACCATGACTTGTAGCAGACTTCTTTTAGTGCTTAGCGATTTCCAAAGAGGGTTAATTAAGGGGTGAAGCTATCCTTTTGTAATCTACTCTAAATCATCTAGTGTTGAGATATATATTGTGCAAGGAACCACCTCACCCCATATATCCCTGCTGAACTCTTCAAATAGGACAGTCTGAAGATTACCACATGCCCCAGAGGTGTGTGTAGCTTATATTAGGACCCAGGCTTTTAGAGTTGCAGCTCCAGCTTTCTGGAATAACCAGCTGAAATTAGAGAAGTTCCAAGTGTTGTGATGTTTCAGATGACACTGGATACATAAAATATTAATTGTTCATATGTAGGAATGGTTTTAATATTAGGATCCATGTTTTCGTAGAGTTTTCATAGGTGTCCTCCATGTCAGCTGATCTGTTTCCACTCCCAGAGTTCATCTGAAAATGTTTAGATTTAAAATTTAAGCATTCAAAAACTTTTAGATTTAACTAGGTTGCTTCCAGATGGGTGCTTATTGTGCGCCCATCTTGACTGGTGCACCCAAAGCTTGCAGGGAGGTTATAAAGCATTGGCTGATTTTCGAGCATTCATTCTGATTTGTTTGTGGGGAAGTGATACGACTGCCCACCAAGCAATAGTTACCCACATTTTCCAGTGCACCAAATCCACTTTTATTGCACAACTTGAATTTGATGGCAGGGAATTGAACCCCACCTACAATATGGCAACAGTCTGTAAGCAGCACTTGACTAGAGATTTTCAAGTGAGAATAAACAGATTCTGAATTAAACATCCATCTTAGAGAGATGCCCAACTGGAATCTGCTTGGTTATGTTTCTGAAACTTAGAACTCTCTCAAATTCAAGAATGAAATATTAGGCTTTAGATAAATAGAGGTAGAGAGCGCTTTCTTTTAGTGGCAGTAATGAGCAGCATGGAAATTAACATCTATTCTCTAAATACTTAACTCTCAATCTTCTCTTTCTTTATGAGAAGACTGATGGCATACTTTCACCTGAGTCATAATCAGCATAAATGTGCTTCAAAGTCACAAACTTTATAGCTGAATTACATTGCCAGGAACTAAATCAACTTTAATTGAAGTTTTATTTTATAGTTTGAACTGCTCTTTATTTTCTTGCATTGTATCTTTGTAAACCACTTAGAGACTATTTTATTTAAGTAATAGATATGATATACAGCCGTACCTTGGATCCTGAACAACTTGCAAGTCAAACATTTTGGCTCCAGTTTGCAAACGTTCTTTGGAACCCGAACGTCTGACACAACTTCCGTGGCTTCCAATCAGAAGCCATGCCTTAGTTTCCAAACGTTTTGGAAGTCAAATGGACTTCCTGAACGGATTATGTTCAACGTCTGAGATACCACTGTATATCTAGATAGATAGATAGATAGATAGATAGATAGATAGATAGATATATATGAAGGCCAGTGTCATGTGGTCAAATTGGGGCTATGTTGGAGGAACATATGGTAGTCCTCATTATTTGCCATCTCCTTGATTTGCATGTTCATGGTCAACTCCAATACCAATATCAAGATGACAGCTTCCCCAAACTGCCCATGCATGAGACCACTGCCCAATCATTTTCGAAGTGGAGGCCCTAAACCCTCATGAGGTACTTTCAGAAGTGTCAACTTGTACTTAGAATACTGCATCAAAACAACTGCTGTTGGGTTTTCGGTTTTTTACAAACTGAGCATACTTATTTACACAGCGGAAAAGTAAGGTTTTTTGCAAATCCAGAGGGAAGTTTTTCAAATCTTAACTTAAAAACTTGGCTCATTAAGGCAGGATAAAGTTCTTCAACTGAATTATTTTGTCATGACACTTGGAAAACAGGGTTGTACTGGAGACAAGGAGAATAGAGCTAATTAAGAACTCGGCTGTTAGATAGCCATTGTCCACTAGTGTTTGCATTGTAAACACACATAATTGATTGCTTGGCCTGTGGTTTTGTTTTCTGAAACAGTGAAGACAGCGTAGGAAAACTCTTTATAGAACAACAACAAAAATGGTTTCTTTGCTAACCAAAAGAAAGCACAACTCTGACTCTCCCCCACCCCCAGTGTAAGACAGCAAAACTTTTTTGCCTAGAATTAATTCAATTACTCTTATCCATTGTTACAAATAAAGCAGGTAAAGGTAAAGGGATGTGGGTGGTGCTGTGGTCTACCAGTAAATCACGGAGCCTCTTAGCCTTGCCAGTCTGAAGGTTTGAATCCCCACACCCTGTTGCTCTGTCCCAGCTCCTGCCAACCTAGCAATTTGAAAGCATGCCAGTGCAAGTAGATAAATAGGTACCGCTGTGGCGGGAAGGTAAACAGTGTTTCCATGCACTCTGGTTTCCGCCACAGTGTCCCATTGTGCCAGAAGCGGTTTGGTACTGCTGGCCACATGACCTGAAAAGCTGTCTGTGGACAAACACCAGCTCCCTCGGCCTGAAAGCAAGATGAGCGCCACACCCCATAGTCGCCTTTGACTGGACTTAACCATCCAGGGGTCCTTTACTTTTTTTTATTTACAACTAAAGCCATGCTTGGGAGATAACATGACAGTTCACTTCTGTGGGTTTGTTTTCAGGTGTCTAAATACACAAATGCAAACAATAGCCACATGCACACACAATGGTGCCCTTCCTTGTGGTTCAGATGCTTTGGACTGCAACTCCCATCATCCCTGACCATTAGCCATTCTGTCTGGGGCTGATGGGAGTTGGAATTTACAGTATCAGGCCACCCCTGCTTGATTCCATATAATGGGTGCTATTCAGCTATATTTTACTCAGAGTAAAATTAATGAACATGACTAGAGGAGCAATCCTGTACATGGGAAAAGGGCATAATCTATACTGGTTCAAGAGTGGAGTTACTGCCAACTGAGCCAGTCTAACCTGGCAGAGGGGAAGCAAGCTTCTAAAAGAGAGTTTGACTTAAACCACTCTTCATTTGTATACCACCCTTCATCCATAGTTCTCAGGCCAGTTCACAACACCCAAAAAATACAATATAGAAACACAAAGTACATAATAAAAAGAAAAACAAAAAAGCACAAGCCAACAACACCCTCCCCCGACAAACACAATTAAAAGGACTATAAGATGTTAATCAGTCAAAGGCCTGATGGAAGAGAAACGTTTTCAAGTGTATAATGAAGGCACCAACCAAAACTCCCTGGGGAGAGCTTTCCACAACTGCAGAAAAGGCCTGTTCTCAAGCTGCCACCCTCCGAACCTCTCGCAGGGAAGGCACATGAAGAAGGGCTTAAGGCGGCCACACATCTCTGTTACTAACAGGCTCAAACATGTGCAGAAGAAAAGCCTGTGGGGAGGGGAGTTTCTGACCCATAACAGAAGTGAGTTTTGCACAACAGAAATTCTGGTTCTTAGTTTCACTGAAGAATTAAGTTGTGGTGAAACTGCTACCCATTTTCATCTTCTGAAGTTCAACAAATGTTAAGTGAACACATGCTATTTTCCACTCATGTTCAATATATTGCAACCTTTTCTTAACATCAAAGTCAAAGGTTTGCATCAATAATCCAATGGGAAATCTGCATGACATTATTAAGGAACGGACCAATGATCTGAAAGCCCCAACACGGCCAATATGTTTCTGATTAAAGCTTAGCATTTGTTTTCTTGCTGTTTGCCATAGAGAATACACTTGTCTGGAATCAGAAGTATGAAAAGCAGAAGTTCCCACTTCTTTTTTCATATTGCAGATGGCAAACTATGTTTTTCCCCTTTTGAGAAACACATCATTTAAATGAGGTCATCCTTGTTGTTCCCATTTAAATGTGTTCCCTTCTTGGGATATTGCAGGATCTTTATGTAAGACCTTGTTGTTGTATACATCCCAATACTCCGCCTTCAGGAGAATACCTTGGAAATCCCATGTGCATTTTCTCCCAAGTAAATGGTTTGCCTTATCCTTGCCTTAACCTCAGCACTGTATAACAAATATTGGAGAGCATGTGCTTCACATGTCCTTCACCGAACCTTTTCGCAAGTCCTGCTTGCCCTTGTTGCATTGAGATGTTGACAGATATGAGCAATCACGGTCTGAAAAAGGTGCTGAGGGTGGCACTACATTTAGGGCAGGGAGTGAATTCAAAGCCAGATTGGCTTTCCACAAAGGTTACGCTATATCATTTACATTTCCAGGCTCTGATTTATTTGTTTTATTTATTCATATTAAATTTATATACCAACCTTCATCCACAGATCTCTAGGCGGGTCACAACATAAAAATACAACATTAAAGCACAAAATACAAGATAAAAACAAGAACACACAAACACACACCAATTACCCCCTGACCCGCTCCTACAAACTCATTGAAAAGGGGTATAAGATGTTAATCAGCTATATTTTTTATTTATTTGCACAACAAAGAACAGAATTTTTCTTGCCTAAATGTAAGCCTGGAAGCACCTAGTTTTGCCTAATTGAACAAAATATACAAAAGCTATATCCCCAAGTGGATGTGGTGTATTTTTGAGCTTTTTTTCTTTTCTCCCCTCCCCCCTACCCTTTTCTTTAAGATGTGGTTTTTTTGTTGCTTTCAGTGAAATCTACTTGTTATGAAAATACAACATGGCTAACAATTTTCCGGTATCATAGACTATATTTTTAAAAGGTTACCTCATTCAGTCACTCTAGATAGCAACAAGCACCCAATTTTTCAGTCCTGGCTCATGGACAATAGGCCAGAAAAATCTCATAGCATTCAAGTTAAAAATCAGATATTGACATCTTCTCTGTAATAAGACTAGTCCCTAAATACATATGTGATTATTTAGATTTAGATTTGGGTCAGGGCCAACAAGTTAAGCCTTATATGTCGGCATATTAATTAGATTGTTATTTTAGTCCTTTAAGTCAGAATGAGGACAAACATAATTTAATCATGCATTTGTTATAATTACTCTTCTATGCTGGTTAATTTCACTAGGGAGTTTTGCTTATGTTCATCTGGCTTGATAGTTCCCTGTGTTATCTGAGAACATATGGATTATATAATACAGTTTGCTGTGAAGTTGTATTTACTAATTAAGCCCTACAGTGTTCAGTGCAAACAATGAACCTTATAGGCTGTTTGAGCACTATAAAATAAGTAACTACAGTTTGCTCTGCATAAATGCCCCAGGGAGAGTGACCTACTCAAAGATGCTTCCTGTGGAATTATCCTTAATGAAGATTGTCACTTGGGAAACAGATATGATGGAGGATAAGTAAGTAAATGGGGTGTGCAGTGACCTTTCTGCTTTACATGAAATGCAGTTGATTCACATCAGATGCAAACAAGTCATGGGTATGGGGGGAAATCCTAAATGAGTCCAACAAACATGATACATTGTGGTGGTAGTGGTAGTTCTGTCTCTCTTTCCATACGCTGAACAAACTTTTGCTTAAGAGCATAAGAAGCCACTGTCCATCTTGAAATAATTGAGAAGGAATTACCAGGAACACACTTGCTGTTCTGAACCTAAGCGTACTCTGAGGTAAATCCTAATAGTGCACACAGTGAACAGCATACACACAGCAAACCATGGAGCAATGCCATCCAGAGATTTGGGGCATGGTATTTATTTGTTTTGATAACTGCATGGTTATACAGTCGTACCTTGGATCCCGAACACCTTGAAAGTCGAACGTTTGCAAACGTTCTTTATAACCTGCATGTCTGACGGGGCTTCCACGGCTTCTGATTGGCTGTAGGAGCTTCCTGCAGCCAATCAGAAGTTGGGCTTTGGTTTTGGAATGTTTTGGAAGTTGAACAGACTTCCAGAATGGATTCCATTCAACTTCCAAGGTACAGCTGTATTGGTCTAAGCCATCCTAGGACCTTGTGATGAAGGGAAGGTATGAAAACACATGAACAAACAAACAAACAAATATGCGGATGACGGACACTCAACTCTGTTTTTCCTTTTCATCAAATGCAGGTGAAGTGGTGGAAGGTCAAAGCCAGCACTTTGAACCAGGATGCCATGAAGTTGGGTGCAGTGCACCCATAATTAAGACGAATAGAGAGGGCAACAAGAAAACAGTAAATCTATTACTGCAAAGATGCAGCATTTTCTATATTAATGTGAACATGTGAAATAGCATTATACTGAGTTACACAGTTGGCCCATCTAGTCCAGTATTGTCTTCTCTTGCTGTATCCCCCTCCAAGGCAGGGATCTTTCCCATTTCTACCACCTGAGTTGCTGACTTGAGATACCAGGGATTTCACCTAAGATCTTCCACAAAAAGCATATGCTCTGCCACAGAGCTACTGGTAGCAGATCTCATCCCATTAATCCAAAAAAGAGCAATATTGTACCTTTGCATCAGATGATAGGCCTCTATGCTCACATAGCCAACAGGAGGATTCTTCACAATGACTATAAATAAAGTAGAAAATGTGCAGAGGGAATCATACAGGCAGTTTAAAAGCAATGTGTGCTCTTCCCTCATAGCACCTCCAATTTCCTTCATAGGACTTGATGTGTACCACATTAGTAGCACAATAATTGCATTGCACCTCACATTCTCCAGCTTTAACTCAATTTCTGAAAATTAACCCAGCTCCGATGGAAAAGTCATTTCCCATTTTCCTTCCCCTTGTCTTATTGAAACCTTCCCTAAATGAACTTCCTGAAGGATAAAATGCTATTTTGCACTCTGGCTTCACTCTCTGTACAGTTTGTTTTTTAAAAAAAAAAATTAAAAAATCTTCCATAGAAAAGTAAATTCAAGAATAATTTTTTGACAAGAAAGAAATCAGACCTCATGCCTGAGAACAATTTAATCTGACAGCAGTGACACCCAGAAGTAGAAAATTGCACCAGTCGTTTTTTAATATGCTGACAAAAATTATTAGCTTTTGACAAATAACATGTTTAACATTTATAAATGCAACTTCTAACCCATAGTGCAAGCGAGTTGCTCACACCTGCTGAAAGGAAACATCTTATATTAGCTTCGAGAGCTGATAGTCACAGGCTGACTGTGACCCCATGCAGCAGAATATACTGGAGTAAAAGGCTGCATGTTTAACATTATCTACTTGCGAAAAACTCAGTGTAAGGACTCTAAAATATATGATGGCATCAATGCCAGCCTTTATATGTCAGGGATTCAGTAACTTCAGCCTAGTATCTTGGGTCTGAGGCTCACATGAGCTGAGCTGCAGTGGACCTTAAGTACGCAGGCTTGTACTCAAAGTAGCACTAAGTGTAGCATTCCATTGGCAAAAGAATTTCTTCTAGTGCAACAGAACTTCCCCATCTCCTCTCCCTGCTGACCCTTATATCGGTACTTGGGGTTACCCAAACTTTCCAGAACAGCTTTGGGGAGAACTTAATATGTGTGCAGGGAGAAGGACCAAGGTAGTTCCATGGCACAAGATCCAGCCTTTGCAGTAGCAGGATAACACACTCCTTGGAAACCATCTCTGTCATCTCCTTGGCAGCTCCCCTGCCCCATGCCGCCTCTACAGCGACCTCTTGCTGGTCTCCTCCCACCCTTGTTCCCAACATAGATCTTTATTCCTTCTTTGTTCCTGATATAGATCTTTACTCACCCCTTCTTCCCAGGCAGAGGGAAGCACCTTTTTGTGGTTCACCTCAGGTGCCAAAATATATTAGGCCATGCCCTGCTACCCCAGTGGAAACAGAGTTTTTGCCTCCCCACTTGTCCCAGTAGATACTGTTTCCTGCCTTGCCCCTGACACTCTTCTCCCCAGCTATTGGGATATCTCCTTTTACACTTTTTGTTATCTTGATCACAGGGTCAGAGAAGAAGAAGAGTTTGGATTTGATATCCCGCCTTTCACTCCCTTTAAGGAGTCTCAAAGCGGCTAACATTCTCCTTTCCCTTCCTCCCCCACAACAAACACTCTGTGAGGTGAGTGGGGCTGAGAGACTTCAAAGAAGTGTGACTAGCCCAAGGTCACCCAGCAGCTGCATGTGGAGGAGCGGAGACGTGAACCCGGTTCCCCAGATTACAAGACTACCGCTCTTAACCACTACACCACACTGGCGAGAGAGAGAGAGAGAGAGAGAGAGAGAGAGAGAGAGAGAGAGGCAGGCCTTGGATTGTAGCCAATGCTAGTCCTACTCAGAATAGGTCCACTGCAATTAATGAACACGGTTAGTCCGCTCACCGTCTCAGTGCAGTGGCATTGTGGGATGGCAGAGGCTCCTCCAAAGGCCCCAACTGGATGGGCAGTGGTGGCATAAGCCCATGCCGCCTATCAGGAGTGGGATCCAAACCTGCACCCAGGTTTGGCAAATGGGTGTGCAGGTTTGGGTGCAGGTTGGACCAGGGGGCAGAGCTTATAGATCAGGAAGGCTTCCCTCAGGTCTGCGCCTGGATCATTTAAGCAGCCCGTGCCTGGGCTCCTTACCTGGGTTTTCCCTTGTCCAGTTTGTCATCGTCTTCGCTGTGGGAACACAATTATCTTAGGTCTATTGATTTCAGTGGGTTAGTTGGGTACAACCCCTTGGTCGTGAAAGACTGGTGATTGTGCATAAACTGATCAAGGGACTGAGGTCACATATACAGGGGCTTGACTGATTCCTGTTTCTTATACTTCTGAATAAGTGGCATCTGAATATGTGGCTTCAGGCCATTTTGTTTTGTAGTGCTGGAATACCAAACTTAGCTAATGACGCTAAGATTGCATGTTGCTTCTTCCTTGGTAGCTGCATGTTCTCTTCAAAGCAAATGCCATTCATAACTGATTCATATTATGTGGAGACTGGTAGGTGTTTGAGAGCAAGATTGTAGAAATGTTAAAAGCCTCTTGGAAAGGCATGGCATGCATGAGGGTTTGACGTGGAAAGAACCTAGATTACATACCTCATGAAAACATACCCAACTTTTAAAAATGTGCATCGTTACCACAGTTCCTTCTAACCATAGCTGTCAACTTACAGATTTGAAAATAAGGGACCAGCAGCCTTGCAAATAAGGGACCAGCAGCCAAAATAAGGGACCTGCAGCCTCACCTCTTCCAGGCACTCCAGTCTTCCTGTCCTCCTGCAGTCTGGTCAAACTCATGCTGGTAGCTTCAAGAACACTGTCCAACCAACTTTGTAACCAGAGGTTCAACTGAATAGACTCTGAATCACATGCACCACAAGGCCTATGCAGCCTCAACTTAAGATGGCTCCCCGGCCTGGCTTTGCACTGCAAAGTTTGCAGCAGCACGTGCAACAAAATGGCGTCCAGCATTCAAAAAACTCCTCAGCTTGCATTAACTAGCCACACACGAGGCATGCAAGCTCTACCCCCCCCCAGTCGTTCTTAGACTTCTTATTGGGTGAGCAACACAGCCAAGCAACACAGTTGGAGCCTCCCTCCTCCCTGGCCGGCAGGGAGAGAGGGAGAGGAGCTGCTTCCTTTGAAATTTAAGGGACATTTAAGGGACATCCATCAATAAGGGACAGCAGCGGGACATGGCGCTGGAATAAGGGACTGTCCCTTCAAATAAGGGACACTTGACAGCTATGCTTCTAACTGTGTGTATTAAAGAGAAAAAAGCACAGTCCTGACCCATCAAGTTTAGTGGACAAACTTCCACTGATTTTGGTGCAGTGAGGCTGGCACACAGCTTGCCTTTTAATTAAAATAAGATTATATACACTGGATACATCATATGTGGAGGATGGCATTGTTTGCTTAAGCTTTGATGCCAAAGCCAAACTCTCTGTAAACAGAGAGGTGCTTCCATTTCTGAAATGTCTGCTGCTTGTTGAATTACAAAAGTGCAATTATGCAAAACGGTGCTTCAGATTCATCCAGGCAATGTCTTTTTCTCCCTCTCCTTTACTTTAAGTTCAGAAGTAATATTGCTTGATGCTCCAAATCTACTGAACAGATTATTAAGCTAGCTCTAGGCATTGATGGCTCAAAAACTAATTTTACTGAGGCATCTGATATTTCACGTTCATTTTAAAAGGAGCAATAGAACAAATAAACACCATGCCAGATGTTCAGTGTCAAAGCAACTGAGTTCTTTTCAGCTGAGCCTAGCACTTCTTGCAGGGCATCATGGGAGTTGACATCTCTTGCAGGGCAGCAGATGAAATCAGGTGTTGAGCACAGAGGGAGCACAATTTACTATAAACAGTTTTATCAGTCTCAGCAAAAAGTTTGTTTCATGAAGAAGAAAAAAATCTTCCTCCTTGCAAACAAAGATGTTAATAACTATACAAGATAAATGCTTGCCCTTCTCTAGACATTAAGCCATTTTTTTGTGCAGCCTTTGCAGAATTTGTAAACTGAATTATAGAACAATTTGCTGTGTCTTTGATGTAATAACTTTAAAGATGCACTCAAAGGGTGCACAGATCTGCAGGGGAGACACAAACATGACCAGTTTTAATTGGCAAACAGTAGAAGTGGTATTCCAAGAAATACTGCTTTAGGTCTATCGGTCGTTTTCTTGGATTCATATCTCCATGGGCTATTGCCTAGAAGAGCTGGCATAATCCCAAAGAATGTAATTGGAAGAACCTCTGCTAGACAGGCTGGAAGGAAGACCATGCTGGTAATCCAGTCATCCCAACAAAAGACAGTCTTGTCAGTTAATCCTAGCCATGTTTACCCTGACATTAGTTTTATTCTCTTCAGTGGGATTTCCTGCCATACTGATTTCATAAGGATTATAACCACTTTGCATTTCTGTAGCCATGGCAATCTTTTCCCATCCAGTTATGTTAACAACCACCAAACAAATGCTTTTCCCCCAAGAAGCAGGCATCTTTTAATTTTGTGACTGCTGTCACCATCTGCAGTGATCATGGAACCCAAGAAAGTAAAATCTCTCACTGCCTCCATTTCTTCCCCTTCTATTTGCCAGGAGGTGATGGGACCAGTGGCCATGATCTTCATTTTTTTGATGTTGAGATTCAGACCATATTTTGCGCTTTCCTCTTTCACCCTCATTAAAAGGTTCTTTAATTCCTCCTCACTTTCTGCTGTCAAGGTTGTGTCATCAGCATATCTGAGACCTAAAAATATTGAGCATATTGCATCATACTATAGTAATTCATTTGAACCAGTGCAACTAATCTAGCAAAATTCTACTTAAGCTTGCTATTAAGAAACATGCTCCTCATTAGAGAACAAAGTTTGTTCAGTTTCCAAGGGAATTTAGAATTCAGCCTACTGTGTGACTCCCCTAGCATACACATTGGTTTTAATAAAGATCACTTTGAAAAAGCCTGTCAATGACTTGCCTGAGCCATAGTTTTCTCTATCCTTCAGATAACTCTGGTAACCTTGGAGCCACAGTGACTTCTGATCTTTATTTAGAAGCTCATATCAGCCATTTAATTGAGGTGTCCTGCTACCGCCCCTGGAATCGAGCAGCTTGAGTCTTGTGTTCTATAGGCTATTTACTAAGGCATTAGTCCATGCTGTTTTGAAGGCATTTTTCCCCATTTCAAAAAACTATACCCAACTGCCTGTGGTTTCTCTGGCAAGGCCTGTTGCAGCATAGGATTTCACAGGTTGATGTTTTTCATTCTTATTTTGCAGTTCCCTTTTGTAATTAGGCTTGTTAAAATGGCTTTTTAGTTAATATTTCTTCTAGAACAGTTAACTGGCACTTTACATCTATATTGCATGTGCTAAAATACTGTCAAATGCATGGCATATGTTTAAGTTTGTGGAATCCCTAGGCATTTTAAAACTGAAACCTTTAATTACAGAGAGAGAGAGAGAGAGAGAGAGAGAGAGAGAGAGAGAGAGAGAGAGAGACTGTAGAGCCTACACACTATGAAGTAATTTGAACTGGACCTAAACAATCTCTCAATTTACATTTTGTCAATTTGAAGGGGGATTGGGGTATGGGTGTGGGTGTGGGTGTATGCACGTGCGTGCAATGAAAGTACCCATTGTAACCTGAGCATAGCTGTCAAGTTTTCCCTTTTTTAAAGGGAAACTCCCCTATTCCGAATAGGATTCCTTGCAAGAAAAGGGAAAAGTTGACAGCTATGAACCTGAGTGTTAGAGTAAATGTGAGGTGGAGGTCAAGATCATCACTAATATCTAATCACTATTTACTATTCAGAATGAGCACTGAAAAATGTGAACAGGCAGCATTTGCTAACACAAGTGTGAAGAAGACTCAAGAGATAATGAAATGGTGAAATGGTTCTATCTATTAAATAAAACAATAGAAGATCTGCAAACTAATTTACCAAATTATGAAAGTATGGGCAGATGGGTTTTTAATTCAAATCTAGAAGGGAAGCATCCCTCCAATCTCCTGGGCATGTTAACAGCCACATTCCATCTTCCTCCTTGCTAAGCGAGCCTTGGGTACATGAGCCCAATGTGTGAGCTCAGGCCCCACCATCCAGTGTGAGCTCAGGAGCACATGCCAGGCCCAAAGGGCAACCCCAAGGACACCCTAGCTACTCGCAGGTTGTGGGAAATGACTCAAGGGTGCCATTAACCTAGGCATGTCCAAAGTCCATTTCAGGGGTCTAATCCAGTCCACAACTTCAATCCTTAAAAAAAGGTCAACAACTTTGGTTGGCTGTCACGCATGTTCACTTCATCAAATCTGGCCCTCTTTGAAAAAGGTTTGGGCACCCCTGCCTTAACCCAATAATAGCTTAGGATGCCTGTTAATGAAGTTCTTGAATTCCCTTTCTGCCTGTACTAAATGCCAAATGACCAAATAATTAACACACATCAAACGGCCAACCAGGAGAACCCAACAGTGTGGAATAGCAAAAGAGAGGTGTCCCAATGTCCAATCAGGGGCTCCTCAAACAATTCTTATTCAGCCCCCCAAAAGGCAAGTAGCAAAAATGCATACTGTAAAGGCAGGGAGTGAGGGGAGGGCATTGCAAAGAAGGTGTTGGGGGTGGAGATAACCTAAGTAGCCAGTGAGATGCCCCTTCCAATGGGGATCTGAAGCCCTTGTGCTCCCCAGATCTCCTCCCCTTTGGAGAAACCATGCTGAGCCTTCTCCATAAAGGGGGATGCATAGCAAACACACCACTGCTGGACAGAAGAAACAGCATTCTATGAAACAGACACAGAACATTTGATATGCTTTCTAAGACAGTGAATCTAAAGAAAATAATAAATAAGGCTTTCTTTGTTACTTTTTTCAGTATCTTTCTTTTCCCATCTTTTTGCCTTCTTAGGTTACCTTCCCAATCATTGGAATTTTGCCTGTAAATTCATTGCCATACAAAATAAGGAATTCCAACATAACAATGTTATTCAATCCCAAGATATGAAATAAGTTTCCTCTAGGAAGAGTCAAAATTATTTAGGCAAACTACGGAATATGAATTATTCCCCTGGTACTCCTGGTTATTTTCTCTTCATAATAGTCAATTGAGTTGTGCCTCTAATTCATTTGTTTCTAAAATGATGTAGAAAACTAATTATAATTATAATTGGATAAGTTATTATTTCAATACTGTTTTAAGATCCTTTGACCAATGGTAGCGTGAAGTGGTCTAAAGATAGAGAAATGGATTACTAAATTAAACAGAGAGAAGGGAGATCTAAGGCCAAGTATCATGCTGACAGATACTTTAGCATCTCGACTTGTATCAGAAGCTAGTTCATCCCAAAAGTTGCAGCTTTGTCATGATAGATTAAGCAGAAACAGGGTTTTCGATATAGAAAAACATTTTGGACAGAAATAAGTCTTTTGTGCTGTGCTGTCAGCTCTTTTTTAGAATACAAGAATAAAGGAGTCTTGGATCGGGTCAAAAAGAGAGAGAAAAGGTGAAACTTTTCCATATTGAAAATCTCACATGTTGTTTTTCTGAATTTAGCTTGACCTTGCAACTCTGGCAGTTAGGAGGGGGAGAAATCTCATTTCAGTCTGTAAACAGAATGAATTTAAACTGGATGCACTTCACTAAAGATACCATGGCACATCAAGGTGCGTATTTGTGACTCACTTCTCTGCTCAGAAGAGCCACTCAATTTAAGATGTCTCTCACGCACAAATGCTCACAGAACACCCTTACACGTACACAAGCACACTGTATTCCCCAATAAGCTGTTGTTCATTTCTGCATATCTTTATTTTCTTTGGGGCTGAAAAAAATGAATGTTATTGAAAATAATGTTTCCCCACTGTACAACTTGTGAGTCACATCAATAGAAAATGGCCAAAACCTCTCATGTTGGTGACATTTAAAGGAGTGATTTGCTCTTAGCATTCCCCATGGGCTACCTTGCTATAATTTCATGACCCTCCATCAAAAGACCTTATCACTTTGTCTCTACCATTGAGAATAGCATTCTCTCACATAAAACGTAGCTGAACAAAGCTAGCAAGGGGCCTGAAGGCATGATAAATGTAGAGCATTCTTAAATATTTAAAGTTCAAAGCCACATTTTCATTCTTGGCTTCGAGCATACTCCTTTACGGTTGCCAGTTTTGCATTTTCTTCATATAGTATAACACTAGCCCTATGCATCAGAACCAGTTGAAACAAAAGCATCAAACACACATACAAACATGGAATTCTATATTAGCTAATTGATCATCACATCAAACGATTATTATTGAAATAAATTGAAACAAAATTTGGCGGAGCTTCGAGGGCTATTCAGCTGCCTCCATCAGGAGCCTACCTTAGAAGAAGCAAGACTTCCTCTCTCTGATATTAAAGATAGTCCTCAAAAGCTGAGGACAGAAGCAAGTAATCACATACCACATGGAAGTGATGAGATAAGGAGCAGAAATCTCCTCTCCTTAGACAAATTGAATAGTATAGTATAGTATAGTAATTGAAATTTTGGCACAATTAATATGGCAGAAGTAGCCAACAGTGCCTTTCAATTGTTGGACTCCCATCAGCCCAGGTCAACACAGTCAATGGTCAGGGATAATGGAAGTTGTAGTCCAGCTGCATTTGGAGGGTACCACATTGGCCATGGATGCTGTACAGCAGAGCTTTCCAAACTTTTCATATTGGTGACACACTTTTTAGACACGCATCATTTCGCAAAACACAGTACAGTGGTACCTCAGGTTACATACGCTTCATGTTACATATGCTTCATGTTACAGATCCTGCTAACCCAGAAATAGTGCTTCAGGTTAAGAACAGTTTCAGGTTAAGAACGGACCTCCGGAACGAATTAAGTACTTAACCCAAGGTACCACTGTAATGTAGTTCTATTAGCAAACCGGAGGTTAAACTAACCCCTTTCCAGCCTCGAGAGGAGCACAGGGAGAATTTGTGTGACACACCGGCACAGTGCAGCTGACACACTAACGTGTCACCACACACAGTTTGGAAAGCTCTATTGTACAGTATGTGATGTTGGGATACAATGGAATCTTCTCAAATGCAAACTAGGACTGATTTTATACTTTTCAGGTTAACACTAAATAGGACCATGGTGGACTGACTAGAGGGTTCAAACCCAGTCCCACAAACCTTTTCTCAGATTGGAGAAATCTGCCAGTTTTATCTGTTTCTTTCCTCTTTCTAAATAGCTGGCAACACAGATATATGCATGTGCAGCACCTCTCTTCATTAGAAGTAAGCTATGTCATCCAAACTATTGATTTGCCAAGGTGAGTATGTATGTATGTATGTATGTATGTATGTATGTATGTAGTAGTTTTTTGAACCAGGCAAGTACAATGCTGTACTATGACATGTCAATTTTGAAAGAACAAGCTTCTTTCCACCATGCTTATGTAAGGTTTTTTCTTTTCTTTTCACTTTACTTCCCTTGTTTCTTCATTGTACACCAGTCCTAAGACTTAATTATTGGAATCTCTTTATCCATCACTGACTTGAACAACATAGTCCACAAATCAATCCACTTGACACATTTTTTTGGTTGGTGGTGTGCTTTCTTCTGAGCATCTTTGTAACATCATATGTAGGAAATCTCTGGAACCTGCATGCGTTTTCCACAGAACATCCCATAGAACTACTGTAAGATGGATGAAGCAGTGATTCATGTATCCAGCAGACAGCATCCCTTTTTCAGAAACCACTTTTATTCTTAGTGTAGATATATTTTCGTCATTACCAACACATCTATTCCAGATATATATATCTAATATAGACAGAGAGATAAATGCACTCTTGGCTTTTAACAAGCTGTGTCTAAAACAGACATTCCACAGTTTAGTTTTGCTCTTTTCTTGTTGTATTTCTTCATCTATAGCTTATTTTTAGCTTATTTTTTCCCTTTACATACCCCCTCACTCTTCAAGCTTCCCTGTCTCAAAAAGAGTTGCATTTCCTTGAACCTATCCACTAAAACCTTTCACCTGTGCATCTATTAAATTTCTTGTTAACCTTTGCTATCTTTCTAGTATTGTAACCTGCTGAGCTGTGCACCTTTTTCAGCTTCCCCTGAAAACTATTTTCTCTTCTTTCTTCCTTTGAGCTTCCTGACCTCAAATTTTTATCTTCCTTTCTCTTCTCCTTTAATAGCTTGTGTAGACCTTTCTCCTCACTTTCACACCTATCTCTCCCATCTTTTCCAAGAATGAATTCAGAAATCTGTGGCTGGATAGAACTGCTGTCTGATCCGCTCAGCTTCTTCCCACACAAGAACAGAAGAAGATACCTATTGCAGATTAATTTGATATACTGCTGGGGGGGGGGTTCAAATTAGTAGGGAAGAGAATGTGAGGAGGGAAAGTTATGACCATCATTGCAAGCGATTACATTTGTGGACCCAGGCACAGTGGAGCCATGGGTAGGCTCCACTATCAATTGAATAAGACAGAGGGTAGCTGTACTGGGATTGATAGAGGCCACAACATTACTGATTACATATGTTGGCAGGTGTTGGCTTAGGCATTGGATGTGCATCTTCTGGCCCACACAACATGGTCTTCATCCAAGCAACAGCCCACACTTTCCCCCCTTTAATTCAGATATTCCTGATCTGTGGATGATGTTGTAAGGGGGTGGAGAAAAATCCAAAATAAAACCACATTTTGTCCAACTGACTGTGGGTGAACTGAAGTGCATTGTGTGGATGAATTGTATTGTGTGTGCTGTGATGTTTAGCTGAGTGTCATTTATCACAGCAATCCCTACTGCCCTTGGCAGTAACTGATGGGCAACTGATGGGGGTGACCATGACATGTTGTTTGTTTATTTGTTTGTGACAGCATTGGTGGGCTCTCCTGGGCCATCTCAGGCCCTCAGCAGCTAAATCAGTTGCCACTAGGGATTTCAGGGAATTCCAATGGAAATGGAAGCAGAAATTGCTACTGTTCATCCCAGGTCCAGAATGGAAATCAATCTATCAGGCAAGCTGTATTTCATACTGACCATAATCTTTTTGTTGTTGTTTTGTGAGCCATCCACTGATATGCAATTAATTACCTTTTTAACATTATTTTCATGTTTCTTTTACATCCAATATACATCATTAAATACATTAAATTCTTGATTTATGTGACTACACTGGCATATCTCCCCCATCCTGGTTCAGCCAGGACCCAACTGGCAAAGCTGTGCCCAATGCATTTTAAACTGGTGTAGGTCCTGAAAGGGGGTGTGGTAGAGACAGGACCAGAGAGGAGGGACTTAGGCTGGATCCAAAGTCCATTCAGCTTGGTCACATAACCTAGCATCTCAGCATAAGTTAAGCTGCCAAAAGGTAAGGGACCCCTGGACAGTTAAGTTCTGTTTAATTCAGCTATAGGGTGCGGCGCTCATCTCTACTTTCAGGTCGAAGGAGCCAGTGTTTGTCTGCAGACAGCTTTCCCAGGTCATGTGGCCAGCATAACTGAATTACTTCTGGCAGAATGGGACACCATGACAGAAGCCAGAGCATATAGAAACACCGTTTACCTTCCCACCCCAGCGGTACCTATTTATCTACTCACGTTGGTATGCTTTCAAACTGATAGGTTGGCAGGAGCTTGGGCAGAGCAACGGGAGCTCACCCAGTCGCATGGATTTGAACTGCCAACCTTATGATCGGCAAGCCCAAGAGGCTTGGTGTTTTAGACCATAGTGTCAAGCTGCCAAAAAGGGTAGTGTGACTCAAAACACTATTTTAAAGGCTTGTTTTTCCTCTGCCATGCTTAGACCAATTTAGCTGCCAGTATCACTGCTGCTGAGCAGTTTGGATTTCATGTAACTTTATTTACACTGCCTTGCACTGTGTCAGCTTGTTGTGTATAGGACTGTTCTCTAAATGTCTTAATTTGGTAGTAAGATTTAAAGTAGTGTTCTTTGGGCCAGCAAACAACATCATCAACAACAACAACAAAAACAATAGGTTATTCTCCTGGTAAAAACTCCCCCACCAACAAATAGCATGCTAACATCATCCGACAGGCACTTTTCCTTAATACACTATTGAGCCTTGCCTTCATATTCACTTTTGTCATGTTAAAGTCAGCTTGAGATTACACTGAAAATTTCATGCGGTGAATGTTTCTTATGAATGCAGCTGTGCCGTAACAGCTGATGTTTACTATGCCAGAGAGCAGGCATCAACACTCCCTAATACGGTAAATACCAGCTGTCACTATGGAGGGTATGTTCATAAGAAATAATCACCAGGAAATATTGATACTAAAATCATGTGCAAATGATTCCAGCATGTCAAAGGTAAATAGAGAATTGGAGAATTGGCCACTGAATTTGTCTCATGATTTAAATCAGAACAGGGGAAGGGTTTATAGGCATGTATACTTACAAGTTATACTTGAATGCACCAAGCTGCCCAAACCTTTTGACATCTAAACTTGTCTTTTAGCTGTCTAAAATGACATAAATTAATTTGCCTGTCAGGAGGCTATTCACACTTCTAACGGATCAAACAAGGGACCAACAAATTAATATACATGAACAAAGGGAAATTAAAGAAGAGAGACTGCTTTTTATACCTGTAGTTATCACATCCAGAGCTGAACTTACAAACGCCACTCTAAGATATGGAAAAGAGATGGGCTTTGGGAATTCATTCAGCATAAAACTATTTATATTTTTATAGGATGGGAAAGGGTTCTTGCAGGTGTATTTCCACATCACAGAATACAAGAAAGATCATGAAAAAACAAATAAGCATACTGCATTAGAAGTACAAAACATTGTACTTTTTATGAGTCTCCTAATTATCAAACATATTAAAAGAGTTTTAGTACCATGAGAGAGGGAGAAAAACTCCACTCCATCCATTTTCTGCATGCCACACATTATTTCATACACTTCTATCAAGTCCCCGCCCCCCCCACTTACTCAACATTTTTCTAAAGTAAAAAGCCCCATATCATGTAGCTTTTACTCACAGTATTATATTTAAATAAAAACAACAACACCATACTTCTGGAATGCATATAAGGACTGAATGGATTCATCTGAAAGTACTAATATTGAAAAATACAATATTCACATTGAGTAGTAATCTAATTTAGCTTTGCATATCCTCAGAAAGAGGCATTATATGGTAAGGCAAATGACGTCTTTTCAACTTGCTAAAACCATTTTCCAAAAAAAAAAAACACCCTTTCCCATTTTAAACAAAGCAATTTCCTTGGTACTTCCATTTCTAGGACGCAGTTTATAATTGTTTTGTGCTCATCTTATTTATTTATCTAGCTCATTGCCGTTTCTCCAAATTCCTCCTTAATCACATTTAAAGCCTGTTTTGTTAAAACAAATCCTTGCTTTATCAAGACCCTTACAAATAACACAAAATTGCTCCAAGTTATATAGCAGAGCTTGCAATTTTCTTCACAGATGAAAGCCATAATTCATATTTCACCCTGGCTAGCCACACATAATTAGCTGTATCCAATGCTAGTCCTACTCAGAATAGATCCACTGAAATTAATGGCTGTGACTGGCTTAATCCCATTAATTTCAATGGTCTTATTCTGAGCAGGATTTAGTTGAATACAATCCATAGGGAGGAATTAAACATGCTCTTCCAATTGTCCCACCAGCGCAATTTCAGCTATCCTGATGAAATGATCTCCCCATGCATGCTGTTTTAGGGATTCTCCAGACATGGGTGTCTGGGAGAAGGAGGGGGAAAGTCCCATTGCACTAGCAGGACTTGTTGCACTGGTCTCCATTAGTGCACCTACTTAGCTGAAACTGGGCCCATTATTTCCAGAATGTCTCTTCAGGGCTACTAGCTTCTGTGTGTGTTCACTGGGGAAACCAGGATTTAGAAAATTCCTTCAACCTCCATGTTATTCTCAAGAACATTGAACTTGAACTGCTTCCAGGACACGTCCTCTTTTTCATGGGTAGAGTTATCATAGTGATCCATAGTTATAAGCAGAAGTTGGCAAATGTCTCCTCTTTTTTGCTCTTCAAAACATGGCAGCCCTGGATAAGGTTCTCCTGATATGAGGGGTAGTTTTTAATTTGTTTCTCTTTACTTCTCTGCCTAACAAGGAAGCTGTGTGTCTTGTTTAAGGCTGGAGACAGATCAGGGTAAATGATGGGATTTATTTTCAAAAAGGGGAGAGAGTATGCCCGTCATTTTGTATTTCTCTGTTGCAGCACTCCTGAAGCCTGCAGAGTTAATAGGAGGGGCTAACACAGTCTGCCTGCTCTGATATGCTACAGGGTTTCATTCTAGCTTCTAGATTCAGAATAGGGATTCACAGACTTATATAAGGACTGTGTGATGGATCTGGCATGAAGGGAATCATGAGTTGTGTGGGTGGATGGGCAGAGACAGGGGTTCATTCCCTGAACATGTACATCTACACCATCCTTCAAATCAGTCCTCAAAGCCTAACTATTCTATGGGACCTTTGGGTTATTCCCTTAGGTGCCAGTCCTACATGCACGTACCTGAAAGAAAGTGCCAGTGAACTCAGTGAACCTTCTTTTCAGGAGACATATATTTGATCACTCTGTGAATCCTCATTTCTGTCTGTATGTGTAGCCTTTAAGTTTTTGGTCACATTCATCCCTCCCCATTGCCATTGCCCATTGTCTCTCTGCACTCTGGTCCTTCTTGCAGGCTTCCCATAGGCATCTGGCTGGCCGCTGTGAAAGTAGGGTGCTTGACCAGATGAGCCATTTGTTAGGATATTGATGTTCCATTTCACCTAAACAGATGTGTGGAGCTGTTCTATGTCGCCTGTCTGTTTACATTCCAGCACAGCTTGCTGGGAACTTCCATTTGTGTATAGCTTTTGCCTTATGCTCCTTGCTCTTGGACATGAAAGAGAGCAGACATGTTTTCTTTGTCCTGAACTATGCTGAATAAACTGCTTGTAAATATGCTTTACATATGCCTCTGTCCGCCTTTCCGTCATGAAGAGTTTGTTATCTCTGCTGGCTTATGTGCTCAGCTTCTGAAAGGCTTCTGAAGCTCCAAGTCGCTGATTGATGCAGAACCGAGGACTGGAGTTCGACCGGTAACTGGCCGGTGGGCTGGAGCCAGCTGGGGGTCTGCCAGTTGCCCCCGTTCCCTTGGACGCATCCCAACACCTTCCTCCAGATCCAGCAGAGCCTTTTGTGTGTCTTTATGGGTGCAAGGACTTGCTTTTTCTTGTGTCGCTCTGTAAGGCATTGTATACACATGATGCTAATAACTAATAGCAAAATGAGAACTTCTTTCTAAGTCTCTTGACTCCATTTCTAGTGACTCTGAGTCTGCTAGCGGTGCTTCTATTTTAACATCTCCATTCCCTTTTGTTGGAGCCTGTTAGCAGGGCACACAATTCCATTGCTCTCATAGAAAAGTGAAAAATAGCATTGCTGCAATAAAGCCCTGGCTACAATTGGGACGAGTGGGAGAGATCAGCAAACATGAGACAAAAGGAATGCTGACAGATATTCAAAGCCAGAATGAACTACCTCCTGTAGATCAGACTACAATTAGCAGGAGCAGAACTAATGAACCACACAAAGCATGCTGGTGAGCTCTCTTTGCTACCCTACAACATTTGGATACATAAACAAACCGTCCCCATAGCAAGAGTGTGAAAAGAGAGTCCCCTTCGCCAGCCTATTACCATATGGTGTCATACATCCTTGTTCGTCAAGAGAATAGCAGTGTGGCAGCAATGTTACATTTCTAAATAATACATCAAAGCAGGGCTTGTCATTTATGGCCATTATTAAGCCTCTGGGTAGACGAGTTGCATCTCTATTTTCTTATTAATTTAGAATCCCTACAGCCATCATAGGTTGCAAGGTACACGAGGAAGGGGCAGAAGGGGGGAGGTCTACACAAGGGAACATGTCAGGTGTGAAGAATCCGTTGGGCACAATCTCCAAAACAAAACAAAGAGGTTCAGTGGGATGTCGAGGTAGATAGGAAAGGAATCATCTTGCCTGTTATTATAATGAGCTATGTCTTAGCTGTCAGGATAACTAATGCAAGCCATGGGGAACATAAGTGCATTGACTGCATTCATGCCATCACTTTATAGAAAGTGAAAAGCATGTCACACAATGTCAGACAAAAACAAATAAGGGGAATGCACCTATACAAATGCCAGTCACTGTGGGAAAGAAGTATTCTTTTTTATTAAAAAATAACTAGGATGGAAGAAAAAGGAAGGACCTATAATTACAGAGCTTTTTGTGGTTTTGGTTACCTACGTCATTCAAGGACTTTACAATGTAATAATATTATTCTGGGTAGGTTAATTATTTAGGAGGATACTGTCTAAATTGTTTAGATTATTCTTCATGCTGTTACAATGATGCTACTGATTTAAAGTGCAATTCTATCCATTCCCATGCTAATGGTGGGAAGATTAGGATGGTATGTAGTCTCATCTCCACTGGTAGAGAGAAGTGCTGCAGGAGAGTGGTTCTCCAGCCATGGTAGGCAGTAAAGGTCCCTGGAATGGGGTGTTTGGGGGACAGGCCAAGACACAGCTGGATTGAAAGTCCTATAGTTCCCGCAAGCGGACTTAACCTAAATCCAAATTGATTTCAGGAGAAACAAAGCTCAACTTACTTAGTCTGAGTCCAACCTTCTGTGCCTAAACAGTTTCATGCTAGGCTGAAACCAAGTGGGAAGAGAGAGTGCTAGGAAAACACCACACCCGTTGAATTTCTGCCTGTTATTGGTCTCAGTTTTGCAAGAAAAGGTGACAACAGTGAGACTACATGTTCCAAAATGGTTTTCTTCAGTATGAATTCTGCAGCAATATGTGTTGACGTGCACACTTCAGCTAGCTGGAAGAGTAATTCACCTTTAGAGCTTTGACAAAATAGCCTTCAAATAGCACCACTGACTATTTAAAGAGACATTGCCTTTGTACATGCAAAGAAATTATGTGGTTCTGATGTGTAAATATGCAGAGGATCACTTTTGAGAGCTCCTGTATTAACTCCCTTCTTGGAATTCAGGTGCTAATGGAACACAAACTCTATATTGTTACAGTCAGCAGTAAATTTGATAATACTGTGCTTTATATTCAGGCTATTTCTAGTGTTCAGTTAATTTATCTTGGCTGCCAGACAGGTTGACTAATTAACAGATGTTCAGGTAGTAAAATATTCAAATTCCAAGCATTAAATAAAATTGCTTTCAAATATTCAACAAAACCATCAAAACCGTCAAGGGAGAAGCAGGGGAACAGCCAAGGTTATATGCAGTTTCGTGAGAGAGAAATTGGGCTGATATTATAGTGCATTTGAATGGATTAGTCTACAGTCAAGTTACAGTACTTGTAAATATGCCAGAACATTGTCAGAGAGGGAAACAAGGAAGAGTAAAAGTATGAGAATATGATTTAATACTTCTCTTTTTTCTTTATTGGTTCAGAAACGAGTGTTAGACTTGAAGCTAAGCAATTGGTTTCCCACAGGGTTCCATTTTGTTCATCATAACTATATGATGCCACTGGGAGATGTCACTGTAGGATTTTGAATGAAGTGATATCAGTATGTTGATTTGCTGGTCCTCATCCAGCCCATTGTCCCCTCCAGTCACCTGCTCAATGCCTGCCGGTTGAAGGCCAGCAAATTGAAATGGTATTCAGACAAGATGGGGTAACATGTGTGCCAGGTGCATGAGTCAACCATTCGGGGGGGGGGGCTGTACATTCCTGAGAAAAGCAGGTCATATGTTTGGGGTGCTCCTTGATCCAGCATTTCCATGTGAGTCCCAGGTGGCCTCAGTGATTAGGAGCGCCTACTTCTGGCTTTGGCTAGGACACCAATAGCCCTTCCTGGAACAAGATGACTTGGACAGCAGCCATGTTTTGGTAACCTCCAGACTGGACTATTGCAATGCACAATACATGGGGCTTCCTTTGAAGATGTTTTCGAAGCTGCAGCTAGTGCAAAATACAGTAACTAGACTCTTGAGTGGCACAGCTGGTAAGTCTCATTTCATCCCAGATCTATGAGAAATGCACTTGTTCCTATTAGCAGGAGAGGCATTGTTGATGCTGCAACCCTCACGGAACTGAATGACGGTAGTGTGTGAGAGAGACTCTTCTGTGGTGGCCCCCAAAGTTTGGAATACCCTGCCTTGGATGCATGCCTGGGAATTTTCAGGAAACATGAAAGATGTCTAGCTTTGTACAGAATTTGGAGGATGTGCAATGTTTCATTACTTTCTATGTATGATTTCATTGGTTGGCTGCTGCTTTGAAGCTGGATCTTAATTGCTGTCTATTGAAGCTTGATCATCTATGATCTTCCACTAGATGTGCAGAAATGCATATTGGCTGTTACAAACCCATCTTGGTTATGGGAAGTTCCACCAAATGTTACTGCACAAAGATGAGTACGTCCACAAAAGACTGAGTACAAGTCTTGATGACCACAAAAGAGCTTTATTCTGCTTTGCATCTTCAATAACACAACCTCATGACAACTTGCCCTATGGAGTAATCATCTAGCTCATTCTCATGTAAAAATGTGTGCTCCAGTAGGAGATAAAGACATGTAAAATTGACTTTTTTGGTCCACTAGAGTGAACTTGCCATAGCAAATTTCACTCTTTGTTCTGGTACACATCCAACAATAGCAGCATTCATCTCAATTTGCACTGTCACAACAGTGAGAAGGTTTGGGCCTGCTGATGTATTTGTGTCTAAGAATTATTTATAGCCTGTTGCTGAAACAGCATTATTTTTCAAAATGGGTAAGATGATGTTGCCCCCACTTTTCTTAGATGATGGATGGTGGAACAAACAGGGGAGGTTGGAAATGCATGAACATCAAGCATTTTAGCATTGCAGTGATATCCACAGTGGAGGTTCGACTCCATTTTATAAAACAATATGAACTAATATTAATGGTACTTACAGTGAACATGTAGAATAGCTTTCAGTGATTCAGAATTGCTGCTCTGCACCCACCATCGTGTGGAAATTATTATTGCAATGGCAGTATGCGGATAACATACAAATGTTTCCAGATCTAAACTCCGGGGGGAGAATATTTTTGAAAGTTTCATAGAAGGGTAATTATTCTTTCCAAACACTGCAGCACTTTCTGTGATGGAAAAAGCTGCACCTGATCAATATCTTTTCTACACTACCCATAAAGGTGCAAGAGCCTTCTCAAGTTCTGGATCTGATGGCATCAGAAATTTTGTCACTCTATATTCCTAGACCTGATCGATTCAAAGTCGCCCTTCTGCACTGTTTCAGACATTCAGCTGTTGATGTAATGAAGATTTTCTAGCATATATTTAATGGATGCAGTTAGCTGACGTTTCACCCATGCAGTAGGCCTTCTGCTATTGCCCAATGGCTTATGGTTTTCAAGTATAGGACTGCACCCTTAATTTCATAAGAAAATTTAATCTTGTACATCCTATAAACTGCTATTTTTAGTTGTATTAAATATCCTTCTAAAGTGTAATGATTTTGGAAAGGACTCTAAGTAGAAGCTATCTTTAGAATACTTACAGCAGGTATAAATCTAGTACAGAGCAATAGATAGTGCATCCAGAACTTCACCCAAAATATAAAAGTTTAAAAACCTTAACAGTTGACTCAAATGCCTCTATGAGATCTACAAACTATTTGTTACTTAGTAAGCACAAGATACAGATAGACTTGATAGCTGCACTATATCCAGGATATTTACTAAAACTGGCATGAGAAACCTGTGGCTCTCTTGATGTTGTTGGACTACAATTCCTGTCATGCCGAACCACAGGGCACACTGGCTGCTCTACAGAAACAAATCCAAAGTTGAAGGGAAACTGCATCGTTGAAAGAAGTCATGGGAAGGAAGGAAGGAAGGAAGGAAGGAAGGAAGGAAGGAAGGAAGGAAGGAAGGAAGGAAGGATAAATGGTAACATCAGTACAAAGTTCAGGAAAACAGTGGCTTTATCCCTGATTTATTTTGATTTGATTTATTTAAATGTATATGTTTTATTGTGGGGTGGGTACTTCTAGGGCAGAGGATAAGGAAAGCTATTCTTAGCCAATCTGCAAGTAGTGTTCAGGAGTTAATTTAAGGTGACGTGGGAGATGAGCTACTAAGTACTAGTGTCAAGGAGTTAATTAGGTTCAACATCCTAAGGGAAAACAAATTACTAGAAGTGTCAGAGTGGCACTAATTTTTATAACTGATGGATTCAATAAAGTGTATGGGAAAGACAAACTAGCCATATAGGGTTTTTAAAAAAAAGTCATAACAAACGTATAATCTTTCCATTGGTAATGCCCATAGCACTTCCCAATCAACTGACTAGCTTCAGGAGATATGAACGCAGCTCAGCTCTTGATCACCAGAATGAGGACTAATGGAAATGTTTGCTAATACAGAATAAAAGACTGCAAATCCCATTTCCTCTTTCTCCCTTTCCCCCTGTAGATTGGAAAGATACCGCTTTCAATACAACTACACCTTTACCCAGAAAACACCCAGAGCAGAAATTGCTAGATGTCGCTGCTCAAAGTGCTATTGATTTGTCAGTGGAGTAAAAGGATCTTTCCAGAATGATGTACAAAGACAACATCAAACATTTAGCTTTCCTTGTGAATCATGCTGGTCTGTGTAGTCATACTTCTTCTAAGGCTAGTTATGTTCCACTGATACATTCATACATTCTATCATTACTGATACACCCCAGATTCAAATGAGGTGAGTATATTTCTTTTCTAGAGAGTAGCTACAGAGATTTTCACTGTAATAAGTTTAATAACTACCTTCATATCAATTTATCAATTAATGCAGTAAAAAGGGGAGGGGGTTGGTCCTATACTGCCGTTTCCATCATCCCTGGCCATGAATATGCTAGCTGGTGCTGATGGGAGTTGGAGTCCAACGATGTCTGGAAAGCCACAGGTTCTCCATCCCTGCTATATAATAACTCAGTGAAAGTCTGAAAGGATCCATCAGAAGCTCACAGCCTACTGAAGATAAGGCTTCCACAGTTCAAAACTGGAATTGCAACAGGAGTGGGTGGGTTCATGGATGAAAACCATGGATACTGGTACACTTATTCCATGTTGGGTGTTGCTACTCAGCAATCCACCATTGTGCCACTCCAGGGGGCACCAGCCAACAACTCTGTATCAGCTGAACTGAGCCATCCGCAGCCTGGCTTCGCATGTAATAGGCTAAATCACACAAAGTAACAGAGCTTCATCTCTCTGCTGGATTGCTGGGGGAAATAGGCCAAATAAGGCTGACACCACACTTATATAGGTCATTGCAAGCCCTGCTCTGATCAGCTACACTGTGACTGTGCCTCCGCCCCAAACTCCAAAGGGTGGAAGTTTTGAGGCTTCATCCCACTGGTGCACATGGAAAAGTGGGATTCTGAAAAGCAGTAATGTCATCAGATGTAGTATCTGATAATTTTCTATATACATTACCTACCAATTACCGTATTTGCTGGGTGAGAAATGTAATAAATCATTTGTTTGTGATTACTGTCTAATTGGGCCACATAGACTACTTCTTCAATAAAATGCAAATGCATGGCATACTGTGTTTGATAGAAACTACCAAAAAAAAAAAAAAAGCAAAACCAGCTTCTAATCATTGAACTTAGTTAGAGGCAGAGTTCCTCTCCCCTTTTTTGCATTGCTATAAATGAGCACAAGAAAAAGAAATTCACAATAAGAACAGCAGGAAATCCACTAAAACACCACAATGACTGCAAGCGTGCTTATCTGTACTATTACTATGGGAATATTTTCCTTTGTATGTAGTTGAAACTGCTCATTTATCTCAGCAATCTCAGTCAGCAGAGCTCATTTTGAAGTTCTTCATGCTATGATGTGTTAACATATTGTCATCTCTTATACTGCTTGAACAGTATTTAGGCCAAGAGATGTGATGATTTGTTAATGAACTCATTTTCTTAACCTCTAAACTTGGTTTCTTGTTCAGTATCATGTTAAGTTTAATGACTTGAGCTCAGACAATGAATGTCACAAAATAACACATGTTTTCCCTCTGATGTGTGCTGCCATTTTAAGGGTCTGTCTTATTTTAGTTAGTTAGTTAGTTAGTTAGTTAGTTAATCCATCAATAAAATCAATCAGTGACTTACTTATGTAGGAACTACTTTGCTTAGCGTATGTAAACAGAGAACCATTGTTCATAGATGGTTGCATTTGTGACTTTGGATGATGTCTTTGATAGAATAGTTGGTTTTATTAGCCTAGTGTTCTCAGAACAGTCCTTTGGGTAGGGGGGAGCTTAAGTTGTAGCAACATTCCTGAAATCAGAATTAGCATTTTAGGTCCAAAAATGTCTGCTGTGGGTCTTCTATATCTATACCCATTTCTGAAGAACTCAAATATATGTGGTTAGGCAGTGAAGACAATTGCATGCATAATGTAGCATTCCCTAACTTTAGTGTTCTCCAGATGTTTTGGACTACAATTACCACCCCCTAACTGCTGGCTACACTGCCTAGGGCTGATGAAAGTTTTTGTTCAAAACGTTGGCAGCGAGGAAAGATTGGCATACTGTCTGTTCTTGGTGATGGGGTTAAGTCTAATGGTCAGTGGGTTCTAGTCTAAACTTACCATGAGTCCTGCTAGTTTCTGGCCCAGCACTCCAAGCAGTGATGGGTCTCTCAGCATAGCAACCATTTTAATTTCCCACAATGCCCCTGATGTAATGCTCCTGAGCATGGTGTCAAGATCCAGCTGCCCCATTCTGTTCAAAGTGCTCCACGCAGTGCTGCTGCAGCCCAATGTCAAGTAAGGCAACCCAGGTCTACTGATGAAGGAATGGGCCTGCCAGAGGGCACCCTCAAAGCTAGAGTGCCCTCAGAACTAAAGTAATACATCTCTATTAGAACCATAGGAACAGCCTGCTAGATCAGATCACTGGCCCTTCGAGTCCATCATCCTGTTCTCACAGTGGCTGGCCTGATGTAAGTATGCTTGATGCTTGCAGGAAGCTCCTGAGGGGAAGCCTTCAGGAAGGACCAGGGTATGATGACACACTCCTATCCCTCATGAAGAGTACAACATTGCCACAGCAACATACTTGCCACAACAACTGAGGAGGCAAGTATATGTCACTGTGGCATTTGCCCATTCTTTTTTAAAATGTCTGTACAGGGGCAGAGAAAGGGTTAATAGGTAGACCAATAGAAAAATCAGAGGCAGAGCCTATCTGTTTATAAAAGGGCTTAGCCCGAGGTTTGGGTTGGTTGGTTTTAGTTGGTTGGTTGGAAAAGGCAATTGGGAAAGCAGTTGGCAGACAGTTGGAAATAAAGAGACAGTTAATGCAGTTGGTTCTTGTGCGAGGGGAGGTAGAAGAGTTAGAGACAGGATAAAATAAGACTAAGAAGGTAAAGAGTAACAACGTTTTGAATGCAGTTAAAGTTTATTTGTGTTTGCAATAAATTACACTCTTCTTTATTAATTGAGAACCTGACTGAGATGGAAGTGATTTTACCAGGGAGGACCTGGTTGGTGGCAGCGGCCAATAGTCCGTGAGATGACCGGGGGCTCTGTACGAACACCACAGTCACCAACTTCACAATTATATGATTATATGACACAACTAGCAAAGGAACAGGTGGGAAGAGCTGTGGTTGGCTGTCAGTGGATTCTACATTCTGTGCCCTGTATCTGGGTTGTGTAGTGATTGCCACAACTCCCAGCTGTCATCAGTCAATTTTCACTAGCAGACACGTAGACCTTTTATCTGCTTGTTGTTGTTGTTGGCATCCATCTGTCTTGAAAGACAATAAAGTACAAACTGCTGGAGAATCACAGTGACTTTTGTGGCTGCAGAGAATGGTAACTCGTAACTGTTGCCTCCTGCATGGTTTTTGCTATGCTAGCACTGAAGTAACTTCTCCAGGACACAAGCCCAGGCAGCGTAAATGGGGGTCCGGGGCTGCCCAGATGAGAAAGCTCCCCTCTTGCCCTCACTGATGTGGTCCAAAGGAAAGCAGAGCAATACACCTGGCACCAGCTTGGCTGCAGGAGTTGCCAGGAGGAAGCATTCAAGTCCAGCCCTGCTCCTCATCTCTCAGGACAGAACAGTCTGTACATCTATAGCACAGTCCATAGCATATAAATTAATATCACAAAACTTCAGTTCCTACAGTTACCATCATATTGTGTCCCTTACAAGGCCCTGTCTCCTCAAGGTCGCTAGGTCAGTTGTTCAGATACCCCAGTGGGTCCAGAGATCCCTTAATGGTCCCACAATATACCACTGACACCACCAGTGTGGACAATTCTGGACTGGATGGACAGAGAGTCTGACATTGTACAAAGCAGCTTCAAATGTTTTTTGTGACAAGTGAAAATGATATCACAGCATGGACAGGGGTACTTCCAGGACAGTGTCAGATACTGGCAGATTATCAATGCTACTAATCTCTCTGTTCATTCCCTGTCCACTGTGACTCTCCAGAACATTTTTTCAAAGATGTAAAAGCTTCACCCTGCTGCAGAAGAAATATGTTTAACTCAGAGACAGTAAAAGGTAGAGAAGACTAATGCAGTGGTATAAGAAAACCTCTTGGGTCTGAGGGAGTTTGCCAATCGACTTCAGATTTACTCAGACCAGAGTATGAAATGTTAATGCTTGGAGAGAGAGAAACAGATGAATAAAACCTATCTCTACCACTGACAAACCTGAGAAAACATGAACAGATCTTTAAAGATTCCCTTGAGAATGATTATCTCTCATAGCTTTTGACTGTCTGCTCTGATAACATAATACTGCTGCATGGTTTACAGTATTTCAGATGGTCTGGAGTGGAGGCAAAGAAAGTGCTTTAATAACCGAAAGAATGAGACCCTGAGCCTATGCTTGGAAAACAGGTCTACTATTCCAGGCAGCTCTGGTGACTGGGATGTAATGAAGCCTGGTGGATGTAGACTTTGAGAAATGCAGTTTTTAGATCTACCATTTCCATAGTGACTCAGTGAGAGGTCATACTGCCCTCAAACATGGAGATCTGGAATCCAAAGACATCCTTCCACTTACCCTCAAAACGTTCCCTGGTTAACTTCACCTTCTACACTTGATACAACCAGCTTCACAGCCTCCATCACTGCATTTCTCTAAACACACACAACAGGGTCATCATATACTACACTTTCTAATCCTCCCTTTATTTTTAACAACATTTGATTCTTTTATGGGGCTTGTGTAACCCACAATCTCTTATCCATAGTCCTCTCCCACACATCAGTATGGTATATAATGCTGAATCTTATTGCCATTGGCTGAGAGGTTCTCAAAACATTCTAAAACACAAGAAGTCATCATAACCACCACATTTTGTGTGATAATGAAAAATCACCTGAGTTAGAAAGATCATTCATTCCTGTCTTTGCTGTTAACCTTTCATATTTTGGGTTGACACACTGCTCTCCCACCCCATATCACAGTTACACTAAAATCCTGGGTACCCGTATTGTTTTCTACGCAGCCACCACATCCCCACTCAGCGAGACCAACAGAAAAGGCTCAAAAATAAAAATAAAATAAAAATAAACCAAGAAAATCTTCCTCTAGAAATGAGTGTTTCACTCTAGTATTCTCTTTGCCTAAAAAGTTAGCTCTGCTTTTTTAAATGTCAGCAATTGCTATAGGTTCATTCATTGGCTAAAAACGTTGAAAGGTAGGAACATGCTGCTTTCTCATAGAACGCATGGGGACAATAGTGCCTGCACATTTTGCCTTAGATCTTGGACTCAACAAGTGCTAGAAACATTATGCCAATAAAGGCTGAATGGATGGATGGATGGATGGATGAATAAAGTGCTAGAAACTTATTTCAAAAGGAAGGAAGGAAGGAAGGAAGGAAGGAAGGAAGGAAGGAAGACTGAGAATTACAGCTCATCTGGGAGGGCGCAGGTCTCTTCCCCCTCCCCCCATCCTGATGCCAATCATTGCATTCAGGAGTGCCAAACTGAATAAAATATGGCGGGGGGGAGTAAGCCATACCCCACACAATAGATCTCATGATACGGTGCACGCACACCATTTAAATGGCAATGCCCATCAACTTTAGGGCCCGACCCCCTCAAATATTTTTTGGAGGGTTGAATGGACCTCGGCCCCTTGGCTCTTTGACTGCAGGTAGATGATAGATAGATAGATAGATAGATAGATAGATAGATAGATAGATACACACACACACACACAGGAGTAAGTCGTTCTGAGTTCAGTGCAACATGAATATGAACAGTGTAACTTGCATATCTACTCAGAAGCATACCCATGCTTTGAGCAATGATACATTTTGCAACCTTGGGTAGCCATACATTTTATAAGACAAAGTCAATATTTGCCCTTCATCCCCCAAATAACTTTTAATTGAGACTAAGTGAACACATACATTCAAATTTGGGAAGGTGGAGCTGAGCTGAATTGCTAATGAGGCTCAGCGCCCTACAGCGCATGCTTGTTCTTGGCATTGCATTCCTTGAAAATTCCCTGATAGGGAAGCAGCGGTGTGTTCTTAGTCGGAAGGAAATGTAAGATATTAGTAGTACTGCCAGCATTAGCAAAGGAGAATATGCTTGGAAACAAACTGTCAAGGCTGTGAGTTAGGGTAGAATGGACGCAGAGCAGCTTCTCTGCATATTGCATGTAGGTGCATGTAGTCATGTTTGTGAGTGGTGAAGGCAGACAGATGATGTGTGGTATATTTGGGTTAAGGAAGTGGGGTGTATAATGTAGTACAGCAGAGAAACCTCATGTCCCTAATCCACGCCTGGGGATAAGTGCAGCGCTCCATCTCCCTGTGTGTCAAGTGTGTACAGGGTGATGCTTAATTCCGTTTGCTTCAGCAAATCCAGGGAGATGCATTATTTAATGTCAATCTTTTATGACATCTTTTCTTCAGAAGGCCTGTCTCTGGCAGCACTTTGCAGCTTACGAGAGAATCCTGCCATAAATGGGAAAGTATTACAGCGCATTAGCCACCGTAAAATGTACCATAAAGGTGATTATTTTGAAGATCAGGGCTAGTTGTGTTCGCAGCTATCATTCTTCCTCCTTTTTCCAGTCCCCTAATTTAGAAGATTTGTTGCAGCCACTCTTTGCCAAAACAGGTTTCTGCAGCAGCCACAGGAGAGAGGGGAAAAGGGGGGAGCATTTATTGCATTCTGCCCGAGACATAACGGGGTTAATAATGTTTGATAAGCCTGCGCAATGTAAAGAGTAAAAAGAACTGATGCATTTTTAAAGGGATTGTCGGTCCCATTTGAGACTGAAGCAACAGTCGCCCAGAGAACTCTGTCACTAAAGTCTTGTCATTAATGATGATTTATGGATATGGATATTCACAACAGCTGTGTCCTCACCTTTAAGTACTTCATGCAATATTTAGAAAGTACTGGGAGATGATGCAGCAGGGAACCAACTAAATTGCTCGATTGCTAGAAGGCACTGCTGGCTTAAATCATTTAATGTGCCTTCTCAAAGAGAGTAGACCAACTTTTCTTTTTTTACTCTAGAGTGAATCTCTCTTCTTTAGTAAGCATACTGAAGCAAAACAAAGGAAGTAAAGATCATCTACCAGAAGTTTATTCTGGGAATAAGAAGGGACTGAGTCATGACCATCAGTGAGAAATCAAAGTGATACGGATCTGCAAAATAGCAACAAATCCCTTTTATAGATAAAAAAATCTGTATTACCTCATAGCAAATCTACAACGCTACCCAATTATGCAGAGCTACCTGACATAAATGGGCATTTCCAAATGCAGAAATGTAGTGCAGGGGTCCCCCACAGCCAAACCTCATTTTCTTCCAAGTCTGCTGAGACTCGCCATGCATTAAATGTTGATTTTTCAACTCGTATTTCTAGAGCAGGGCTTCCAGAGTGCAGGACAAGGATTTTAGAAGCTGACATGCACTGACTTTGCAGATTTGGAGGTCAGAAGCAGGCCACAGTGGCCACATTAGTTTATGACTGGTGTTACGCAACACAAGTAATATATGGTGTCTTTCATCTTCAAAATGTTCCAAAGCTGCTTCAAAGTGAAGGCTTTCATACCTTTTGAAGCCAGCATTACCTTTCTCAGGCCTGAAATGGTTTCTGATAACCTGGATCAGCTTCTTGATCCCTGGGCCGTGTACACTTTCATATCCCTCCATGATGGCTGTGAAGGGAACTGCCCTAATAGGGAAATTAGCATGAAGAAATCAAATAAAAAACTCCAAACTTCCTGGGCTCACTTGAGGAATTGCATTTATACTTCCATTTACACATGAGGGAATTGAATACAAAAAAGGTGGATGTAGACAGAAGACCAGACCTGTTTTATTTTTAGTGTGAAACAGCAGCTCTCTTCCCTTTATTAAGACATTTGATAATGCGTAAGTTCTGCCTAGCGTCTATTGCTGAATTGCTAAATCTAGCCTATCTCTTAATTAAACCCTTCAAAGAACAGAGCAACAAATGGAGCCACCAGAAATAAGGTAGATATTGTCTCAGGCTCTTCCAGAATGCCATTCACAATGATATCACAGCCACCATCACTTTCGTATAACACAAGGATCCTAGTACTTGGAATACCTTATTATTACCTACACAAAGCACATTAGCAAGTCATACCACTGCTGAGATGAAGGTTCCAGTCCAACCCAACACATTACTGAACACTTATTACCATTTTTCACTGTTGGACCTTTTCATGATGGGATCTAAGCTGGGTTAGCTCAGCGGGTAGAGCATGAGACTCTTAATCTCAGGGTTGTGGCATTGAACCCCACAATGGGCATTTCATGGGATTGGACTAGTTGAACCTTGTGGTCCCTTCCAAGTCTACCACAGTGGTACCTCTAGTTAAGAACTTAATTCGTTCTGGAGGTCCGTTCTTAACCTGAAACTGTTCTTAACCTGAGGCACCACTTTTGCTAACGGGGCCTCCCACTGCCGCCGCGCTGCCGGAGCACGTTTTCTGTTCTCATCCTGAAGCAAAGTTCTTAACCCGAGTCTGTAACCTGAAGCGTCTGTAACCCAAGGTACCACTGTATTCTATGATTCTATTATTTTAAATCAGTCAAATCCCAAGGAGCAATGGATGCATATTGACAACAAACCAGTAACAACATTGTGCGATGTGCACCTTCTGAATTCCTAAATACTTTCAGTATCAGATGATCTCCTGAAAGAATTGGTCATGCCAACTTCTGATCCAAAAACATCATATATAATGAGCGGACTGATATGCTGGAAACCACAGGAGGGGAGAGCGCTATTGTGCTTGAATCTTCCTTTCAGATTTCCCACAGGAATCTGATTGGCCACTGTGAGAACCGAATGCTGGAGTAGATGGACCATTGGCCTGATCCAGCAGGCTCTTCTTATGTTTTGCATGAGCATCCACATGGCATGCTTGGATAAGAACACCAAGTCATAGTATATTGTTTGCAAAAATAAATTCTCATGAGAATATGGATTCTGTATCCTGTGACTAACCTCAGGAGTATTCCAGACCTGTGATTCTGTGGCATTTACAAAAAAGGGACCATAAATTATCCTAGAAACGTAATAAACTAGTTCTTGCAGTTGCTTCCTACAGCACACAGCAATTTCAGAGCCAACTTACAATTCAGTTGCTTGAGAAAAACACAGTGTTCTACAGAAGGAGGGAAACTTAAAATCCTAATTAAAGTCGGTAAACTTTCCTAAAACTTTCCCATGAGACCTGTGGAAAGACTCCTAAGAGCACGATGTGCGCTAAAGGGCATGTTTGCTTTCTACTGTTTTGCCTCATTTTAAAAAATATATGTTACCTGTATAGAAAGGGCCTTGTTAAACATGCCCCTTCTCAAAGGTAAAAAGGTGACTCAGGGGATATCATTTAGAGTACATCTTCCTATTATCCAAGACTTTCCATCAGCTAGACTAAGATTCTCTATCTTTTTAAACTTTTGAATGAACTCACCATTCAAGAAAGGTCAGGAACTAATAGTCCTCATCAGCTGAGCTCTATAAGGCTTTTAAAAAGTCCTTTCCCTCCTTTGGTCAGGTTTGCTAATGAATCCTCATTCTGACTAGCTGCAGAAAAATTGCTCATGTTGGATTAACATAGCAGAACTGTTTTTTTAGAGTTCAACCAATGAGGATTTATATGTAGAAAATCACCAGACAAAATCACATAGAGCATGTATATGGTGCATGATGTTGAATTTTTTGAAACATAGCAAAATTGTAGTCTGTATATAGCATTTGTTGCAACGACCTATTTTATTTAGGACTGATTGCATCTGCCCCAGATAGAGAGTGGCAAAATGGTTACGATTCCATATTGCTCTATAAAAGTAGAAAAGACAGGGCGTACACACACAGTGCCCTACATACCTGTGCAATCAGAGCATCACAGTTGTATTACACAATGTTTACATGAACTAGGTAGTAAGCAACTCAGAGGCAGCCAACAGCAATGGTCTGTATCAAAGCTACTTATGTGTAGGACAATCTACATGGTCGTTTGCTAAGGGTGCTGAAAGTTGCTAAATGACCCCTATCTCCCTCCCAGAGCTACACTCCCCAGAGTGTTTTAAAAATCAATCCATCTTCACTGGGACCTACAATAGGGTTATCAGACATCCCCAGTTCCCGGGGACAGTCCCTGGATTTGCAAATCTGTCCCCAGACAAATTCTGTCCCCAGAATGCCCCCAGATTTGCAAATCTGTCCCCAGGAAACATGGCAGTGGCAGCCTCAGCAGCCTGGAGCCAACCTGGTAGCGCAGTGCGCAACACATCATATGGGGACTTCCGGAGAGGAAAAATGGCGGGCGCCACAGCAGTGAGCAGCTCCTGAAGCCAGCCAGAGCCAACTGCACTACCAAGCTGGCTCCGGGCTGCTGACTGCCACTGCTGGCGCCACTGCCAAAGGGGAACCAGGGACGTCCAGCAGTACAGATCTCCTGCACCCTTCCACCTTTGTTTTGACTGATGGGAGAGGCTCGGTAGTCGTGGACGGGCATTGCCCAGTTTTTAAAAAACTCTGCGCATTTATGTTTCACAGGGTGTGAAAGAAGGGCTTTGCACCTTTATACAATATGCAGGTGTGCTTAGGCCCAGGGTCTTTTGCCTCACCATCCCCATTACTGACTCTCTGTTGCTACTCAGCTTCGGGGGGGGGGGTGTCCCCAGATTCATTGGAAAAAATCTGGTAACCATAAGCTACAAGAATTGTAGCTCTGTGCAGGGAATAGGGGCCTCCTAACAGCTCCTAGCACCCTTAGCAAACTACAGCTCCCAAAATTCTATGGGGGAAGCCATGACTGCTTAAAGTAGTAGCATAGCATTTTGGTGTGAATGTGGCCTTTGTGAAACATCAGTCCAACCATAGCAGAATAAAAAAGAACCCAACCCCGCTAAACTGGCATAATGTATAAATGCACAGGGTATCTCAGAGGAAGGTCAAAACATCTTTATTTTCCTTTTGCAACTTAAGCTCCAGCTTCTTAATTTGTTTGCTTTTTATTTGCTTGTTTTGCTTTGTTTCCAGAGGGACAATTGAGAGATGCAGAGGATGAGCTGATTCCCTGCATTGGAGAAGAGCCAGCTGGCACCCCACACACTGCACAGGCAGAGTTCCAATATACAAAGTGGAAACACGTTAACTTATTGGTACCAAACACTGGCCCCGCTGCCAGCAGAGCGAAAACAAAATTAGTTATGGTCAGAATTAGTTATGGTCAATTTAGCCATGCTCAAAACATAGAAGGATAACGGTTCGATTACAAGCTAGTTCCCCAGAGCTTGCATGTACTGGACAGCTTAAATTATAAATGGGAATGATTAGTGGTTGTAAGGTGAAATGAAAATATACCCACTGGTCTTGCTTACCTGCCCTCGGGGAGGAAAGGCAAACGGAATTGAAACCATCCATAATAACTATTCAAAGCTGAGGCAAGACTCACATTATTAGCGGTTATGCAGATGCATAAATAGTTTGGAGCATCAGCACTTCCATTAGCAACACAATATCCACAGTACTGCTGACATGCAGATCTCGCCCTCAGTTAAGTCTGGGTGGTCCAGAGTTCAGGAGGGAGAGCCAAATCTGTGTTAGCAAGCTGGAGGCTGGAGGAGTAGGGAAGCTTCTGGAAATGGTGTTCTAGAATTCAGCAGCAAATTGGGGGTTCCGCTACATTAGATTCAAAATCAAGCTGGTATCATGGCTTATCAGAATAGTTTTGTTGTGTTCCAGACCACCTCAGGGCATACTAATCCTTGGCATGTATTCTGGAAAGGTGCCAGTACATCAGGCATTCGCAACCGGATGAATAAGTCTTTGCCATGAGTGTCTATTTTGTGTTGTCCTAGTTTTAAATGTAGAAACTGGTTTTGTGTGTTTGTGTGTGCTTTAACTGTTTTTTATTGCTTTTATTGTGCATCGTCTTGCAGCAATTGTGTGTAAGGTGATTAATAAATTAATGATCATGGTGACGATTAAAATACCACTCGCAATACATCGAGTCATTTTAACTGACATGCGCAAACTCTCAAAGGCTTCCACGCATGAAAGTTGTTGTGCCAGAATCCAGTAGCAGACCTTTTACATGAAACTCCTGGTCTGCTGAAACTGCCAGTAAATTGACAAGCATTTCAGTTCTGCACACGTTCTAAGTTGGGATGCAAAAGTGCCCATGATGCTGTACTGTAGCACCTGCTGAATGACATTCAAAGGAACAGGTGCACAGTTTGTGGGTGCTGCTGCATCCAGTAGTGTCACCAGTCCTGAGGCCGGGGTTGGACAAATGGGTGTACCTCTCCACGCCCTCAAATGGTGCTTCAATCCCCACCCCAGATTGGTTGGGGGTGTATTTTCAATTTATGACATGACAGATAATGACAGCCTCCATTTAAATAGTGGCAGCTTGTTATTTGAGGTGAGTGGCTACTAAGAAGAGGGCCTTTTCAGTGATGGTACCCCAGTAGGGCACCTCATACCAACCTTCCCCACCAACTTGACCCCTCCCTATCTCCCTCCCAGTAAGCAACAGCCCTATCTGGCAAGCCACTTCTGTTTACAGACCTCTGCTTGAAGGTCTGTCTGCTGAAAGATGCAGAGAAGAGAGAACAGCAGCCTTGAAGTTGCCCATCCACAATTAGCACAGTTCATCTAGCCATAGCATTGTTCCTTACTATGGTGAGATGTAGTATATTTATACTTACATTATAGCAATAATTTCGAAATGTGAATGTGTACATCTAAAGTACCATATGCTGATTATATGCAAATAGGTGTCCTATTTTGCCCTCTTTTATGGTGATGTATGTCCTCTTTCATGGCCATGTGTAAATGGCCACCCTAACTTCTGCTGGAGGTCCTGGAGAGCATCTGGCAGTCAGAGTAGCCAATATTGTGCCTGATGAATGAATTGTCTGACCTGGTTTAAGGTAGCTTCCTGTCTTCCTATGCCTCTGATGAAGTAGCTTTATTGATGCACATTCAGTTTGTCTGGACAGTAAGAGGAGCATCCTTTAGTGTGGTGTAGTGGTTAAAGTATCAGACTAGGAGCAGGGAGACCAGGGCTCTAGTCCCCAGGCAACCATGGAACTCACAGGGTGACCTTGGGCCAGCCACAGTCTCTCTGTCAAACCTACCTGACAGGATGGTTGTGCATACAAAATGGAGGGCACGGAACTACGGTATATACTCTGCCTTCAGATAAAAGGTGGGTTATATTTGCAATAATGAATGAGTGAATTGCTAAGAGGACTATGCCATGCAATGTGATAACTTTGGGAAATATAGCTGTTACATTAAGACATGTTTTACACTGGTGCCTGTTTCAAATAAATTGGAAACATTGCTGTCAGAATTATTATTTTTCCCCTTCTGCTTTGGGACTAAGGATTTTTCTTTTCTTTTGGTATGTCTCAATGCAGAACAAAATCTTGTCGGGTCAGTCAGGCACAGTACAGTCAGCCTCCATTTTATCCCACCCCATTCCAACCCCATTTTGTTCTCTCTGAGATTCCAGCAGCTCGTTAGATGAGGCAGCTGGAATGAAATGGAATCAAGGATGTTCTAGCTTTCGGCAACCACCAAACTTTGCCCTCTGTTGCACTTGCGTTAACCCTGCTGATGCTAATGGGATTTGCACAGATGGAATACAAAAGATCGCAGCTCCCTGTCTTAAGTACCATGGGCCCTGGTGCCTTTTTTTAGATATAATTGTAAAATACTTCCCTCAGATCCTGTGCACTTGTTCTTTTTATGTGATCTGAGCTTTTACAATTCCCTCAGGCTATCTATTAGCATGACGAGAGTTTCCCCTTCTGAAGACCCGCAGGATGGAGAAATGAGGTGCACAGCCGGTTTTAAGTCATATTCCCTTTAAAGCTAAGTAATTTCTTTTGTCCTAGTAATAAGGCTCATAGAAGACATAGAATTGTAAGCTGCTTTGAGATCATGCCTTGACTCTGGCCTGCCCTTTAAACATCTAAATTCTCAATAGAGGTTACCACATATCATGAGTGATCTGCTGGTCTCGGGGACGGGTTATAGTATAATCCTGTCATCACCACACAGTGTCAGCACTTTTATTGTCAATATGATACCTTCTGCAGGGATCACAACCTTACTCAGCTTAAAGGAACAAATCAAATCAACTGAGACTTGTTTGTTATGTATTTTATGGCTGGGAGTTTCTTTGAGATTTTATTTTTGTAAAAAGTAATGAACAAATGGAAATAATAATAATAATAATAATAATAATAATAATAATAATAATAAATGTTTGCCCGTGGGAATTGCTGCTAGGTTTGCCATCTTTTAACCAAGAGATGTATTAAACTGCCCTCACAGGAATAAGAAGAGATTCAGCCCCCTTCATAAACTTCCCTGACCTCCACTGGTCCCAATGCCCACCCTCCTACATTTGAATACAACTATCTGGATCAGAACATCTTTGTTTCAGTTGTCAATGCTTTGAGAATACAGTTCTACCTTAGAAGTCGAATGGAATCCATTCCAGAAGTCTGCTTGACTTCCAAAAAGTTCGGAAACCAAAGTGCAGCTTCTGATTTGCTGCAGGAAGCTCCTGCAGCCAGTCAGAAGCCGTGAAAGCCCCGTCAGACATTCGGCTTCCAAAAATAGTTCGCAAACTGGAACAGTCACTGCCAGGTTTGTGGCGTTCAGGAGCCAAAACATTTGAGAACTAAGCTGTTCGAAAACCAAGGTACGACTGTATCCAGGTTAAACTACTGCACAGTGTTGTACATGGTGCTGCTTTTGAAGACAGTTCAGAAACTAGAACTAGTGCAGAATGTGGCAATGCGGCTGTTAATTAGGACAAGAAGGTGTAAAACTATATCCCAGTTTCTGACCTGACAGCACTGGTGGCCACTTTGTCTCCAGGCCCAATTCAAAGTGCTGGGTCTGAGCTCTCTCTAGGGCAGTGTTTCCCAACCGGTGTTCCGCGGCACACTACTGTGCCGTGAGACATTGGCTGGTGTGCCGTGGGAGGAAGGCGGGCGAGTCAGGCGGTGAGAGGATCCGCGTCGAGCCGGGGGCGGCTCCGCGGTGGTGGTGCCGAGCGGCGGGGCAGCGCGTGCAAAAGGGAGGAGCGCGAGACAGCGGAGGAGGAGGAGGCCGGCATGTCCGGGCAGCAGCAGCAACAACAGCAGCAGCAACTCCCGGAGACGGCTCCTCAAGCCCCGCCGCCACCCCCTCCTCCGCCCGCTATCGCCGCCACCACCACAACAGCCGCCGCCGCCTCAGTTGCCGCCGTCCCTCAGTCCCTCGCTCTGCTGCCTCCTCCCACCCCCAAAGCTTGGAGGTTCCCCGGCAAGGGGGAGGGAAAAAACTTTCACTTTCGTGCGTCCCTCCCGGCGTGACGCTGCGCGCTGACGTCACGGGGCGGGGCTTTAATGGTGGTGTGCCGCGAGATTTTTTTCAGTAAACAGGTGTGCCGTTGCCCAAAAAAGTTTGGGAAACACTGCTCTAGGGATACCTGCTCGGCACCAACTTTGTAACTGTTCAGAAGCAAACAAAGACTTTTTTGTTTCCCTGGGCAGCACCAGTGATTGCCAACCCCTCCACTGGCCTTTTTACTGTACACTACTTTATTGAGTCCTAATTCCTTATTGAATTAGTCCATCAACCTTATTTAAAAAACAAAGAGAACATCTCAAAAGCAAGACCCTAAAAAAAAACATTTAAAATGAAATTAAAACTCATTCTTTCAACATGTGGAGGGCTTCGTTGTCCCCCTGCTGTGATCTCTTTAACTATTATTCTTTTTCCACGGCAACCATTGTGTTACATATGCCTTAGTAAAATATATATATTGAAAAAGAAGTATATCACAATAATAATTATTAATATCATATTGCAAAATTATATGCATGAGCTCTTTTTAAACAGATGGTCTTGACTTTTCATTTCTTTCTTGAGGCATGAGATCCTGGCTTGCTAAAAATGAGTGTTATGACACACAATTTTATTAGTTGTTAAATCAGTCTAGCACAATTTATCCCCTTCCCTTTAGGGTTTCTGTTGTGGGTACCCTCCCCCCCCCCCCCGCACTCTGTTGTTACAGTCCCTTCTCAGGAAGGTAGAGGTGGCAATTATTTTCTTCATTTCCTTACTAGCTGAAAGCTATTTTCATGTTCCTTGAGATCTTCAGAACTAGGCTCATTTGTAATGGCAAACTTCATCTCTTGGCAAATAGTGTCATTTAAGAAGCTGCTCATGATCATTCCATTAGACACTTCAACATTTCTAAGAGTGAATACAGTTAGTTTTGGTTTCATGCAGAAATGAAAGTGCAGCACAGCAAAAATGCTCATCATCAGCACCAAGGAGAGCTCCCATGCCCTCTGGAATATTTAAATTCACCAACAAATGGTAACAGCTTGCATATATATGTATAATTGACACACCACCATAGAGTAAAGCCATATTAAGGTCTGAAACTGCATTGACTACAATGAAAATAAAAGCAAATTTCCTCCAGAAAACTAGAATTATCTGGTAAATACCATCATAAGGAGGCGTGAGTTCATGATGTGCATTTCAAGCCTTTCCCACAACTATAGATTTGATGTGTGATGAATACTGTCTTATCTGGGTCTAGTTTATGGAATGCTCTCCCCAGAGAGGCTCATCTGGTGCCTTCATTACATATATTTAGACTCCAGGCTAAAACATTTATCTACAACCAGGCCTTTGGCTGATTTACATTCTGTGACATTTTAAATGTGTTTGTGGGAAGGTGGTGTTATTTGTTTGTTTGTTTGTTTGTTTGTTTTATGTCTTTTGTGTTCTTGTTTTATATTTTTTTGTTGTGAACTGCCCTGTGATCTTCAAATCTCTATACAAATTTAATTATTAATAATAGTTCTAATGCCCTGAGATAAATGAATTGATGCTATCTATTGTATGAACTTGAGCTTTTAACTAAGTGTCTTGAGCTTTCTCTGAGAAATAGAAAATATGAAATGTTATTTATTTATTTATTTATTTATTTATTTATTTACTTACTTACTTACTTACTTACTTACTTATTTCAAAAGCTGCTTGTCAAAATCCACTATATGGTGGGAGAGAAACCATGAAGGAAGCATTAGCCTAACTGGGATTTATGTGTTCAGAAATTATCAAATATGCTTGTTAAGTTGTGGGTTGACATAGCAGACGACACAGCGATTTCTCCAAAGCAGCTCTTTATTTTGTAAGCTGGAACAGAACTAAAACTGAGGAGCTCAGTCAGCCTGCATATATAGAGCTCCAGAACAATGTAACTGTTGCCATTTTCTAAAACTATCCAATCACTGAACATCACTTTTCGATCCTTCATTTGCATACAAAACTATCCAATCACTGAACGTCACTTTTCGATCCTTCATTTGCATAACTATCTACAGTATGCCCCTGCTGGCCCAGGGTGAGAACTTCAGTACATAACAATGCTGAATTCACTGTCCTTAGTTCACACTTACAGCATGTGACTTCACTTGAACACTTTCATTCAAGGCCTTATGCTATTTGTAATATTGGAGATACAGGTTAAGTACAGAAAAAAGAAATGGGTCTTTCTCTCTTTTTTTCTTTCTTTTCTCCTTTTTTACCCCTGCTGACTTTCTTAGCAGCTGGATGCACTTTTTTTCCATTCACTCATTAGTTCTGTATGACTGACAAGGTTACCCCCAAATAGATGCACTGAAGCCAAACAGTTCATTTGCAAGCAATATTAATGACATGCTCTACATATACCACCATTTGGTGTTCCTAGGGGAGCGATCAGTCTACAGCTCAGTTGCTTTTGTATTCACAGGTTGTTCTGGAGAAACTGCGCTAATTAAGTTCTGACACCTAAGGGGCAAGAGTGACTGGCTAACCAATGTACACCAGGGGCAAAGAATAAGTCCTAACCCTGTCTTCTTCTGCTGCTTTTCATTCATTTATAAAGCTAACAAGCCTTTTGAGAAGCAGGCAATAAACTATAGCATTTGTCCATGCAATTTCTTATCTAATCTAAATGTCAATAATTTAAGACTAAAAATAGCCATTTTACAATCCTCACCCACTCTCAGAAGTTATATAGTCCTTATGACTTCCACCAAACCTCCTGCTCTTTGGGACTCTAAATTCAAATTAAGAGCAGATGGCTCTCTACTATACTATGTCTTTTGGGGGCTAATGGAAAATGTGGTGGATTCAATATTCCAGGAGTGGAGTGGTCCTGAAATACGAGGATCACTCTTATGCTGAGTGAGTATTCGCTACTGATTTCTTTGCCCTTGACAAAGCAGAAATGAAAACAAGGATTCTTTATTTCTCCCTTCACTTACTCTAAGAACATAATGACATAAGAGCCTGTTGGATCAGACCCATGGTCCATCTAGTCTAGCATGCTAGACTAGATCAACTAGATCAACAGAGGTCAACCAGATGCATGTAGTTTATCTATGTGCCCTATGAAAAAGTACTTTCTTTTATCTGTTCTGAATCTTTCAGCATTCAATTTCATTAGATGTTCACAAGCTGTAGTGTTATGAGAGGAAGAGAAAAAAATCCTCTTGCCACTACTCTGTTTTCCTGTTCGCCCCTAGAAATGGTAACAGTCTTAAATCCCAGAGCCAATTAACCCATCCCAAGTGAAAATTACAAGCCATGGTACATCTGTGATGACTGCGAGGGTCTCACTTTGTGTTGTGAGATCACACATGCAAAAGATACTGGGCTGTGTCTATTAGTTCTACTCAGAATACAGTAGACCTACTGAAATCAACAGACATAACTAACTGTCATTTCAAGCGGTCTGCTCAGAATATAACTTGGATACATGCCCTTCACTATCTTTTCAAGCCACTTCATAAGATAAAGAGTGTGGACTAAGAGTGCAGATAAGTCTTCATGAGATAAGTGTGTAGACCCAGTCTTCAGCTGATCACGTTTATACCACTTCATGTGTCTGGTTTATTCAGGCAAATTGATCCAGACATTCCTCTGGATATGATATGGCTGAGAATATGGCTACCTACAGTTAGAGTGCATACATTGCCCTTTCATGCCTTCCTAACAGGCTTCTGTGCAGACATCCATGGAACACATTCTATTGTTCCAACAGTCTCTGAATCTAAGCACTCTGAATCCAAGCTCTTTAGGAACTTTTGCAATATCTGGCAGGGCTGACGTTTCTAATAAGTCAGCTATAACTGATGCTGTCACCTGCCCTTCCACCAATTCCTCTCATCTAGCCCCTAAATACCACAGCTACACAAATGTTCTCCCCCTTAGAGATGGACAGCCATCTTCTCCATGAAATATATTATTGTTTGTGGAGGCCCTGACATGTCTCCTTACCTCAAACAGCAAAACCCTAGTTCATTGACCATTCCATTGTCACCCAAGCCCTAACTTCTCTTCCTTCTCCTTTCCTATATGCCGTTCCTCTAGCCTAAACAGGAGGGAGACCCTATGAACAAATGGGTAGGTGGATGGGGGTGTGGATGCTGCTACTATTACTATACAGGCTCATTCAACTACTGGTTTCCTGCTCTGCTTGGTCTTCCCCTTAGGCATAGGGCTTTTTTTAGTGTCCTTCAAAGGTATGTGTTGGGGCACCAGCACTACTTTGACCTTCTGGGATAGCTCGGTTGATAGAGCATGAGACTCTTAATCTCAGGGTTGTGGGTTTGACCCCCACTTTGGGCAAAAGATTCCTGCATTGCAGGGGAGTGGAATAGAAGTTTGCATCCTGCAGAGTCAGTCATTCACAGAGCTGCTGAAGAGACAAAATCAATGTAACTCCACACACGGCCCCCCTTACAGTATCGTCAAATCACAGGCGACCTGAGACAAAACCTTGGATAACATGCTAATTTGCTTTGACTGCTTATGTTGCAAAACTAAGCGCATGGCAAATGGTCCTGTCACTTTTAAGAACCACATTAATGTTTGATACTTAGCTGCCCTTTTAATAGTCCAGTGGTATCCAATTAGCACAGGAAGTGCTTTCTCTAAAGTTAAACTGATCACGTACCATGGAAAAGGTTATTTCAAATGCTAGAAATGCTAACCAAATATTAAATTCATGTATTGGTGTGTTGATTATGCTTATTTTTTCCTAATATGCCAATTAAGCACCACTATCAGGATAGGGGTTAATATTGAAAAGTAAAAATAAAAATGTATCTCATGTAGTTGTAATACTTATAGTTTAAGAAGCTGCTTTCAAATACGATAGAGTTTCTTGCTTTCTTAATAATGCATTGGCATAAAGTTGAGAACTTTTCAAGTGGCTCTTTCCCTCAACGTAAGAAAAGGAACAGAGTTGGTGCTAGAGGTAGTTGGTTTATTAGGGCAAATGGGGTATTGCCGCACCAACCCCATCTGTCCTCAGCCAACCTTCTTATGCCAACGACTCCATGGGATGGCTCTGCTTATCACCTTCCTCCTCCTCCTGCTTCGAACTCAGCAAGGAGGAAGGTGGGAAGAAAACTAGAGTTGACTTCACCTATCATTGGCTCTAGCTCCACCTACTGTTGGGCTCCCTGCACCAATGGGCGCTGGCTACCAATACTTGAAGCAGAACAACCAGTTTTGTTTCCTGGTTGCTGTGTTAGCCATACTGTTGTTCAGCACACCTGATGTGCTCCATTCACTCCACCCTGCCAATGCACTATTATATTAGGAAACCTTTTCATTTGTGCCATGTCTGGTAGCTCTTGTTCTTCAGCAACAATATGACCCTAAGCTAGGAATGAGGTTCTGTAGTAAACAGTGAGTATGGCATTGGAAACGTAGATTTTTCTCTCTGGGATGACTGTTCTCACCAGTCAGCCAGAGGTCAGTTTCTGGTCTCCTCCTTTCTGGCAGCTGCTGCTCTGCCCAGGGAAAGCTAATTACAACAATTGTTAAACAAAAGGCTGTCTCCCCCCCCCCCGACACACACATATTCTGCATTTGAATTTTTGCTGTGAATAGTAAAAAAACAAATAAAATAAAATCTAGCAGATATAGTTGATCATTCTCGAATATTGTGATATTTTTTAAATGCCCAAGAATCTAACAAACACAGACGCTATAGAATGCACACACATACACACACACTTCAGTGTCCAAATAAGTAAATCAGTATATAGAACTGTGCAAAAGAAACAAAATTATTGTCTAGGTTCCTTTGATAATAAATAACAGAAATGGAGAACATTATTCTGCTGCATATGTCCACATAACTCAAGGGAACAAAATAAGCTTTGTTTCAGATATTGTTTTTCCCAGTGCATTCTCTCTCTCTCTCGCTCCCTTTCCCACCTGGAGAGAAGGAGAGAAATAGAGAATTGACAGAACAATGTGCACATTAGCTGTGTAACACCTGCAAGGCTTCTCATGCTCCTTGTTGAACTCACAGAAGGAAAATTAACTAACAATAATAGAGGCCGGTTGATCTTTGTTTCTCTCCACTTCACTGCTGGTGGACACACATATACAAAATTATCTGTATGGATAAGAGAGCTCCACAGAAATATGAAATGCTCCTCTTCACCTTAGGAAATATCAGTACCTGGACTCCAGTAAGAAAGAAGAAGCAACACTGATATCATGGACTGGTAATCAACCCAGGAACAATCCCAGCCTTGGTGCAAATTGTGGTGTAGCTTATTCCATTTTGCAGTTGGAGCAGTGTGCAGATTCCAGCATAAAAATGTGTTATGCCGTCACCAAATCCTTGAGTTCTGGATCATTCAGGGCTTTATGCATTAATGTGGACACATATCAAGCCCAATCATTCACCAGCAGCCAGAGCAGTGCTTTGAGGGTTGAAGTAACATAATCCTGTCTACTTGTTAGCAACAAGGACACAACATATTTTCCGAGGGTGCCTGAATTCTTGGTATGGATATCAGATATCCTGGAATCTATATAGTCCAAAGCTCCTGATGTCAGAACTTGTTTTTCATCTGTTCTTGCACCCATGGTTTTTTTTACCCTACCAGTTCAAGGAATATAAAATGTGCCTTTACCTTAATAATCAGCTGCCTCTGGGTTGCTGCTATGAAAAGAAAAGAAAAGAAAAGATTCTGAACTTCTTTTCCTAAGAAGAATGTTGTGATTTTGATCACTGTAGAATTTTTTTTCACTTGTAGCACCCTGAAGTAGGTTCCCCTGGCTTCCTGGGGCAACTTAATCATCTATAGGAGGAAGGGGAATGAATGGTTCAGAAGCTGAGGAGCTGGAGAATACAAGAATTTCAAGGGGAGCCAATTCGATCTGACTGCCAAGAGTGTGCTTTGTAGGAAACACAAATCTAAGGCCAGCCATCAGCACCCCATTGCTCTGAAACTCGATCTGCTCCTTGAATTAAGGAGGAATTCTTAAGAAGTCCTGCAAATGAGGAGATAGTATTGGATAAGGGAGCTTGAACCTTTCAACAATCCCATCCTAGTGTTTTATTTGAAGGTGTTCCTCTAAGCAATTGCCAATGAGCAGACAAGTCAGATTCTCTAGTCTAAAAAAAGATGAAACCCAACCAGCATTATATTAATAATGGCCATCAGCATTGTTAATATATGCACAGCCAGAGGGAGAAAATGGAAGCTCTCCTTCTCTGCTGAGTCTCAATGCCCTCTATTTTGCCTCCATGAATGTGGTATATTCATTTTCCCCTCCTGTTGTGAGGAACCACAGGAGGTAAACAGTTAGGATTCTTCATCATGCAATCTATATTCAGTACATTAAAAGCTCCGCATATCTCAGGGTAGAAGCTGAATGTTTTAATCACTGTCACCCCTCCTTGGTGTCTATCTTATGCATGCTGTGGAGACTTTAATAAATATTTTATGGATCTTTTCAGAAGCTTATCACTTTTACCCCTGAAATGCCCACTGGCAAGTATTTTTATTATGCTCCCCTTAATTAAAGGGACCCGCAAACATATGCACTGAACACCATATAAAAAAGTAAATTGAGGGTTTCTGTTTTGCAACATCACAGCAGAGGGGGGCATCATGCAAAGTGTGGTTTGAACAGTGTTTGCTCTGTTGACAAACCTTGAGTCTGTTTCATGAATGTTGTTACTCGACTATATTGACTGTGGAGGCTGTGTTATACTGAAGCAGATAATTGGTCCATCTGGCAGCAGATTTCCAGGGTTTTTGACAGGGATATTTCCCAGCCCTCTATGGATATTCAAAATAAAACCTTTCTCAATGTGAATCATCTGTTGCATTAAAGCGTAGTATGGAGTAGGACTCCGGCTAAACATGCTCTTGCTAAAGCATAATTTTGAAGGAATTGTGGTTATTTTAAAATAAATAAATAAATGTTATTTTCAAAAGAAATGACTATTCCATTTTAACACAATTGGAGCTAATATCACAACGAACAATTTTTCTGGTCTGTTGAGAGAATCGAAACATTTTTAGGTTTGTGTAGAATCTGTTAAAGGACCTCTCTTCCATCTCCTGATTTAGTGCTGTTGACTTCCATAGACAACCTAGTTGCAAATTCGATTGCAGCAGGATATGGCTGCTGATCAGTTCATCTTAATACCCTCAGTTCATTTCTTTTAAGAAGAATTCTTTTGAGTCTATATATTTTTAATTAAAGCTGTTGCATTGTGGCTGCATTGCATCTGGGGTTCTGCAAAAAGTTACTTGTTGTGATCAAGTATTAGGGACCCTTAAGCAGTTCCTAAATGATTTATCATTATTATTCTGCCAAGATCTTTATTGATTTTATTTCTGCCCCCCTCTGACATTTACAATTGCTTTCTTCCAATGTTGTTTTTATTATACTTCTTCTACTGTTTGGTTTTGCGACTTTTTAAATTGTAAACTGCCTTGTGAGGCCTTACTCAAAAAACCAAGGCAGAAAGCTATCAAGTAAATAAACAGTGTGTTATTACTCCAAGGGCTGATGCAAGAGAAGTTCAGATGTGAGATTAGAGGTGCTTTGCATCTTGCGCATGCATAATTTTTTTGTAAGAATGATGGGAAGAAGAAGAGGAGGAGTTTGGATTTGATATCCCGCTTTATCACTCTCCTTGAGGAGTCTCAAAGCGGCTAACAATCTCCTTTCCCTTCCTCCCCCACAACAAACACTCTGTGAGGTGAGTGGGGCTGAGAGACTTCAGAGAAGTGTGACTAGCCCAAGGTCACCCAGCAGCTGCATGTGGAGGAGCGGGGAATCAAACCTGGTTCCCCAGATGATGAGTCCACAGCTCCTAACCACTACACCACACTGGCTCTCAAAAGGAAAGAATTAAGATGATTTGGCAAATGGAGTAACCAGTGCTATTTTTTTATAAAAAGAGGTGTCAGAACTCATCATGAACACCTCTCTCATTCTCTTAGAATTGCAATGGCGCCCACCTGAGAGGAGCTGGAACTGAGTTCGGTGAGTTCCAGCTGAAAAAAAGCCCTAAGGGTAACCAACATGATTCCTTCCAGATGTTGCTGGATTCCATCTCTCATCTGTCCCAGCCAGCATAGCCAGTCAGAGATGATGAGAAGTGTTGTCTTGCAATATTTGGAGGGTACCACATTGGCTACCCCTGATATAGTGTTAATAAGATTTAAGCATCATATGAGTACTGTACATAGAAACGCAGAACTGTAGAGCTGGAAGGGACCCTGAGGATCATCTCGTCCAACCCCTTGCAATGCAGAAATATGCAACTGTCCCATACGAGGATCAAACCTGCAACCTTGGTGTTATCAGCACCATGCTCTAACCAACTGAGCTATCCCATTGCCCAGATAAGTGAAGATCAGGTAAAAGGCATGCCTTCAACATACAGCAGAGGCTATACAATGCACCTCTGCACTGCCAGATCCACCTCTGTGGTGTCATTTTGATAATGTAGTTCCCACTTCCTTTGCAGAGGTGTTGTACGGAAAAGGAAATGGCTGGCTCAGATGGCTGGCTCCACCTTGGCTCAAAGGAATAGATCAGAGATACAAATGATTCAGATATTTATTCAATGGGTTTGGTCTTTATTTCCCAAACAACTGAAAGGTGTGCAGAGGAAGCCTGACAGCATCATCAGCTTAAGTGTGCAAATGTTAATACCAATAAAGGGGGCTGGGGCCACATCCACACCCGACATTTAAAGCACTCTTACACCACTTTAACACTTCTGGCTTCCCCCAAAGCACTCCGAAAACTATATTTATTAAAGAGGCTGAGAGTTTTTAAGCGATCTCTCCCAGGATGACAATTCCCAGCACCCTTAACAAGCTACATTTCCCATGATGATTATTTGGGGGGAGGGGGGAGCCATGACTGTTAAAGTGATATAAGAATGCTTTAAACGTAGGGAGTAGCTATGACACAATTCTCCTTTCACCATACAGATGTTTCATGAAGCTGAGGGATAGCTCAGCCGGTAGAGTGTGAGACTCAATCTCAGAGTCACAGATTTGGGTCCCATGTTGGGCTAAAGTTTCTTTCATTGCAGGGAGTTGGACTAGATGATCCCCGTGGTCCCTTCAAACTCTACAGTTCTATGATGCTCATCAATGAATTCAAGTGATGTATCAATGTAGATTAAATAGAGGAAAGTTCTATTACTGGGACTAATTTAGCTGTGAGTACACACACATAATCCTGCTGCTAGACCTAATAGCCAGAACTCATCTGGGTGGGCAGGTTGCCACTGCAACTTTGAACTGTAGGTTGAGAAAATCTGCCTTAAAGAGACTCGGCCATGTCAGTTCCCCTGATTGGTCAAAGCTGCACTTAAGAAAAGAAGCTGGTCTAACCTTCTCCTAATGTCTAATCCCTCTAAACCCTAAGAGTCAGGGAGGGGATTCATATACACAACTTTCAAAGAGAGACTAAAATGCATCATTCCTTTGGCAGGTCCCGATACCTATATCTGCTGCTGCAAAGGGGAGATTGGATGGTTAATAGTTTCTTGTTAAAGGAGATTGAGAGTATTGTGCAGTTTTGTGCCTTGTCTCTGTGCAAGCAGATTTTATGTTTTCTTATTGTTTTGATTTATTTTCCTTTTTAAAACTTTTTAAAAACCCTTTTCAGGTGGAAGGCAGTCTATAAATTTAGTTAATAATAACTTCAAGTCCTGAAATCATAATGATTGCCTAACATGAATCAAGCGTATAATAATGTGCTCCCAATAACGTGCGGAACACTTTGCATATGAGATTAGCAATGCAGAATACAGACATTAACTCATTGTCGGTTAAGTGATCTGTACTGTGTGAAAACAGGCAGATCAGAAAATGTGGCATGTGCCCCAGAATTATTTGGGGCCCAAAAATATAAGTCGCCCAGGTATTTTTCCCTGTCCAAAGTAACCAAGGAAATATTTCTAATGATTGGGGATGGGGGGGGAGTTAGTTCCAGTTTAATGATGCCAAGTAATTCATTCTGTTCTGAATTATATTTTTTCAAATCTGATTGGAGAGAGGGGTTTGTATACATTCAAGCATATTGTTCCCCTTATGTTCCCATAACTTATTATCCTCCAGCATTCTACTGAGAACCAGATGGACACAGATGATGAAAGGAGATATTTTTCCTACCAACAAACTTAGGCATTATTTGTTTCAGAACAAATAAAAAGAATGTCTAGATATAAGTAAGCATTTGATTAACAGTTTGTTGCTGCAATGCATATCCCCCTTTAATTTCAAGCATTGCATTCTGCAATCTCAAAACCTTTCAAAATGTGTGCACACAAAAATCTTTGATCTGGCAAGCCTTTTAATAAGTGTTCTAAAAGTCATCCTAGTTTACTTAGGGTGGCTGCTGAATTCTTCTCAAACTGGGATTTAGCAACAGATTGGTGGATAGATTTTCTAAGGGATTTATGGGAATTTTCCTAGGCACTAATGGATCTCCTTCCATGCTGATGATGATTGGAATGGCAGTGGCTAGGCCTGCACAGAGGTTTGTAGGAAGCCTCTACAAAGGCACATCGATCAGGACCTGATATTGTATAGGCAAGCCTGGACTACAGTTTGTGGGCAAGTAGAAATCCACTGCTTCAGTTTTATGAAAGAACTGCCCCCAAAAGAATCACACATCTTTATTCATTGTAAATAAAAGGATGGTAGATTTCCAGTTACACAAAACTCATCTGCCTTGGTTGACCAGTCAACTAAACACTCCCTTAGGATTGATCTTCCAGGAAGTCTTCCTCCAGGAATTCATAATTGCAGGGATTCATCTGGCTAGTGGGGATGAAAAGAGGTCGATGAGAAAGCTGGATGCATACTATGAAGTATTGGAAGGATTCTTAGAATTATGACTTTGTTAATTATGGGTGTTTCTGAAGCTGACTACTGAATACTGACTCATTGTCGACTCAAGGAAAATGCTCAGTTGACCATCACTGTAAGCCATTAACTTAGACCAGTAACACCATTTACTTTTTGAAAAAAGGTTTTTTATATAAACTTACTTATGCTACCTTGGATGCATATCCCACTAAATTCAATTGGACTTTCAACTGAATAAAGAATCTGTAGTTTTAGCTTTATAGTTTTAAAGACAGAACTGCATGTGATACTAAAAGCCTCTTCAGGAGTTCAAAGGAATGTGTAGATAGAGAGCTGAGTGTCATTAGCATACTGATGATACCCCGCTACAAATATTCTGATGACATCTCCCAGGAACTTCATATAGATGTTGATGAGCATAGGAGAAATGATTGACCCCTCAAGAACCCCACACGTTAGCTCTCAAGGTGCTGAGCAATAGTTCCTCCAGTGCTACTCTCTGAAATTGGCCTTGGAGGTAGGAGCTCTGGAGAGGCAACATGGTTGCATGCAGCCTCTCTCTCCCAGCCCAGCAAAGTTCATCCTTAGGCAATTTCAGTGCCATGTCTGGGCTTGAAGCTGGATTGAAATGGGTCCATACAAAATTCAGGAAAGCAGTAGGTGCACATAGGGACATTGGAGGTGGGGCTAGCATACATACACCCTTCCCACTTTAACCCCACCCACACTAAATGCCTGAAGAGAGCTTCTATTATGCTGTCTTTGAAATAAAGCAGAATACAAGGACTCAAGCATCACAAAGCTGCTAGAAAGAAGAAATTAATCTGAGTTAGTATTGCAAATACATTTAATCCCTTGTTAGACTCCTTGAAATTTCTCTAAGTTTGTAGCAGACATAGCAGATCTTCCTTCATTACATGACAGAGAAGTGGTGGCTTATTTTCAGGGCATGGGAATCCTGTACAGCATGGAAGCAGGTTTCCTGTTATACACTGGATTTCCAGAAATATGGGGTGTTTGCTTCTTATGCTATAAATGTATGAATCGTGGTATTTCAGTGGAAGTTGCTACTAGGCTGTCTGCCAGAGGCTCTTTGGCACCTTATCTTTGCTCAAGGCCATCAAAGTATGTAGGTGGCCCCCACATACAACAGGAAACTATAAGCCACCATTTTATATTTCCCACAATGCTCCAGGGTGCTCCACTATGCCAGGTGCTCTGGGACACTGGAAAATGTAAAACAGTGACTAATAGCCACTTACCACTTGACATGGTAAGGCAAACATCAACACTGGAGAGCTCTGGGACCCCGGCAGAGCCAAGATGTCTCTGCTACCTACCATTCTTTGAGTGGAGATGGGTCCTCAAATTGAAAAATGCTCAAATCATGTGGTATTCTCCTGAGCAAAGGCCCTTTGTTCAAGTCTCCAAACTGAGCTTCCAGTTGCTCACTTCTTTTACTTCATCCTTAATACATTTTTTAAAATATGGCCTCAGTAAATGTCACATATTTTTCATCACGATAAACACCCACAATTTAAATGCACCCTTATCTTCCCATATATATGTGTGTCGGCTTCGTTTACAGTAGCACAAGTCATCCTTCATCATTGTAAGGAAACAAAAAAGAAAGGGGGAAGAAAGCTGGGTGGAATGATGACTCATGTACACAGAGAGAGGAATGGCATTTAACAATACAGATTTCCTTCTTTAAGTTAAGAAAGTTAGCAGAACAGACATTCCGACTGTACTTTTTTGTTTCTTTTCCAGCCTTAAAGAAAGCAATATCTACTTTGTTACAAAACAGAAAGCAGGCAATATTTTATATTGCTGCTGTCAATTACGTGATCCCATGTAACCTTTTTCAGCTATTATATTCTTCAAATCTTTCTGCACAAATATTGCCAACAGAATACAGAAAGAGCTTCAAAGCATCTTGGAAGTATTGGAGATGCGAGACAGCTGGCATTGCTTAGAGACTTAAAATGAGATGACCAGATTTCTAATTTATAAAACTGGGACAGCACATGTCAGGGGAACATCACGAGGGGCTTTGTGAAGAGATACCTCCAGCCATTTCCTTTTGTCAGGTATAGCCTTGTTTACTAGGGGGAGGAAAGAGGGAGAAGCTCAAAATGGCTGCGCTTGAAGAAGAGAGCTGTTAAATGGCCAATTAAAATAGCAGTCTTGGATTGGAACGGAGCAGAGGTGCCTAAAAGTCTGACTTGCAAAGGCAGTGTTAAAGCTGGTTGTTCGGTTTGCATTCTTTCATGAAATTCTTTATATGCTTGCACACATCCACGGAATGCATTAGAAAACTTTCTAGAAAACTAATTGTGAGATAAGAGGCAAAGGGCAACTGACAGGTCTTCAGGATAGGAGAAACAGCCTTTCTGTTGTATTTCATGTAACCTAAGAAGAGGATGGGCTATGGCTCCATCATGGAGAACACAGTTTGCATGCCACAGGTCCCCAGGCAAAAAATGTTCCTCTTCAACCGGGCCTTTAGTTTATTAAACAATCCATGGCCTTTTAAATGTGTGTGAGTGGGTTATTGGTTTTTTGTGGAGGTTTTTGCTAATACAGTGGTACCTCCGGTTACAAACTTAATCCATTCTGGAGGTCCGTTTGTAACCTGAAACTGCTCATAACCTGAGGTGCGCTTTCACTATTGGTGCCTCCCACTGCTGCCACGCTGTCAGTGCACAACTTCTGGCCGCTTGCATCCCAGGGCAAAGTTCGCAACAAAGGTCATCTACTTCCAGGTAAGTGGAGCTCATAACCCGCAACATTTGCAAAGAGGACAGGTTCCACAGTATGTATTTTGTGTTTTCGTTTTGTGTTCTTATGTTGTAAACTGCTCAGTGATCTTAAGGTGAAGGGTGTTATATAAATTATAAATAAATATCCAGGTATGACTGGGAGAAACCCATGTTTGAAACCCTGGAAAACTGCTGTAGACAATACTGGGCTGGACAGGCAAATGGTCCAACCTGGTATAAGGTCGCTTCCAATAAAGATTTATATACTGTATTGTGCTGACTGTGATGCAACTTGGCAATCCCTCATACATCTGCTTATTTAATGATTGCAACACCATGGCAAATGGATCAGTTGTCCACCACAGATTGCAGCTCAGGGTCACGGTCAAGAGTCAGCATGACAGGGATCACAGCCCAAAGTGAGGCCAGCTGCCAAGAGATCCCTGGGCTTTCTGCAGTGAGGAGACATAGATGTTGTCTTGACAAGGGCCTTCCAAATCCTGCCACTGACATTGCTGCAGCTGCCTCTTACTGACTGCTAGTGTCTTCTTGGTGGGCAAACTCATCTGTGGACAGGGAAAACACTGATCATATAAGAACATAAGAAAAGCCTTCCACTGGATCAGGCCAATGGCCCATCCAGTCCAGCTTCCTGTTCTCACAGTGACCAGTCAGATGCCTGTGGGAAGCTCTGCATTGCCCTTTTGAAGATGAAGCAACCAGAACTGTACATGGTATTCCAAATGTGGCATTTGTGTGGATTTGCATAACAAATTCTTCATAGAGGAGTTGTAACCATGTAACCATTTCTCATAGAGGAGTTGTTCAAGTCCCCTATTCATTTTGCTTGCCCTTTTCAGCTGTGCAATCTTCTTTTTGGCATGCAGCAACCAGAACTGTACACAGTATTCCAAGTATGACTGCACCACAAATGCACATATAGCCATTCTGATACTGGCGGTTTTATTTTCAACTCCTTTCCCTAGTATGAAATTACCATTTTCCACAGCTGCTGCACACCGGGTCAACATCTCTATTGAGCTAACCACAACAACCCTGAGGTCTCATTCCAGACTAGCTTCCACCAGTTCAGACCCCATGAGCATATATGTGAAATTAAGATATTTTTTTGCTGCAACATGTATCAATTTACAGAAGGTGTCAGAGAGGACCGAATGAGGTCAAGATGTGATCTCCTCAAACCTGGAGCAAGCTTAGCTTGAGGGTATTTTTTTTCCCCAGCAACAAAAACCCTACCCAGGCCACATTCAGATGGAGGGAGACACTTTGAAAGTTTGTTGTGACCTGCACTTCATCTGCAAGCTAAAAGAAACATATTTGTGAGAGCATTTCATTTGCAAACAGTAAGTAATCCCCTGGCGCTCACCACTGAAACACAGCATGTGCCTCATGCATCATTTCAAGATTTCTTGCCCAAGGGGAAATGCTGCTGTGGTTCAATATTAAAATGTTGGGTTTATGGAGAAAAATTGTCTAAAACTGAGGCGGATTGAGCAAGTTTGTTGTTGTGGGTTTGTTGTATTTAAGGCTTCTGACTATGTTGTCGGCTGATGAGCCGTTTGGTTCAGCCATTCTTAGGAATTTGTCAAGATGTCTCCAGGTCATAAATCTGTTTTCTTTCTCATTTTTTATCAGATTCAGGTGGAGCTGTATAGGTGCCATACGTCCATAATTTACCAGACATAACTGGTATTCAGCCCTCGCTAACAGTGTCTGGGTGGAATTTGCTGAAATTTTCAGGAAAATGTGGATGTACGGTAGTGTAGATTTTCGTGAATTCCATTTAAAATAGCTCAAAAACATTTTGTGTCCAGATTTTCACTTTTTGAAATATGACAACCCTATTTGAAGTATTCACAAAACCCATTGTATGATATGTTACTGTTATAATGTATTGATGTTTATGATTTTGAGTCTCTTGGATACCTTTGTGTCACAAGAGACTAACAAGTCTAATAATTAATAAAGAAAATAAGCCCACCCAGGTTCAGCTCTACATTTCATAATATTACAAAATATTTTTTGTACAATTACAAAATATTACAAAATATTTTTATTTAAAGCACCTCCCATTGACCACTGAAAGAAACATTTTATGGACTTATCTCCTTTCTTTTTGTTCTTTTTCTTTTTTAAAAGATCACTTACTCTAGCCAGTTTGTTAAAAGGACAACCAACAGCCTTTGGCCACGGACAAACTCTCCAAGATAATAAAGGCTTCAAAGTTCTCCTGTTACAATTATTGATGTGAAAATAAAAGATCAGCAAGCTGAGAAGCTCCCAGAAGGGAGGAAATATATTCTATAGGTGTGAGGCTTCTGAGTCTTGCATGAGATTCAAAGGACTTTATGGTTTAGGGATCCTTTCTTAGTAATTTACACCATTCCATTACATTGCCATCATCATCACTATTATAGCTCTCCCTCTCACTTCAAAGTCACTCCAGCCATCAACATATATAATTTTAATATTCACAGCACTCTCTTAACAAGAACTCTAGCTCAGTATCCTATTTCTCACCGTGGCTAACTCAACGCCTCTTGGGGAGCCCAAAAGGACGGCATGAAAGGAATAGTCCTCTCCTGTTGTTCTTCCTGAGCAACTGGTATGAGAGATGTGACCTCTGATTCTAGAGGTAGTATATAGCCATCCTGACTAACAGCCATTGGTAGTTATGTCCTCCACTAATTTGTTCAATCTAAGATAAGTCTCTTAAAGCACAACTGCACTAGTATCAGTGATATAGATAGATAGATAGATAGATAGATTCTTTATTGTCATTACACTAGTGCAACATTGCACCAGTGCAACGAAATTGGATGCCATCCCTTAAAAACAACAAAAGCAAAACAACAGCAACAACCAAACAAACCACCTTCCAACCACACCCACACCCACACCCATCAAACTCCCAGGTCTCACTATCGAGTTACAGCATTCAGCAAGGCCACAGCTCTTGGATAGAAACTATTTTTCAGTCTATTTGTCCTTGACTTGATGTTTCTATACCTCCTGCCAGAAGGCAGTAGTGCAAACAGACTGTATCCCGGGTGAGATGGATCCTGCAGGATGTTGTTTGCTTTCCTAAGGCAACGGGAACCGTACAGTTCTTCCAAAGGTGGGAGAGGGTGCCCAATAATCCTTTGGGCTGTGGTTATGACCTTCTGGAGCACCTTCCTCTCCCTAGCTGTACAACTGGAGAACCAAGCACAAATACAGTATGTAAGTATGCTCTCTATGGAGCCTCGGTAGAAGGACACCAGCAGTCTCTCACTCAGATTGTTCTTTTTTAAAAGTCTGAGGAAATAAATTCTCTGCTGGGCCTTCTTCACCAGAGCAGTGGTATTTGCGCTCCAAGTCATGCCCTGATCCATAGTCACTCCCAAAAACCTGAATTCCGCCACCCTCTCCACCCGTTCCCCGTTGATATACAAGGGCTGAATGTCTGCCTTTTTTTTCCTGTAATCCACCACCAATTCCTTGGTCTTGGCCGTATTAAGAGCCAGATTGTTCTCTCCGCACCAAACACAGAGCCGCTCCACCTCGTCCCGATAGGCGGACTCATCCCCTCCTGAAATGAGCCCCACCACCGTAGTATCGTCAGCAAACTTGATGATTTTGTTGCTGGAGTAGATGGCTGAACAGTCATACGTATAGAGAGCATAGAGCAGGGGACTCAACACGCAACCCTGTGGTGAGCCGGTGCTAAGGCTAAGGGCTGTGGACACATGTGACCCTACTCTAACCCTCTGAGAACGTTCTGACAAAAAATCCAAAACCCAGAGACAGGTGGAGTTGGGGAGTCCAATCGTCTCTAGCTTGGACACCAGTCTATGGGGGAGGATAGTGTTAAAAGCAGAGCTAAAATCCACAAACAGCAGCCTCACATAATTCCCCGGCTGCTCCAGATGGGACAGAGCAGCATGGAGAGTGGTGGTGATAGCGTCTTCTGTGGATCTATTTGCCCTGTATGCAAACTGGTAGTTGTCAAAAGTTGATGGAAGACAGGAAATAATATGACGACGCACCAGTTTCTCAAAACACTTCATGATGATTGGAGTCAGTGCAACTGGTCTGTAGTCATTCAAACTACTAATTGTGGATTTTTTAGGCAGAGGGACAATAGTTGACGACTTCAGGCAGGGTGGGACAATAGACTGGTGTAAGGACTTGTTGAAGATCTTAGTAAAGACCCTCGCCAGCTGATCCGCACAGCCCTTCAACACCTTTCCGGTGATGCCATCAGGTCCAGCCGCCTTCCTCGGATTCACCATCCTCAATACTTGTCTCACCTCGTGCTCCTCTACAGTGAATGAGGGGCCCCTATGGGCTGGTGGCTGTAGTACCGGCGTCTCAGGTGGCTCCTTCTCGAAGCGAGCAAAGAAGAGGTTAAGCTCCTCCGCCAGCAAAGGGTCACCGTCGACAGCGCCAAGGTTAGGTTTGTAGTTGGTAATATGCTGAATCCCCTGCCACATCTGTCTTATGTTGTTGCTCCTTAAATTATCCTCAATCCTCTGCCTATAATCCAGTTTTGCCCGTCGAATACCCCTCTTCAAGTTTGCTCTTGCCACACTGTAAAGCTGCACCTCGCCCGACCTGAAAGCCCTGTTCCTTTCCCGCAGCAGGCACTGGACCTCTCCATTCATCCAGGGTTTTTGATTAGGATAAAACCGGATGGATTTATTTACTGTGACAGTGTCTGTGCAGTGATTGATATAGCACAGAACTGCCGCCGTGTACTCCTCCAGGTCCAAACGATCGAAAATATCCCAATTGGTTCTCTCAAAACAGTCCTGCAGCTGGTGAATAGCACCTTCAGGCCAGATTTTAACAGATATCCTGGTCTGGGCCTTTTCTTTCAACACGTAGGTAAACTTTTTACACCACTGGATGAGCACATTCTTAGCAGAGGGATGAAGATTTGTTTTCCTTTTTCCTCTAAGAGCCTCATTTACTTGTGGGTTGCCTTTGGGGGAGTCTATGCCAGGGGTGAGTGGGACCAGAGTCAAAAAGCAAGCACAGCAATCTACATTCACACCACATAAAAGTGAGAGGTTTTTAGACATACACCGCTCTACATCCTCCATCCAAGCAAGCCAGAGACACGATTGCAATTCAAGAACGCAATCCATCCAAAAGCACTCAGGAAAGGCACAGAGGAGGGCCAGTGTGGGTGTGGCCTGGACATGGCCTGAGGGGAATTCTGAGAGCCAGACAGAGACATCTGAAGGCTTGCATTTGCCCCCACACCCACCCACACCCACACACTAGAGTATGATGATGTCAGCATATGAAGTAAGCTGAACTACACATTACACTGAGGAAATGAAAACCTTGATACAGAACAGCCCTGTATTTTTAATAAATACAGTTCAATTCATCGTCAGCACAAACATACACATTACAATGTCTGCTTGGCATATATTTAGGTTCCTGGTGAAGACTATATTTTCATTTCTTTCACTTTTGCATATATTTTTTTTTAAATACCAGTTATGCTATTATTGCTTTTAGCATGTTGTTGGATTGCTACTTTCAGGTGGGTGGGTGATTTTATTGACTATAAGCCCCATTCCATGCCCAATTAGCATGGGACGCCTTTGCCCGATGGTGCTGAGGCCCATAGATTGCGGGAAAATGCCCAGTATCTTTTCTGTGTGGTGGGCTCATGGGGAAAAGCTGCCCCTGAGTCCTTGATGCAGAGAGAAGGGGAAGGCCTATATAAGGCTGCTTCCCATGGATCTCACAGCCATTTTGTATTCAGGCTTGCTGTTCTATAAATTGAAAACTTCATTCCATTCCCAGAAGGATTTGTGATCCAATGAAGAATTTAGAGGAGGAGATGGGAACCTTTTTCAGACTGGGGGCCACATGCCAGTAGTGGGTGGGGCCCTTTGTACCTTCATACAAAAGCCTAGTTCCTGCACACACTTACACACCCCTCTTTGTCCTTGATCCTGGGAATTAAGAGGTATTATCAAAGTTCAAGGACACATTCCAGCTACTGGCAGAGGAAGAGGAGTGGGGGGAGAGCGCACCGCCCCTGGCAGCACGATTCCGGTGGGGTGCCATTGCAGCTGCCCCCCGCCCGCACTGGGCGCCACACCCCTGCAGACGGTGCACTCCACCCCTAGGACACACACCAACCCCAGCCCCCCCTCCCCGGTGCTGGAGCATGAAGCTCCGCCACTGATTCCAGCCTTGCAAAAACACTGAAGGAGGGGATGAAATAGTGTTGGTGATGGGTGTGACTGAGAAGGATATGTGGCCTGGAGAGAGCCTTGAGGACCAGATAGAGATGTGGGGTAGGGTGTATTTCCTACCTCTGTTTTCATGGATGGAAGATGCGGGGGATGATTTTCACTGATTCAATTCCCCTGCAGCCCCCCCCCCCACACACACACCATATTCCATTGTCCTGAAAAGTCACCTAGTTCTCCAGAACATATAAACAGTGCGGTGCAGCCATAGGAAAAGGGGAGATTCAGCAAAAAAAAAAAAAAATCAGGCCTCCCACAGAGATCTGCCTATGAATGACATTCCACTCATGTAATCTCTGGATACAACCCATGGCTATGATTTTCTTTAATAATGATGATGTGTTTTACGTTTTATTTTGTAATTTGCCTTCAGTGTAAACTAGGGGTGAAGAAGGAAGGAGAGTAAATAGACAATTGAAATGAAATCATTTTTTTCATGCATCCTCTTTTACTGCCAGCAAACCAATTATTCTATTCCACATTTAAAAAGAAATTACAAAGGAACAGATTCCAAAATAGCAAATTTTACACACACAAAATATTTCTTGCTAAAGTAATTAGTTCCTATTTCTCTCTCGCTCTCCTTCTCTCCCTCTCTCTCTTCGGTGATGCAAATAACACAGAGAAAGCCTTCTGGTTATTTTATTATCTATATAGAGCTTTCTTTTCCTTTGCAGAGGCTCTATGCACATTGAAGCAGCACCACGATAAATAAACATAACACTGCCGCATTGAAAAGAATTGGGCTTTTCAGTAGGGATCCACAGAGGAATGTATCTCACTGTTACCCACTGCTTAGAAAAATAGATCATGATAGATGATGAGAGCCAGGCATGCATGGCCGACCCCTCAGGTGGATTCCAACCAAGGAACATTTTTAATTTATCCACTTCCCTAAGCGATCATTCTGAAGATATACTTACGTGGGTGGAAAGCCTCTCTCATACATACTTCCATACACACACAAACTGCTCAAACTGATAAGAAATACAGAGGCAGCAGCTGACAATAAAACGGGAGGGGGAGGAGGAACATCAGAGATTCAAGGCCTCGTGTCAACCAACAAAAACATGCAGATGCTCAAAAGTATTGCAGTAACTTGTTTCAAACATGGGAATATAGGAAGCTGCCTTATACTGAGCCCTTGGTTCATCTAGCTCAGAATTGTCTACACCAACCAGCAGTGGCTCTCCAGGGTTTTAGACAGGGGTTTCTCCCATTCTTCCCTTGAGATACCAACGATTGTGCAAAGTAGATTCTCTACCACTGAGCTGCATCTCTTGCAAGCCACCACTGCCCAACACGCATCCATTAAAAGATTCCCCACCACCCTCCTGAAAATGCTGACCCAGATATTATGTTCCATTCCTAGCTGAGCATTAGCCTCATGGAAGCCAGTGCACTTACTTCTGAGTAAAGATGAACTGTATAGATTTGACTCATAATGCTGGATTTCTCCATTCCACAGCTCATCCCATTTCTTTGTTATGAGGTGATCTTTTTCAGCCCTGTATCTAAAAGGACCAAGGGCTTTTCTGCACTTACCTTTTGCAAATGGAAGATGGCTGTTTTCCAGATTTTTATTTTTTTTTGCATGCTTCCATGTGATTTTGCCACTGTTCAGCCACTATTCCAGAATAATTTGCTCATAAAACTTCTGGTGCCGGTACTCACCATGAAGTTGTTGCAGTGAGTGCTACACTTTTTAACAACAACAAAAAGAGGTCCAGAATATGGGGAGTCTGTTCAAAATTTAATAATTAATAATTTGGATTGTAATTTGGTCTTTTTTTCTTGAATTGGATTATGATTTCATTTTATTTGTTACCGATTGGATGCTTTTAATGGAAAATTAATAAAAATTATTTAACAAAACAACAACAAAAAGAGGGGCTGGTACTGCGTACACTTGAGTATCCTCTGGGGGAAAAAGCACTAGTGGGGGTACAGAACATAAGGCTGCTGGTATTCTACAAGATATTATTGAGAACAGAACCTATAGCTTAAAAGAAGTATGTCATCAAAGCATTTGGGTGTGTTCCATAAGGCTACAGAATTGCACATGACTTACTTTTCTCTTCTAGAAGATTATACAATTTGTGCAGGGACTTTATCTACTGCATACCCAAATTTTGACATAGCAAGGAACATGGAGTGACTACTAGGGGGCGAATGAAAAATGAAAACTCGGCAGCATGTAAATACACAGTTCTTCCAATATGCACATTTTTGTGCCATTTTCCCTAATGTCACTTTTTTTCAAGAAAATTTCTAAAATACAATGCATTTTTGGACATTATTTCCCTATGACATCAACTTTATGCAAACTTCCCACTAATATACATGTATTGCACATTATTTGAGTGGAGAACTATATCTCAAATTCAGTGGAGTGCACATGTCAAAGGACAGCTGTGTTTAGACGTGTGCATTGTTTTGGGAAGTGCAAATTCTTTAGGTTCTCATTAAAAATGCTAACCAATCCAAAATCTGCTCCCATTCCAAGTTGCTATGCAGGAAACTGGAGGACAGACCATACAACTTTGTTCTTGCATCAAGAGCAAAACCGTGTTATACCCTACTGTTGCTTCTACCAGACAAGCTGGGAACAGCCTCTAAAATGGCTTACCTGCAGGCCAAATTATTCAGTTAAGTACATAAGTTTCTCTTGATCTCATGCCATGTCTTTAAAAGGGTGCAGTAGAAACCTCCCTAAAATTTATGACACTGGGCCTATACAATTCATGCTTACTACTGACACTCTAATGGAAGGCAACAAGATCCGCAAGGCATCTATTCTGTGGCATCCTCTAGAAACTGCCCGCACCCTGATTTACCACCTCTTATGTTGAACTGTGATGTTTCTTTCCTGTTATGAGTTCTCCCAAGGTCTGTTAGTGTGTTTGCGGTTTTCTATTTAACATAGTTGAGGGCTGAGCTACAGCCACCTCCCCAGGCAAGAGGCTGCATTTGAGCTAGCAGCATAACAACGAGGTTTAACTTCCCTGGAATAAAAATAAATCATCACAATTAGGAGGAAGAGCACAGTGCCAGGATATCATACAGCTCAATAATGGGGAACTGCCAGAAACCGTAGATCTTTAAGCTACAGAATGCTTAATTAGCTTGTTTTCCCCACTAACATATTTGTCTGGGGTTGTATCCCTCCTGACCAGAATGCAAACATTTCCCTTTCAACCTCATTTTTAAAGAGAATTCTTAGGCCTTTTTCTATTACTACCCACCCACCCCCTTTTCAAAAATCCTCTGTAAGATGCAAGCGACCACCTGGCTTGACAAAAAATTGTGTAAATCTCTGTTACAAGCCCATCTGGAGCATCCACAGATATGCTAATTCCAGATCCGTGACTCCGCTGGTGTGACAAGTAAAGCCGTAAAATTCAGAGAGCAGCAAGTTTCAAAATACAAATATTTGTGCCAAGTAGCTCTGCGATGTAAACACAGTTTTGATTCTCCTTTGAATGTGAATGAGTCAAACAATGAATTAGGAAATTGTCTGGAGTGTTGGTGTTATAGTTTCCTCCACCTTCATACAAAAATCAAAAATCAAAAATCCATTGAGATTAGGTCATCGGATGGATCATTGCCCAGTACCCATAGCCTTCCTTTACTTAGGCTGCAATCCTATTAGCATTCCTATGACCTGGGAGTAAGCCCCACTGATCATCTTTCCTTTTGTGCTCTTAGTGGCCCATCAACCAGGTGATTACCTCATGAGGAAGCTAGCCCGGTTTATATTTTAACCCTGGCTGGATGCAAGGGCTAAGGGGGTTTGATTAAATTCTAATACTTACTGAGTCCAGGAATTTAGAAGTGTCTAGCACCCCCCAAATTCATAACACTATGTTTAAAGAACATTCAAAGCACATTATTTCCCTCAACAAATTCAGGGCCCTGTAGTTTACCCCTCAGATAGTTTTGATTCCCAGCAGACCTTAACAAACTACAGTGCCCAAAATTTTTGAGGGAGGAAATGTGTTTTAAGACTGCACCTTTGTTGTCACTGGGTTTGGGGGGGTGATTTTTATTATTGTTTTATTGTTCTTTGATTCTGTATGGACTTCCTTTATTGTTATCTTTTTATTAAAAGGTGAGTAGAAATTGTTATATTTGAAATATCCATGGATTATAGCTAACTACTTAGAGGAAACCCACTGAAAATTAACTAACCATTACTTTTACAATTAATTTATTATGAATAAAAGTAAGTTGAATACAACCCCTTGCAGTGTACTTTACTGATGCCATTGACTGGTATTTTAAAGTACTACCTCTCTCACCCAAAAAAGGACAAAAGATGAGTGGAAATCTTAGACACAGTATCTTAGAAGTGCAGAGTTTGACAGGACCTTGAGGGTTATTTAATCCATCCCCCTGCAGTGCAGGAATAAATAAATAAAACTCTGGTCCTTTGCTTTGAATAGGGTTGCCTCCTTAAAAAAAAATAAAATCTTCCTAATTCTGTGCCTAGAGCTACAGGCAAGGGCAGGGGAATCTACACACACACACACACACACACACACACACACACTTATTCTCAGTAGAGACTGGTTATCCTAGGGTTGACATATGTCCAGAATTTCCCAGACATATCCAGAATACAGCTGTCGGCTGCAGTGTCCAGGTGGCAATCAGTCAAATGTCAACCCATGTCAGCAGTGCTGTGTTTTACCAATTTTTCTGTCTGACTTTTCCATCCGGATTTTCACTGTTTGAAATATGGCAACCCTAGGTTATCCACACCTCACACTTAAGGAGGAACTGCGGCTGGTTCTGCTTTGTCTGGATAAACAACTAAATTAGAATGAGAAAATATTTGATGCTCCAGTGCAAGTGTAAATAACAATAAAGCACAAAATAGCCACACACACAAAATACCTTTATTCTTATATTGATAAAACTTCCCTGCTTATGATGGCAAATGCCTTTGGGGCTACTCTGTTCGGGACACATACTGGCTTCGTAGCATTTGCAGCCATTTTCATATGCAATCTCAATAGATTTTTTCTTCTTCCCCTGGATATTAATGGTGTGGTGGTAAGGCTACCCACCCAGCATCACAAATAAAAAAGTAAAAAGTAAAATTGATCAAAAGTTATATTCAGCAACATATTGTGCATGGCCTTTAGGAGCTCAGTCCAAATATGCCTTAATGAATCCTATTTGAACAAATTATAACTGTTCGAATGAATCTGTTTTTAACCCTCTGCCTGACAAGTCTGTACTTTATACCTCTCCGCATATTTTTGAACAATGGCTACAAGACGCTGCAATCCTATATGCACATAGCTGGGAGTATGCTTTCAGTTTACTTCTCAATAGACCTGTATAATCATTATTTTATTACAGTGGTACCTCTGGTTGCAAACGGGATCCGTGAAAGGAAGAGGAACAGGTTTGCTCAAGTGTGTTGCAGGTAGAAATACTGTTTGTAATGAAGTGAGAACAGTAGTTTACAAATAAGAAAGTTTTGAGAATTTAAATTTAAATTTAAATTCTAGATTAAAATTACTTAATTGAGAAGGGGATTGTAACAAAAACACTGGGGCCTAATTTGAATAGTAGAGTGCCTGGTATATGGTGGGCAGACCAAAGCACTCGTTAGGAGAGCTATGAGATTCAGGTGAGGGTCAGATGCCTTGCCAATCCCAGCAGGTATATAACAGTAAGACCCAGCCTGCCCAGGCCTGTGGCCACGCCATGGTTAAATGCCATGAAGGCTTAACTTGCTTCCTTAGAGAGGAACAAGACATGGGAACTAGTTCCAGGCCTGCCTAGGCCACAAAAGGTGTACAAAGTTCAGTTATTGCAAAAGTTTTTCAGTGTTAATTTTATGCATTTTTTAAAATCACCATGATATTTAACAATAATATCTGATGTCCTTTAGAGGAGAAATTGTGAATTGCAGAATTTTAAATACGGTACCCATCATCATACTTGGCTTCACACAATTTTGTTTATAACACTCTTCCATTTTCTTCTAGTTGTGAGGGTGGGGGATGCAGAGAAGCCTCACAAATGGAGTAGCCTAAGGCCTCTCTTCATCTAACTGGCCCTGCCTCCAGCGGATTCCAATTTGGCCTGTGCAGCCATTTCCCCCAAATCACACCTACCCATCACTGGATAGTGTTAGCAGGGTTCAATCCTGCTGGGTGCTGCTTCACCAGCACTTGCAAGGACTGCGCAGGCAAAGCAGACTTCTGCAGAGAGCAGGATTGATGTCCCCACTCACCAGCCTGCTAGTGGAGAGTTCAGTCCTGCTAGGTGCTGTGGGGAATGCACTGGTGAAGCAAATCTCTCCCCAAGATGAACTCTGATACACGGAGAGGACTGTTGTTTGCCTGACACCATGGCATCTGGAGTTTGACAGGAGCCACCTACCTGTCAAAGTTGAGCCATAGTGTAGGAGGAGATAAAGATTCTCCCACCCCCTGAACCAAAAAGGTTCCCCGCCTCTGAAGTAGAAGGTTGAACGACATGGTTTACAAGTTCCTCTCCAACACTGTTGGACCGTGTTTTAACTCAGGACAGAAACCTGGAAACAGGAGGTGTCCATGGTAAAAAGGGACTGTTAGAAGTGTGTCCTCGTATTACCTTAAGCAGTTTCTCTATCCTAAGGGAGCGCTTGTAAATTTATACAGTCAACTTATTCACAGCAGAGAGTGCAGACCTATGTATCTAAATGCACTTCTGCAGTATTTGTGCTCTGTAACCTAAGGCGTAAACCAGCATTACTTCAGGGTTCCATACAGTAGCATCATTAAAGTTTAAAAAAAATGTATGTTGTATTTGAGAAGGAAGAGTGCAAGAGGCAGCATAGGGGGAAGGGAGACACCATGTCACACAGTCAAGAGGGAGGGAGGGGGAGAGGGAGAGAGAGAGAGAGAGAGAGAGAGCATGAAAACAAAAAAAATAGTAGAAAAAACAAGCACACATAGAAACACACACACACACACACACACACACACACACACACACACACATTTTTCAAGTCATAACATGTAGAAATGTATGCAGGGACAGTTGTGATTCATAGGCCATTAGCAGGGCTGATTTAGGTACCTATTATAGTAATTTAAAAGGGATTTTGTATGCATACTATTTATAATGGTGCCAGTTCCTGCATAATTTCACCCCCTCTGCTAATAACATTCATCAGGAGATGAAATGCTTCTTAAAGGGACTGGCTTGAATGTGGAAGTATGGGAGAAGAAAAGCATTGATTGATTGATTGAGCCAGTTTCAATGATCCCTCATGCATCCCTGGAGATGATGATCAAGTACAGTATTCAACAGTTTGTTTGGAAAGTCTAGAAACACACTTGTCGTGTGGTTGAGGAATCTCAAGTCCAGGGCCGAATACAGCCCTCTAGGACAGTGGTTCTCAACCTGTGGGTCCCCAGATGTTGTTGGACTACAACCCATCATCCCTGAGCTCTGGCCTTGCTAGCTAGGGGTGATGAGAGTTGTAGTCCCAAAACATCTGGGGACCCACAGGTTGAGAAAGGCTGCTCTAGGACCATCTATCTGGCCCTCAGGAATCTTCTCAGGCCACCCTCTCTCCATTTGCCCTTCTCCACACCCTCCTCTGGTGCTTTCTCTGTGCCTCTCACATGCCTGGACAATGATGGGGATAGATGCATGTTTGTATGTGTGTCCTTGTGCACAGAAATCTCTGGACTTTGTGTGGCTGGGATGCAAAGGAAAGAGTCACACATGTTGCTCCACCCACTTCTGCCCCTGGATTGCATCTCCTAGAAGCTTGTCCTCATGCCCAAAAAGGGTTCCCTACCCTTGGTTCAAGCCTCTAGTTCCATATTAGAGAGACAAGGTTCTCTGTTCCTCTTGTATAACTTCTGGGGAAAGCAGCCTTTGAATAAACAGGCAAAGTACTACAGGCCACAATGACTGGCATCTCCTGGCAATGGGAAAATCTTCTGTAGAAGCGCTTAATACATTATGTGTGTTAATGGGGTGGAATAGAAATTCACAGGAAGAGTCATCCCAGAAGTTAAGGACTGCCCTTCAGGAGCCTATGGGGAATTGGGTCTTCATAACTGGGCAGAAGGTGAAGTAGCTTAGTAGCTGCTTTGTACTTTGTGTGGGGGGAGGAAGATACGGGAAGTTACCATAGAGGTGGCTTGTGTACAAAGTTGGGTTGCACAAAAGGAGGGAGAGGAGGTTGAAAAAAAATACTGGGGCATAACTGGATCAGTAGAATGTTTGGTATCTGGTGGGTGGGGCTTGTGTGTTATGCTCCGGAATCAGCCACTCCCTTCAGTGTGTTCTGTTAAGTTTCAGTTAAGAAGGACCAACTGCCTCTTCTTGTTTCTTGCCTCAGACTTGCCTCATGTTGCTGTATTTAATGTGTCTCATTATGCTATTTTGTCACAGTTTTCTTTATTATTAAAGCTTTGTTTACATTTATGTGAGCCCCTTATTTTTTTCAAAGAAAAAGAAACTCTGCTGAAGAAAGGTGGGGAATGTCCTAAACTGCGTGGATGAGGGGATATTCCCAGTTTGCCAGGAGAAGTGATTTTGTTTTTGGACATGGTGGGGAGGTGAAAATGGGTGCAAAGTGGGACTGCAGTGAGAAGTTGCTTCAGAAATGGGTTTTGGAAGGTGAAAAGTGAGCTTTGTAGTTGTATGTGGGGAATCAATCTAGGGGATTGATGTGGGGTGAATGACAGGTGAGTGGATCAAGAAAGGATGCAACACCTGGTGTGTATATATTTGTGGCTGAAATATGGGTTATATCTCAGTGTCATGAACTGGCAGGACAATGGAGAGGGCCTGGTGAGCGGTTTGCCAGGACTGGGACACACTGGGGCAAGCAAGGGGATGGGGAAGGAAGTACTCACAGGTGACAAAGAATGGCAAGGGGGTGGAGGTCAATGCCCAAGAACCAGAGCAGCAGGACCCATTCCCAGAGCCAGAGGGGCCCTTGTTCCTCTGAATACAGTGGGCTCTGAGGCATAGGGAGCAGCAGGAAAGGCGCTCTAGAGGGCCCACAGCCCAGCTCCCTAGCTGGCCAGGTGGAGTTCACTAGCTCTAGCAGAAGGTGTGTGATTCCTCAGCTGGAGTAGGCTCAGAACAGGTGAGGGTCACATGCCCCATCAAGCCCAGATGCTACAATCAGCATGCAAAGGTCAAAAGGGCAGCAGAGCTGAGGTGCTATGTTTGCTTAACTGCCCATGTTGGTGGGCCTTGGCTTGGATGCTCCTGGGCCTCTATGGGACTGTGTTTTGGGCTTGACTCTGGACTGTATTCTGACTTGGCTACTTGGATTGATACTGGACTGTGTTTTCTGGCCTTTGGACTTGACATACTGACACACTGCCAGGTAGGTCAGGGGTTCAGGACACTTAGTCTCCCCTTGTTTATTGATATATTTATGCATTTTTGTATTGCTAAGTGAACTGGTGTTTAAAGTATCAAACCAATGGTTTACTTATAGGTTTGTTGTAATATTTTTGCTGTCAGATAATTCTTCATATGTTTTTTTTAAAAAAAATGTTGTAATTTTTTTCTTGTATGCTATCAGCTGCTTTGGGCTTCCTTTTGGAGAGGAAAGGAGGGTGTAAATAAATTGGTTGAACGTAAGGTTAATAAAATGAATTTGCTGTCTCTGCCTTAGTTCACAATATGCAAAAGTGTCACACAAGATAACTTTATAGTCAGTGCTGATCTAAATTTCTCATCAATATCATCTATAACTGGTTGCTACCTGCTAGTAATAAAAGGCATTTTAGTGACAGTAACTGAGAATTTTATGTGTGTGTGAGAGAGAGAGCACATATGCAGGTTTGATATCTAAAATTAGTTGTTGTTGTTTAGTCATTTAGTAGTGTCCGACTCTTCGTGACCCCATGGACCAGAGCACGCCAGGCACTCCTGTCTTCCACTGCCTCCCGTAGTTTGGTCAGACTCATGTTTGTAGCTTCGAGAACACTGCCCAACCATCTCGTCCTCTGTCGTCCCCTTCTCCTTGTGCCCTCCATCTTTCCCAACATCAGGGTCTTTTCCAGGGAGTCTTCTCTTCTCATGAGGTAGACAAAGTATTGGAGCCTCAGCTTCAGGATCTGTCCTTCCAGTGAGCACTCAGGGCTGATTTCCTTAAGAATGGATAGGTTTGATCTTCTCACAGTCCATGGGACTCTCAAGAGTCTCCTCCAGCACCATAATTCAAAAATCTAAAATTAGTAAGTTGCTTCAAAAGGACATTTCCCACCACCAAACAAGCCTATTATCTTAGATTTACTTTCCAGAAAGTTGTAACTGTGACTAAGAGAAAAAGGGAAACATGGTTGCTATATGTTTAATAGTCAAGTAGAACAGGGAATGTTGGCAAGTGCAACCTCTCATCGGGGTGGAAAAAAGAACCTATTATAAGTTATATGTGATATTAGAGGGTGGTATAGCTCAGGTGGGATGTGGGTGGCGCTGTGGGTTAAACCACAGAGTCTAGGACTTGCCGATCAGAAGGCCAGTGGTTCAAATCCCCGCGATGGGGTGAGCTCCCATTGCTCGGTCCCTGCTCCTGCTAACCCAGCAGTTCGAAAGCACATCAAAGTGCAAGTAGATAAATAGGCACCACTCCAGCCAGTAAATGGCATTTCCATATGCTGCTCTGGTTTGCCAGAAGAGGCTTAGTCATGCTGGCCACATGACCTGGAAGCTGTACACCAGCTCCCTCGGCTAATAAAGCGAGATGAGCGCTGCAACCCCAGAGTCGGTCACGACTGGACCTAATGGTCAGGGGTCCCTTTACATTTACTATAGCTCAGTTGTGGCTAATCTGTGGCCCTCCAGATGTTGTTGAGGACTTCCTCATCCCTGACCATTGGCCCTGAAGGCTGGGACAATGGGACTTGGGAGTTTGACAAGGCCTAACAGGCCAGATTCCATCCCCAACCCAAGCCTTGAATTAAATTTGCATATTACGATGCATTGTTTCTAATAGCTAGTTAGTAGTAATAATATATAGTAACTTTGCTTTTTGGTTATTTATGCTGCCAGGTTTGTGTTTTCATATGATTTGCCATCTCTTGTGTCGCTTTCTGAATTTATGCATGTTGATTGTAGCTTTGGTGACAGAAACAATATTATCCTGTTGTAAAGAACAGATCTGTAAGTGATCAGAACTCTTTGTGTCCATCCATTCCCCCCCACCAAAAAAAAGTGAGTGTTGAAAATCGGTGGGCAGTGCCCTCTTCTGGTTGTTTGAATTAACACACATTGTTGCTCTGTAATGAGAAAAAACAAGAAGTATTGTAGTGTCTTAAAGACTTAGGCATTTCAGTTTGTCTGTTAAATATGTTATCTCTATAGAAGTTTAAATAAGGGAAGTGGGAATCTAAGTGATTAACAAAAGCAAAAAGATGATGTATCACTGTTGTTGATACAGGAATTTGAAGACATAGTTACAAACCCAGCCCAACCCTTTTTACTTACAATGTGTTAGCACCTAGTTTTTCTAGCATGAGCAGAAGTGGCTGATTCAAAGGGGGCATGCCCCCCCAACCTCACCCAGTCCTCACCTGCCTGCCTTCCTACTTACTAGTCCAGGGTGTGGTCCTGGCTGTCAGCTCCCCCGTCCTCAGTCTGTTTTGTTCTTGAATAATGAAGCAGGGAGGGTGGGGGACAAGCTAGAAGGAGCTGGCTCTGCCTCTCAGTGGCTGTGGTTTCCCCTGCTACTGGCCACTCTCCCTTCCACTTTACCAGTCCCAAAGGATAGCAGCCACCACTGGGCAAGAGCAGACTGTTTCCATTTGTAGCTGGGACTAGGTAGAGGGGACAAATGTAATTCTTTTTCCATTTTAATGTACCTGATTCATGCTTCCTGAAAAAAATGCATGAACCAAAACACAGCTATCCTTTTAAATTTGCACGTCCCCGAATTTTGCAATGCAGTTCTCCAAGCAGATAATGTGTACAAAAAGGTGTATGTCGGGGGAAATAGACATTAAAACATGCTCATGAAAATAAAATACAAAAATGCATTATGTTAGGGGAAATTGCTTGCAGAAGTGTGAACTGAAAAGCAGAAGGTGGGTGGTATTTAGCTAAGGCTACATTCACTCAGCGGTTTGTTCCATTTTACCGACATTTCCATAATTTCTGCATTGTATCTGAGTTTTCACATGATATAAACTCCACTTCCAGAAATATAGTACAATATAGTACATTTCAGTGTTATTTCCAAACTTTTTTTCTGGAAGGAGATAAAGGATCACTGTATAAATATGTTGTTGTTTAGTCGCGTCCGACTCTTCATAGAATTGGTCAATTTCAGTTTCTTCAGCACCAGTGGTTGGTGCATAAACTTGGATTATTGTGATGTTAAAAGATCTGCCTTGGATTCGTATCGAGATCATTCTATCATTTTTGAGATTGCATCCCAGTATAGCTTTCACCACTCTCTTGTTGACTATGAGGGCCACTCCATTTCTTTTACAGGATTCTTGCCCACAGTAGTAGATATGACGGTCATCCGAACTGAATTCGCCCATTCCTGTCCATTTTAGTTCACTGATGCCCAGGATGTCAATATTTATTCTTGCCATCTCATTTTTGACCACATCCAACTTTCCCAGGTTCATGGTTCTTACATTCCAGGTTCCTATGCAATATTTTTCTTTACAGCATTGGACTTTCCTTTCGCTTCCAGGCATATCCGCAACTGAGCGTCCTTTCAGCTTTGGCCCAGCCGCTTCATCAGCTCTGAATCTACTTGTACTTGTCCTCCGCTCTTCCTCAGTAGCATGTTGGACGCCTTCCGACCTGAGGGGCTCATCTTCCAGTGTCATAACTTTTATATGCCTGTTGCCTTTGTCCATGGAGTTTTCTTGGCAGGGATACTGGAGTGGCTTGCGGGTTCCTGCTCCAGGTGGATCACGTTTGGTCAAAACTCTCCACTATGACCTGTCCATCTTGGGTGGCTCTGCACGGCATAGCTCATAGCTTCTCTGAGTTATTCAAGCCCCTTCGCCACGGCAAGGCAGTGATCCATGAAGGGGGTATAAATATAGTTATGCTATATTTCTTTGTTTCCAACAAGCTAAAAGCCATTGTGGCTACCTTTGACTCTAGATATGACCCCTGCTTCTGCTCTTGGGGCTCAGAGGCCTTATCTGCATTGGCATTCTGTCAGCTTTTGAAGACTTACCTGTTTATATGGGAATTTGCTTGATCTCTAGAGCTGTGTCTCCTGTGTTAATTAATGTGTGTTTAAACAGAATTGCTTTATTGCCTGTTTTGATTATGGGTGTGTAGATTTGAATATTTTAATGGAATTGTTTTGTTGTGCATTTTAATTATGGCTGTTTATATTTTAATTCTCGTGTAATTGGTTTTTACACTTATAAGCCTATGTTGACATTAAGCAATACATAAAGTCATCTACCATATATTTTTGAAAGTAATTTGTTCTCTCTGCATTTGGATACAGTAATCAAATTTTGCATGATGGGTCCAGAGATCAAGGAGCAAGCTTCTGGATGTAATTAGATAACTGATGTTTGTTGGTTTGTTTGTTTGTTTCTTGGAATTTCTGAACAATGTCTAGTAAACAATAATTTAAATCTATGGAACCTAGCCTTTCCAAAAGCAGCATGCACTGTTTCTAACATGACTGGCATACCATTTGAAGTGTGAATATTTGGCACCGACCCTGGCAGGTGGGAGCAAGGGGGACATTGATGGAATCCTTCCTGGGATCCTCCAACTAACTGAGCCTGATCATGGTGGTAGATATTTTGAATTTGGAATGTAAAGGGGATGGTGTGTTCTGTGGCATAAAAAATAAGGAATTTGAAAAGTTGTTTCTCAGTATGCAGTGTATTTTACAATTTATTTATCTTATAACATCCCTGTGAGACAGTGGTAGACTGCAAGGCAGCAGAAGCGGGATTTGACCTTCCTTTCTGCAGGTACAGGAACATAAATAGGCTTTCATTTCCAAATGAGAACAGTGTGCCCTGGGATAACTGCAGAAATATATGCAACCTCTCTTCTTCTTTTTCAGAAATGTTTTTTCATTCATTTGAGGAAACATCCCCTCTGTCTCAGTTTAAACAGATGTAGCATCACTGCACCTGGCATGGCAAGGAACATTATTTTTTATTCTGATGGATTTCAACAGTCTCTTTGTATCCATTATGGACATTTAGTTCTGAAACTAATCTAACTTATGGCAGATGAAGCTCTGCCAATTTCTGAATGCTTTGAGAGCAATGTTTTTGCCTTCACTCTGGCACTGCCAAAGTTTCATGCAGGGATTTATGGAGGTTAAAGTGTTGTTAGTTGTTTCCTGGAAGCACAGTTCAGTGAAACACATGGAAAGGCAAGCCACAGGGTTCGTTAAGTGATGCTTTATTATTCAAATAAGTTGTTAGAGGCGCTCTCCCTCTCCTCTGCCAATCCAGTTAACTTTGCCTAGGAGTTCAGAGGTTATCTTTCTGATAAAACTGTTGTAATATACAGTTACAGACTTACACTTGGGTGCATGAAAGAGTTAACCTGAGCCCAGAACTCAGGTTGCAAGTGGGTGTGGCTTAGCAATTTCTCAGCAGTCTCTGCTCATTCCCCACCCCCTTTTCTCTTTATGCTTCCCGGAATAAGCAAGAAGCCATGCAGCCACGGCTTCCTGCAAGTGAACTGAATCTCTCTGTAAGGCTATTTTAAAGCTGCATCTTTTCTAACCCAAAGTTTGCATGATCCTTTTTTAAGGAAACATAAGTACTTTTCTTTTTAAGACATTCGGAGCCTTTTTCACCTTTATTTTCCTGCCAGTAGATGGGGACTTATTTGCTGTAACTTCTGGAAACTCTGCGGGTAAAATAGTCTCTTATCAAAACTAAGTGTCTGTGATTTATTCTATCTCAAGTACTTTTGTGGGGATTGGTTGTGTGAAGGTAGATGAGGGCAGCTGCAAATCTAACCAAGTTTTAATGTGCCTGGAGCAATCACAATTGTGTTAACTCTGCTGTGAGAGAGTAAGAATATCTTCTAAACCTCTCTCTCCAACAAAAACAGCTCAAATGCACACACAAGTCTCTTGCATGCCCTGAAGTGCTTGCTTTGGAATGAATGGGGACTGCAACATCTGGAAAAATAGAAGGTAAACTACAGCCTTCCATAGGAGATCCACAAGTAGTGTTTACACTCAAGGAACTTTGCCTTCCACAGTTAACAGTGGAGTCCAGACAAACATTCACATATCTGAATCAGTCTCTCATTATCTGAGAGTTGTCCAAATATCATGCCCCAAAATGATGATGCTGGTTTGAGCATCATGTGTGTGTGCGTGTGTGCAAGCATATATATGCATGCTGCCGTTCCACAAAAAGTGATGTATAACAAGCAACAAATATCACAAAGTATATAAACAAGAAGGACGAAATCATCAGTGTTGCTTGCTTTCACAACCACCCTGTGAAGTGAATCACTATTTACTTTCATGCAGTTGGAGAGCAGGATGTCTAATGACACCCCATGAAATCACGTGAATACAATTTTGGTTCCAAAAAAATCAAAGATCAGAAAAAATATTTTCTTCTTCCTTGTGTGAGATAGACAGAGACAGATGAACATACCATATTGGCCTGATATAAGCCTCACTTTCCCCCCAAATTCTGACTGTAAAAAGTTAAAGTGCAGCTTATATTCACGACCTTACGGTATGCAGCAAGGAGTGCGAGGCAAACAGCTCCAGGAGTGTGGCAGAGAAGCGCCCACCCCACATGTAGTCCCCCGTCCTCTTCCCCCAAGGCCAGGAAGGGAGAGAGCGAGGAAGGGGAAAGACCACCGCCAAGACAGTATGGCTCCCCTGCCGCCGCTGCCGCCACTGCCACCCAAGATGCAGCCAGGAGCAGCAAGGAAAGGATTGGCTTATATTCGGGGTTTTTTCCTTTTTTCCATTTGCCCCTCTAATTTTAAAGGTGTGGTTTAAATTTGGGTGTGGCTTATATTTGGGCCAATACGGTATATAGAGGCATAAATGCATACATTCCAAACTCCATTAAGGAGCAGCACTACTGCCAGCTGTGCTGGCTCAATCCCACAGAGGGGGGGGAGCTTTAAAACAAAGTTTAACTTACACTATTGTATTAGATGTGTTAAATCCACTGTGTTGCCACAGTTGACTGAGCTGAAAGAGGCTTGAAATAGATGTAAGTCTCTTGTCCAGTCCTGTCACCGCCACTCCCCTTTTTCAGATTTACATCAGTGTAAATTTCACCCAATTAAGCAGTGCAGAGCTTGAGAGTGTTAAACTAGCATAGCCCCATTTCAGCTGGGACAACCAAGGACTCACCTTTTCCAAATTTGCTTGTCCTGGTAGATCTTGGGTTTGGATTGCACTGTTAGTGTCATTAAACTCAATGGGTTGTATTCAACTTTTACTCAGTGTAGGCCCATTGAAATGAATGGCCATGACTAACTTTGCTCCATTCATTCCAGTTGGTCTACTATGAGTAAAAGTTAAACACACAACCCAATGGAACTTACACCTGAGCATACCCACATAAGATGACACTGTGAGGCTTCAAGTCTGCATACACTTACCTGGGAATAAGTTGCATTGCACTCCATGAGACTTGCTGTATCTGAGTAAACATGTTCAGTCTTGCACTATAACTTCCTCGCTCATAGAATGCAATCTTGTTTTGCATAGCTGGATATAATTTTCTCCAATTTAAACAGAGCCAGCAATGTGCCCCCAAAATTTTGACTCAGTTGAATCAACATTCTGAAGATTTTTACGCAGGAAAAAAGTGTGGCTTGTTTCTTTCCTCTCTCATGTCCTTCCATTTTGTCCTCACCTCCTTCAGAGTCACAAGTGGATCTTTTTGTGTCTACTTCATGTTATTGTCTTCTATTCCTTGAGCAAACATCCTATGTGAAACATAGATTGCCCTCTACACAGGCGGGCAGGCAGGAGCAATTTGGATGATGACTTATCCTTTCAGGCACTTCTCTGTCACAGCTACTCCAGTGAGCAAATCAAGGAAGAAATGCGGAACTTCACACTTGGCTGTTGTGAGTGAAGAAAAGTCTAAAATCCTGATTGAACCTTTAAGTAGTACCCTGTGCAAGAATTTATTGTTGGGGTGAGGTGAGGTGAAAACGTTAAGCTTGGAGTGCTGTAAAATGGGTCATCTCCCATAACATTAGATAACCTAAAAGTCTTGCTGTGGATTGAAAACTTTTAGAAGTTTTGTAGGAACAGAGGAATACTTGTGGTGAGGTTGGTTTGTACAGAGAGAGAGAGAGAGTACTTGAAAAACCTTTTTATGAAATCTCAGGTACAGAAGAACACATCCATGGAAATTAGAGAGAAACCAGAACTATGCTACTGAATAGCTATTTTCCATATCTGGGTTCCATGTTGTTGTGGCATTCATACGGAGCCCCCGGTTGCTTCACGGACTAGTGACCCGTACACCACTAATCCGCTGCCACCAACCAGGTTCTCCCCGGTAAAACACTTAGTCTCGGTTGGGTTCTCAAGTTAACAACGAAGACTGTAGTTTATTACAAACACAAATAAACTTTAAATGCATTCAAAATGCTGTTACCCTTTACCCTCTTAGTCTTATTTTATCCTGTCTCTAACTCACTCTAACTCCTCTAACTCCCCTCACACAAGAACCAACTGCACTAACTGTCTCTCTATTTCCAACTGTCTTCCAACTGCTTTCCCAACTGCTTTTTCCCAACTGTCTAAACCTCTGGCTAAGCCTTTTAAAAACAGGTAGGCTCCGCCTCTGGGCTTTTCTATTGGTCTACCTATTAACCCTTTCTCTCCCCCTGTACAGACATTTCCAAAAGAACGGGCAAACGCCACAGTTGTTGCCCACAGATGAGCAATGCACTTCTGATGAATTCTGTGCCTGCTAGGAAGGTGAACAACTTACCTTCAGTGAGGGACAGGCTGCTCTGCCCTACTCCATATATAGTGCATAGCCTAGGTTTGCATGCATGCAGATGTGTAGGTGCTATTGTGATTTTACAGGTTTGTGTATGAGGATTAGTTTCTTTGAAACATAATGGCCTGAGATTGCCAGTTAAGTGCCAGCATTTACATGTCCAGAGAGATTGCCATACAGGCAAATGGGTGGGCCTTCCTCTTCCTCTTCTGGCTGGCTGTCAGTCTAGGATGTAGATTGTAGGATGTAGAATGTGTGTGTGTGTGTGTGTGTGCATGAGAGGGGGGAGAGAAGGTTGTTTTGGGTGATGCTGAAAGCTAGAAACATACGGGCTTATCGTTCTCTGTGTTGGACCCAAAGTTATGACATGGAGATCTCCCTGGGAACCTAACAGGGAGAGAAGACCTGTTGGAGTGTTGATAGTATGAGCCTTTCCATCCAATGCTCAGGTTGTATATTAGTGTAAATAAAACCATGTATTCTAAAGACACCACAGTCTTCATTAACTTTCATTTCAAGGAAACTGACCCCAGGTAAGGCACAGGCACCCCTGGAGTCTCTTGCTCTTTAAAAACTGAGGTGCATGCACCAATAAATCGAAATGCAATAGCCATACTAACTTAATTTGTTTTGCGTTGACACTAGTAGTGCTGCCAAACATGATCTGAGCACAGCTGAGAAATCTAATTCAGGAGGCTGGAAGCAATATGTGATGGAAAACTAAAATAAAGGTGAACTACTATGAACTCATTGCCTTCAGCCCCATCCTCACTAACATTTAAAGCAGCTTCATACTACTATAAACAGTCAAGGCTTCCTCAAATAATCCTGGTGACTGTAGTTTGCTAAGGATGCTGAGAGGAGTTAGGAGACCCCAATTCCCCTCACAGTGCTTCAGTTCTCAGTGTGGTGTAACAATCAATGCCTCTTTCCAGGAAGCTCATACATTTCCTTTGGGATTGGGTGAATGGAGAGGTGAGTGTTCCATCCCAATGCAAAGAAATTTAAATATGCACTGGAGCCCACATGCATAGGACCAAACAATCCATTGCTTTCCCCATAGCAAACAGTGTGACTAGCATGCAGTTGCAAAAACACTAGTTTGCATTCGTGCATGTTGGGGAAAGCATACAAGCGGAAGGGAAGAAAGTGGAGAGCATATATGGCTGGGGAAAGGGATAGGATTTGCCTACCCCATGTGAATGATCTGCAGTGGATACAACCTTCATGACATGATCATGTGGGAACCAGCCTTCAGTGTGTATATCTATGCCTAAGTAGCTGTATAACTGAAATGCATTCTTATTAGCCACCTGTTTGCCTGAGCTTCCACTTCCCTCTGTTGCCTCCCTTGCCTCCCTTTCTAAATTGTAAACTCCTTTTATAAAGAACCATGTGCATGAATGGTGCCCATTATGCGTGTGTTCACTTAGGGCATGGCTACTTTCACCCTCCTAGCCCTGACGTTGCTTCCTCAAAATGGGTGAGAGTCTTGAGTCTCACTCCACGTGATAACACAAGGAAAGAGCCTGATAAAATTGTGTGTTGTTCCACTGGCACCCTCTTATAGGTTTGCCCTGCAGTTAAACCACAATAACAAATAGTAATGGCCTGTTCAAATGTATTACAAAAGGACTATCAACTACAGTTTTATTGACTGTCAGAAAACAATTCCCATTTTGTGAAACAATAAAAATCAAATTTAGTGTAAACTTTCCCAAGGTTAGAGCCTGCAACCTTATAACGTCAGAAATGAGAACACTAAAGCCACCAGAATCCAAAAGAAAGCAGAAATTATATTTTACAGAAAGGTGTTCTGCAATATACTGACATATGACCATGTACTGCCACAGCCATAGCCTCAGCAAACACTTCCAATTTGCTTGTTTTCTGTGTATCTGACACATTTCTGCCTACTGGGGGAAAGTCAGGAGTGTTTATTTCATCACGATGAAGCTGCAAACACTTAATGCAGCTCATATGATACCCGTAGTAAGTAAGGCTGAGCCAAAAGGGAGCGGGTGCAAAGTTTTTTGAAAGGTGCTCAGCTTGTTCACTCATCCGTTATTTATTACAGTGCATATATATATTGTTGTATCTCTCTGATGATGCCGCACACGTGCAGCAGTCCATGTGCAATGAATACTGGAGGAGGAGAAATGTGTTCCTGTGTGGCATGCAAGGTTTTCAGTAGAAATGGTCTCTTAAAAGTTTCCACCCTATGTGAAGTTAGAGAAATTGCAGCGGACCTTTCTCTAGTTTGCTAGAGAAATTCTTCAGCTGTTTCTCAGTGGCACTGGCTTGGTCCTCAAAGTCTGACAGTGAAGAACTTGAGCTCCCAGTTTGGTTTCTGCCCAAGTCTTTAATGCATAAATCAGATCAGTACATCGGCAAGGTACATGTGACATGGTGCAGCAGGTACATAAGAGGCATAGATGCACAGCTCAGCAACAACTAAGACATTGATCCAATACACACCCTGCACCTTTCTTTTGAATGATGGGGTGGGCACAGTATTTAGCAGGTCAAGTGGCTGGAGTCTCAGGAATGGGCAATCAAAAGGGCACTCTTTCAAGTGGGTTGGACTTGCGAGTTTTGTTCATGCCAGTGCCACATGTGTTGGGCCAATGACATGTTGGAACATACTGTTTGTGGAGCGAAAGCAATGACAACAGTGAATATTGATCATATTTACTGGATTGGTTGCCGTTCTGGACATGGGACAGGCGAACATCAGCAATTCCCACTCCCATTTCTGACTTTGTCAGAATTCTCCCTACCTTTAAGTCCTGGTTTTAACAATGAACTAGTTAAGCACCTTAATGAATGTCTCCCATTGAAACGAGTGTGATTTATACCACTTAACTTAGATGGGGCTGTGAAATGAGTCTGTGCTGTCAACTCTGGCCATGAAAGCAGGGCAAAGCAAAACTGGGAAATATCCTAGGCATACACTTACTTGGTTTTAGACTCCAGAATGAAGATCTTTAAACTTAAAACAGATAAAAATGACAGATTGGGGTTTTCCCTCCACATTTTTTCTTCCTACAGCTCTGTGTAAGCTCCATTTCTAAAGTCTTAAGCAAGACATCAACACCTGTAAAAGCCACATACTCTACAAGGAGCCTTCGTTAAAACTTTACCGTAAAAAGTTTTAGTGTGTCAGCAAGAAGGAATAAGTAGGCGAGTGGAGGAGACTGGATGGCTCAATGTCTCGAAAAGCAAGTTCTTTAGTTAGGCAGTGCAATTCTCCACCACCACCCTGCATTGTATTATATAAATTGGATTCAAGTTCATGTCCATGTCTCTTGAATCAGCTGGGATTTCTTTTTTCCTCCTGTTTTCACAGAATGCTCCTCTGCCAATTACTGGTCAGTTGCTGTTTTAAATTTGTTACCAACTCATGAAAATTAGTTCTTCAGCACAGGAATGCAAGTTTTTCTTCCCCAAGAATGCAACTGACAATGTAGAAACCCATCCAAACAGATCTAGATGGTAGTTCTAATTGCATCTAAATAAATCTATGCACTAGAGAAAGTCATGTTTCCTTTGAATTAAAAAAATACTAATAAAAATATCGTGATGGGAGAGCAAAGAGATGTTTGCCCTATATATACTCTGTGCAGATTCATGCATCTTTCTCTGTAATTATTAAAATAAGGGTTTTGTCCGACTACATGCTGAGACCTCCTGATATGTTAAAATGAGTTCACATAATACAACTGCATGGGAATATCTAAATTTATTCAAATATGATTCCAGTGCCTACATGCAGGGAGCCTTCTATTCATTAAGAAGGAATAATACCAAGTCACGCTGTTATAATTTTGAGTTCATGGTGTTTAAAGCATAGGCTTTGCTTGCGCCTTCTCCTTCCTACTAATGAGAAGAGAAAGCAGAGAGATGTTGGTATTTGGAGCTCTAAGTGGATAGATAACAGGAAGATTTTGTCAAGGACCTTGTATGTTACATCTGATTATTTCCTAGCAGTTATGCGCCCCCTAAATTTTCCATGAAACTAATGATGCAACTTTTCTTATAAGTGAAGGGCAATGACAAACACAAAGGTTTAATATGCAAACCTATAAATGTCTACTGAGAAGCAAGTCCCACTGAATTCAATGGAAAACACTCTTGGGTATGTTTCCTGGATTGTGTCTTAAGGGGACTTCCAGATGACCTGTTTATTGAGCATTCACCCTGATTTGTTTGCAGGGAGATTAGAAGACATTGGGTATTTAATGAGTGTCCATTCTGATTTGTTTGCAAGGAGCTGACATAACGTTGCATCGAGGCAAGTGTTATCCCATGCTTCCTGGTACATTTTCCCATCACTTTCCTAACTGAAGAAACTTTGATATTTTGAGGAAGCAAATTTATTGTGTAAGACCTCTAAATGAACTTGAATTGTATAGCTTGATTTTGCCAGAATGTGTTTGAATCCCACCCCAAAATAGCAACAGTTTGGAAGAACTCTAGTTGCAATGGAAATGAATTGAAAGAATATTCTTTGCACTGGGACATCTTAGTAAATGTGTGTCCAAACCACTTCTGTCACATGAATCAGTATACATTATTATTGTTGTTGTTAAAATGCATTTTCAGGCCACCTTTCAGGTATACACCATTGTTGTATACTCAAAGGGTCTTCAAAGCTGTTACAGGTTTATCAAATAGCAATAACAATTAATATGCTTTAAAAGCTCAACAGATCAAGCAAGCAGCAGGCACAACCATATATGTATTTTTACATGAGTTTCCACTTGCTCTTTCCTTACATTTTTCTTTAAAATCCTCTGCATCAATGGAGGCTAGTCCATTTGAGCCAAGGGGGCACTGCCCCACCAACCTCAGTTTCCCCTCAGCTAGCACACTAAGTCCAGGGGGTGACCCTGGCTGTCAGTTTCACCCTCTTCAGCAGTCTGTGTTACTACTGTAGAACTCAGCAGGGAGCAAAATAAGATCAAAGCTAGAATTAGTTGGCTCTGCCTGTCATTATCTCTGGCTCCACTTACTGTTGGCCTTCTGCCCTACCAGTTCCAATGGGACCAGCTACTAGCTGGTTGGCATCCATCTGTCCCGAGAGACAGTGGACTGTGCCTCCAGGGGTGAAGCCAACCCACTGTGTTAGCAGCACCAAAGTGTCCTCCCCAGGGCATATGCTTGGGGAGTGTATATGGAGGTCTTGGGCTGCCTAAATGACAATGCCCCCCTCTTGGCCTTGCTGATGTGGTCCAAAGGAAAGCAGAGCAATACATTTGGTACCAGCTTGGCTGTAGGAGTTGCCAGAAGGATGCGTACAAGGCGTCATCCAACCATTTTAGGGACCCCACTTCAGATTTGTGTAGAGTTTACTCCTTAGCCTTTTCTTCTCTCAAAGATATCCTGCAAGGCAGCAGAGGTTTAGGATCAGAGTTTTCCTTCTCTTAGATGGGCTACTTTCCCAGGTAGACAAGCTCAATCTGCCTCTCACTTCCCAAGAAACTTGCCCTTTTTGCTATTGGACCCACTATTGGTCTCGTCCACTCAATCCACCAGTGCCTGTCTTCACATGCAGATGAAGTCCGTAACTCACTGAGGGTTTGAGACTCATCAGTTGCTCTCACCTGGTTTAGCCAAACAGGCGAAGCCGTTCCTGTTGAGGCTGCTGTCACATGCTGACAGCTTCTAGGAGCCACAGGTGAGCCCTGAGTACAAGGTGGAGACCAAAGGTTGACAAACTACCCCAGAGAGAGCATGATGTGTCCTCCACCAGAGGTACTACCAGTCCTCTAGCATATACCCCAGCAATCACTGCTCTGCATATCCTTAGCATCTAACCCATTAATATTTTTCAAATGACCATTTTGTAAGGAAGGAAGGGAAATTTTATATTTCATTCATGACTTAGACTCATAGTACTGGTTTTAGTGGGGCAATCATAAGATTGACTGTGATGGGGAAATGGATGTTAGAATAATGGGTATTCTTAACATAAGGAAAGTGATATCCAGAAAATATTAAAAGGGAAGGCAATGTTTTCTTTATGTGTATTAGTATGGTTAGAATAGTTTCTCATATGCCCGGCAGGCATTCACAATATAATCCTGTTAGAAACAGAAAAAGTAACTTTTTTTCTCAAGGTAAATTGGTAGAAGAGGCTCATAAGCCATTTTTTGTTTGTTTGATTATATTTTTCTCCATTTACTTAGATGCTGTTTGCTAGTTTTATTGCAAACTCTCCAAGCCTTAAATGAAATCTATTGAACTTAACAGCTGGAGTCAAGAAAACAACAGAAAAATGAATGGATACTTCATATTTAATAATGGTCCTTAACTGGAAAAGTATCAGTGTTTCTTTCTCTCTCCAAAAAGTGGAGTGAATTTCTTTTGTACATCTGTGCACTGAGACCCACAGATAGAAGAGGCACCAACGCTTTAAACAGTTGACAAAACACTGGATAGTTTTATTTCCCATGCAGGTCTACAGCTGTTTCTTCCTAGAGTGGCCTCTAGCCCTCTAGTGCAGGAAAAGACTAAAATGCATTGGGTTGAAATGGTCTTCTACCAGTAGACTCAAACCCACCTGAGACAGTTGCAGCAGCAACTGTTAAAAGGTGGTGGTTGTTGTTCCAAATGGAGGTATGGAGCAGGGAAGAGATGAGGCAAAAACAGCAGAGAAGCAGTTAAAATTAAAAGTTGCAAGTTGGGATTAAAGGTGAATTCCAGTTGTGATGAGAATTGAAGGTTATTGGGTTAGCCTACAGCAGGGTTTTCTGGAAGCCTTGGTCAGATTGTATCCATCATAAACTTTGCAATCTCTTTAATGTTTCTCAACTAATCTGTATAAAACCATGCTCCTCAAAGGTCAGTAATGTGTTCCTCTGATGTCTACGCCCTAGGTGGCTGCCTAGTTGGCCTAATGATAGCAGCCTTGCCCACCCCAATATGCATATTTAGTGCCTGTGAGAAGGGCTCTGTATGCACACTTACCTACATAAGCATGGAGCGTCCCTCCATGCAAGGAGAGATCCTGATTAGATCCCTTCTTTGTGCACCAACAGCATCAGATGCATCAGCCATGATGGCAGTGCCAACACATGCACCTCACATGTTCATTTGATAGATGAGATAATTATCTGAAGGTGGTCTTTGGGGAGTATACAATTCAGTATAAGTAAATTCCTAGCATAGCCCTAAAGTTCAACTTTGCTTGTGAAAAGTCCAGGAAAAGTAACTTCTGAAACCAGAGGAAATAATTTAAAGACTAGTGTGTATACTGCAGACTCCCTACCCTCCTAAAGAAATGGGAGAAAAAGCAATCAGACTCTCCCCCAGGTGCTTGCTTGACCTGAACTCACTATAGCCACTTCTCAGCAGCTGATGGCAGGTCTGATCACTCTTAAGGTAATTGGCAGAAATGGGCCATTAATAAGAACAAGCTGTACAGTGTTGCTTAGGTCAAAGCACTTTTTACACATCGGTTTCAAATTTCAAGGACTATATTTCTCAACAAGCTGTAACCTTTTTCTTTATCTGAGCTATAACTGCATTAGAATTGCAGGACAGAGATGAAAATATTGTTAGGCCGAAGTCACATTACATCTTACATCACCCAGACTATAGCGTGCCACAAGCAAATATGCCTGCAGAGCAGGTAGTTCATGATGCCATAGACAAGTGAGCCAAATTGGCTCCTGGCCTCTGGGTGGTTTAATAATAATTAAAATACTTTATAAAATAACTGCCATGATCACAATGGGGAAATAATTTTTCACAGGTTGGACTCTGAGCATGAGCAAAAAGCACCCACCAAAACATAAAATGAGATTTGGGAAGTGTTGGGGGCACAAGTTCATGTCCCAATATCTTACATGTAAGTCAAAGTCATCTGTGGAAGGAGCAAATGTAACAGGATCATATGAAAGAAAAACCTGATCAGCCACAACTAAGGGATTTTTTGTACTTACTGACTTTATTAGCAGGGGAAGCCAAGTGCCCCTTTTGCCAGTTTTGTGGGCAGGTCAGATTGGAACAAGATGTCCCTCTACCCAGTCCTGCTGGCATCCGCTGGCTTTAAGTGAACACAAGTGCTGCCAATGACAGATATTGCCAAAATGGGAGTTCCGGGGACAGGAAGAGTCTGAGCAGACCTAGAATCCATTGGACCCCAATCTACCTCCGCTGCCATTGCATGATGACATCAGGCCTGATCATAGCACCGGCTACAGGCTACCTCGGCAATTTGCCGACCCTGTGTTTTCCACCTCAGCTGGCAATGTTGTGGAGGCATCAGCAGCCTGCATCTCCATTAAGACCTTCCAGAAAGCATTGGGAGCTAGGATTCTCCCCGAAAAACTTTTTTGCATTCATTTCCCACCTTACTTCCATCAAACTCAAGGTGGCATGTGTGTGGTCACCAGGAAGTCTCCCATTCAATCCCTGAGCAGACCCTTATCTTAACCGAGGTTGTGGCCTTGTGTCTTCAGACTAAACCCTAGAACCAGGGGATGCCCCTCTTCTTTTCTGAGAAAAGAAATCAAATCAGCAGAGGAGAAACTGGATGCTCAAGAAAGATGAGGGGGTGGAAATGATTGAGGATAGGTGGAGAGAACTTTCATTTTGATGTACAGGTCTAGCTTTCAATTACATGAGGGTTCACCCTGAATTTAATCAGGATCTCCATAATAGAAACTCTGTTATTTATTCATTTCTTCAGGTCTTTAATTATTTGAAAAACAAAACAAATTCTGTAAAGTGTGATCCTATAACAAGAGCAAGCAAGTTTTAAAAATTATACATAGCTGATAGCAGAACTTTTAATGCTGCTTTTCTTGGGAGTATAGTTTTTTTAAGCATTATTTCTTTCCTAACCTTACCAGCAGCTTAGCTTCTTGAAAATGATGTTACTGAAAGAAATAATACAATTCACCACAAGAGGGTGCCCATAGTAAACCAATCATCATCATTTATATATGTAGCATTACTATAGTGAACTGAAATCTCTTTGCCATTCCTTATGCAGCCAAACGACAATAAACATGTACAAGAAGGAGGTGCCAGCAGGTTTAAGGGAATCCTAAGAGTTGAATAAATACAAGATACATTTAGAACAAAAATCCCTACAGGAAGCACACCATCTCCCAACAGCCCAGTGAAGACCCAGGGTACTCAAGTATCCATAGAATTATGACTGATTTGTGCAGGGATGTGGGGAGGCAGAAAACTGCATGGGTATGTTGGTATGGAATGGAGTATACTCAACAGGACAAGAGCACACTGCAACATTTTGTTGTAGGTCATCAAAGAATTGTAGAGTTGGAAAGGACCCTGAGGGTCATCTAGTCCAAACCCCGGCAATGTAGAGAACTCAACTGAAGCATCCCTGACAGGTAGCCATCCAGCCTTTCTTCAAAAACCTCCAATGAAGGAGAGTCTAGCCACTTTCTAAGATACTCCATTCCATAGTCAAACAATTCCTACCATCAGAAAGTTCTTCCTAGCGTTTAATCAAAATCTCCTTTCTTGATATTAAATCCATTGCTTCAAGTCCTACCCTCCAGAGCAGAAGAAAACAAGCTTGCTCCATCACCTGTGTGACAGCCCTTCAGATATTTGAAGATGAATATCATATCACTGCTCAGTCTTCTCTGAGCTAGATGTACACAACTCCGGAACTGTTCCTCATAAGGATTGGTCCTATTGGTCATTCTTTCTGTTTCTGATGTTCAGGCAATAGCAGTCAGTGGAACATCTGGTCTCTCTGCATGGCTGATGCTTTGGGGAAGGGAAAGTGGGGGCAAGGTCAGTGTGGTGCAAATGAACTGGTGGAACCAATCCAGGGCACCTACAAGCGTGTTTGCACTGCACCAGTCTCACCAACACCTCGCCCCTGTACCTCCTGACAAACAGCAGCAATGCAGGCAATGGGAGGTCAGGTGAGTGCCTCTTCTCCCGTGTGTTCACGCTGCGAGTGCCACTGCTTATGTAGCCAAAATGGCACACACACACACACACACACACACACAAGCGACACATCTGCAGGTTTGGGGAAACCTCCTGGTTTGCAGAAGTACCAAAATACAGTAGTTAGAGAACAAAGTGGGTCAGGAGTGGGTCAGCCTGATGGAGGGAGAGATAAAAACCCAAGGGGATGGGAAATGGAATGTCTGGAATCCTAACTTGGAATACCCCCATTGCAACAATCTGTAAGTCCCTCTTGTAAGAATATTAATACAAACAAGTTCCTCACAGAGCTGAGCCTCCTGCGGAAAAATGCAGGAGATTGACATTGCAGACTTTGAATATTAGTTTTCAGATATTCAGTATATCTATCTTCCCACCAGGGGTATGGGAAGTGCTTATTAAAAAAAAAAAAAGTTCAGTAGCAGCCTCCTTTGCACTCTAGGAGGTATTAAAAGCATTCATCAATGACTATTTATTGACTCGCAATCATTTCTCCATGGCAGTTTATTTGAAAATATCTTGCATTCGCTCCAAGCTTTCTGGGAAAATAAGGGGAAAGGGTGACATCTCGACCAAGGTTTGTCAAATGACAAATTGAGCCTTACTTCCTGAAGAAGTCTCTTCCTAATTTGAGTCTTACAAAACAGATTGGTACTTAAAGTGAGGTCAATAAAGAAGTAATCATTGTAACTGATGGGCACAAATCGGGGGGGGGGGTTCATTTACCATGAGAAGCCACTCTTGGGAAAAGAAGTATTCAAAACTGTTAAGCAGCAAGCGGCCTATTATTTTGACGGCACTTCCGATCATAGATCTAGCTGGCAAATTTTTGATTTGCACTCTTCTATCTGTCTGTCCTTTTAAGTGCTGCCAAAGTCTAAGCAATTTGTTTGGTCCCAAAGCAGGGAGCTGAGTTGTGTTACAGTAGGTCAGTAAGAGAATTCAGACTGCTAAGCAACCATATGATGATCACTTTTAAATTCAAACATTTAGAAATTGCTCCCTCTAGAATTCAGGGGTGGTAAATCTGTTGTCTTCCCAGATGTTGTGCTGCTCCCACCAGCCACAGACACTATGCCCAATAATCAGAGGTAATAGGAATTGGCTCACTGATGTCTTGCTGATGACTCCTCCCCTGTGTTCAAATGTGTTACAACTAAAGTTTTCCTCCACTCATGTTCGAGCCATCTCCCATCTTGTTTCCTTGCCCTAAGCTCTGGAGCAGGCATAGACAAACTCGGTCCTCCAGATGTTTTGTGACCAGTTGCCATCATCCCTGACCACTGGTCCTGTTAGCTAGGGATGATGGGAGTTGTAGTCCCAAAACATCTGGAGGGCCGAGTTTGCCTATGCCTGCTCTGGAGTATACCACTGAAAATACTGTTTCAGCTTATGACTGAAACAGAGAGTTGTAAAATTCAGTTGGATCAAATATTACATTACTGAAGAATTTCCACCAGATGGAGTAATACTAAAGAGGCTGGCAATTGTTTTGTTCTCCTCATCCGTTTGTCTAGTTTTGGAACATGTGCAGGTAATAGCAAGGACTAAATATGTGGAAGGATTGAAAGAGAGGGGACACTGATAAGAAAGTCTGAAACTTTCTGGGTCTTAAGCACTCAAAAATGTTATATGGCACAAAGTCCAAATGGAAAAAAGATGGAAAAATTACTGTCTGTGATTTATTTATATTTTTTTTAAAAAAAATACCAGTTGTATTTTTAATAAGCAAGCAGTGCAAAGTGCCCACCAGGACTGGGGTTACTTTGTAATATGTACATTGTGAATGGTCTTAAATTCAACTGTGACCCAGGTGTATACACAGCACATAGGAAGCTGCTGTAAGCTGACTCAGACCATTAACACTGTATTGTCTAAACCGTCGGTGGCTTTCTAGGATTCAGATGTCTGTGCTCTACATTCTTAAAATGTTATCTGTGTTATGGTTCATAGATGTTGACATTTAAACTTTTGTAGATGTTATTGTATGGTTTTATGTTGTGTGCTGCCTTGTTATATTTTTATGAAAGTGGAGGATATACCGTATTTTTCGCTCTATAACACGCACCTGACCACAACACGCACATAGTTTTTAGAGGAGGAAAATTCATAGGCATGCCACCTGTAGGCATTCCCTCCATAACACGCACAGACATTTCCCCTTACTTTCTAGGAGGAAAAAAGTGAGTGTTATGGTGCAAAAAATACGGTAAGTATTTAAATAAATCACCACCACCACTACAATCATTCACAGAAAAAATAACTGGACGAGTCTGGCCAAAATTTGTCCCAGCACTCCAGATACTGAACTTACGAAATACAGCACCTTCGCTCTGTCTGCACACAAGGCATGTAATTTTCTGAACAACCAACATGGAATTGAGCTCAGTTGCATTAGGTAAGGGCCCCTTTCCCAAGTCTTTTTATGGGAGACAAATTAGGCTGAGCTATTGAAACCTTCATGCCGCTTGAATAATATAAGGAAGCTTTGCACACCCTCATGACTTAATGGAAGTTTGAGGCGTGGGAGGGGTTTTATTTCTTTCCCTGGAGATCTCTTCCCTCTTTTAATGCCTGCACAAAAATATGAAATATGAAAACACCTGTTGTAGATAAAGGATGCATTTCACTGACTTGGCCAATTTAAGGACACACACAAACACATGCACACACTAAGCATCGCTTATTAAAATGGTATTCAAAATATAGCGATAGCACGCTATAGGGGAATCAGATGCTGCCTTATAGGTACTGAGTCAGATCATTGGTTCATCGACCTCAGAATAGCCTGGTTTTGTCCACCACACATGGGTATTAAGAGTGAGCATGTATGCTATAAGTAGCAAGTGGCCAATGCCTTGTTGCTCCTCTTTTCCAGGGGTGGGGGCCATATTTCCTTCTTGGAAACCTTCCAAGGGCCACGTACCTGTGGTGGAGCAACAAAGGCAAAAGTGGTCAAGCAACAATGGTAAATTTTACACACACTCACACAGAGAGAGAGAAGCAAGCAAGAGGTATTGACAACAAGAGTTCAAGAAACTTTCCAGCCTGGCAAAGGCACCGGGGGTGCAAAGCAGAGTCAATGAGAGGTTGGCTTGCAGGGCAGGCAGGATGGCCTGGGAAAGTTTTAAGGACCAGACAGAGGCTTGGAGGGCTGCAATTTGGCTCCTGGGGCTGAGGTTCCCCACCACTGGTCCCATTCTTTGCAGCATGCAGACACTATCTTACTGTCCTGTTCATGTCAGTGTACTTGACACTCCTGTTGAAATCAGTGAAACTTCAAGCACTTAACTTTGGCACAGTTCTGCATTTCTACACTGCCGTCCTTTTCAGCAGTTGCCCATCCACGTAGCAAACAAACGTGGGAAGAGGAAATACGCTTAACCTAAACCGAGTGCCAGCTAGCCTGCCACACCTCACTCCTCTCGCTGATAAGCCAGGAAGCACCCTGGAGAATTAGTAACTCATTGCAGTTGCTGAAACTGGGGTTAGGGCAAGGGACTTTTACATGGGCCATTGAAAGGGAGGTAGGGCTGGGAATGGAAAGTCGAGTGACCTTTTGTCAGAAAATAATGGAATGAATCACAAGGTTTGACAACTCCGGCTTATCTTTGTTTTTCCTTGTGTGTCAGGCAACTGTGGTGGCTGAAATTTTGCTAGGTTCTCAAAGGGCACATTCCAGCAGAGCACAACTTCCTTTTTGTCCCTTTTTCGCAGCCTGGGTTTGTGGAAGAGTTACCCCTTAAAACTAACCAAACAATCCTCAATGGTGCAGCTAGGCTGGACCTCAGGGCCAAAATCCCAGATTCTGTAACCCAGCATATCATAGGGGCAGCAGCAAACAGGGCCTGTTTGCGCTGGTATGGGCATGCCACAGCCCATCAGTCCAATCTAGAGCTCCTCTACATGGACCAATTGCCCCTTTAGCCCAAACCTCTCTCTGGGAAATCATGTGAGCAATTTACAGCACTGCCCCCTATCCTGCTATTTGCATCTTCTCCAGCCCTCTCATAAACTCTTTGCCCTCTTCACCAACTGTCTCATGGATGTGCCATCATGGAAGCAGCACTAATCCCACTTAAGCAACCTAAAGGATAAGCCCCTTTTAATTCCCCAAAACGACACTGAGCAGAGAGTAGAGGTGCCACTGGCTCTGACAGTACTGGGTGCCATTGCGTCCCCATTAGTGTTCCATCCTGCAGCTAACTGAAATTCTGAATACTAAGCAGTATATAAATACCTGGAATAAAATAAATAATATTCTGGCATCCAGGATGGCAGTGATCTATTTACCCTGATTTATATTTATTCATTTGTAGCAACTTGATTTAGCTACCAGTGGAACACCCCAATTCCTACTGACATCTATGGAATGTGGCTGCTTCTTGATGGTGCTTGAAGTCTCCCACTAAAAACTCCTGAGTGAATTTAGCAGTCATGGGATTAAACAGATCCTCTTGAGAATCAGTAAACTGGTTATATACTAGAAAACAAATAATAGGAATAAATGGCCTGAGTCTGAAGCTTTTTAGCTTGCTCATATATGATCTGGAGTCAGGGAAGTGGCCAAGCTGGCTGATCACATGAAACTATTCAGGGTGGTAAAAACTAAAAAGACTTGCAAAGAGCTCTAAAAGAATCTCTCCAAATTGGGTGAATGGGCAATAAAATGGCAAATGTGGTTCAATGCAAGTAAAGTGATGGACGTTATTGCAAAATCCTCTCTCCCCTGCATTTTTACATATGCACTAATAGGGTATGGGCTGTCAGTGACCAATTGTGGAAGATGTCTTGAGTTTGTGTTGGAGAATGAAATGTGAATTTCGTTTTTCGGGATCATTAGGATATTAGTAATAAAACTGCAAATATTGTAAAAATGCCTTTGTACAAGTCTTAAGTGAGACCATACTTAAAACACTGTGTATAGTTCCATTTTTAAAAAACAAATTACAATGATGCTTTGAATGGCAAAATATAATTCATAACCCAATAGGGCAAAGTTATGTGTGTTACCATTAAATTTCATCAGCAGTTATACTTCTTATTCATTTAACTGCCCTCCTGAGGCCTTACCTGTATGGCAGCTTACTACACAAAAATGTCTATGTAATGTATATTCACCATTCTTTTCCTGCTGCATGCCATTAAGATGCCACAGGTGAGAGGAGCATGGTCATAACCGTATTGTATTAAGGAGTATTCAAGAATAAAGAGAGAATAGACCATGCATCCCTATTTCCAGCTCAGCAAATCTATGCATGTTGATCCAACAATGTGATAACAGTCCTTTTCTTTGCTTCCTTCTCTCAACTTTCCCCCATCCCCCACCACAACAGTAATGGCCACAACGAAACATGTTTCGTATTTTATTTTGCGCATACGTTATGCTGTTGAACAACCTGCATAAATCTGTCATGAGTCATTGTTGTTAATGTTTGAAAACTACTGTGCCAATTCTATTTTGGTATCACACAAGCGCATAATAGTACAAGACCCACCAGCAGAAAGCATGATCCTAAAGAGTGGTTCCTTGTTTATCTTTCCGTACTGTAAGAGCTGACCATTCATGTCTTCCTGGCTTCTTATCTTTCAGCTTGTTCCTAAACAATTAAAGGAATTGCCATTTACACCATGAATTCACTTTGAGGTGGTGGTTTTTTTTTCTTTTTATAAAAAAACCCCACCTATGGGTTGGTATGCATTGGGGCATAAAGCAGAATATATATACATTTCCAAGATACTGAGATGACGTAGGAGCCTTAGTTACAGAACAATGGTTGTTGGTTTTATTGGATTGTTAGTCTTCAAACATAGAGTCCCAATTACTTAAACTGACAACACTTAATGGTTTGCATATGCCTTCACTGGGATGATTTGTGACGCTGTCTCATACTAGGAAATTTCTACTGTAAATTAGTTGAAAGATTTCTTTTGAAAGAGATTGAACTTTATTATTCTTTGAAGAGCATTCACAGTGGGTTCTCTGCCAATCTTAGAAGGAAAAAGAGGAAGCCCACTGGCATGTGTGTATATGTCAATTCAGTAAAGTGAAACTGGCAGATTAATGGCAAGGAAGACAGGACCAAGTTGCCCAAAGGGTTTAAACCTAGGTGAGCAAATTGTGGATTCCCACATTTTGCAAAGCTGCTGATAGCTTAATTCCCAACGTATAGTAAGTTTTGGAAATGAATTCTCTACCATATATTTTAATGGGAACATCTAAAATCACCCCTCCCCTTCAAACTGAAATACCTCTGCCACCCACATGAATTCGTGTTGGGAGAGGGCGACTTAAGCCTGCTTCGGTAATTTGCAAACATCCAACCAAGCCTGTCAAAGAGACCATCTCATCTATATTCCTCTTCACACTACTCTTCCACGCTGCAGCTATAATTAAAAGGCTTTTAAAAGAAAACCAATTCTGCAACACGGCAAACCTTTACTTCCCACTAGAATCGACAGAACTTGAGTATGCATAATTAGATGCACTGCAGAGTAAGACTGAAATCCTATACACACTTACCCTGGGAGGCTCATTGAATTCAATGGGGCTTACCGCAGTGTAGATACTTGCACTGTTAGCCTTCTGCCTTTCTTATATTGATATCCTTAAATGCTAATTAGAACTACCTTGGCAATGCAGTCCCTTTGAAAATCAGTTGCGACCACATTTGTGAAGACATCTCTCTCCCTATTACATGGTCCTTTATCAGCTTAAGTGCAATGATACAAATAGGCCCTAGAAAGTTCCACCAACATGTTTATTATGTTTCTTGTTGTGACCTAAGAAGTGGGACCACCATAATAAAATGTTGTGGTGTATCCTCACAACCCCCAAGTGGAGGTTACAACCATCCTGTAGCAATTTGTGTGTGCACCATTCGGGCTTCAGATGGAGGAAGTTTCAGAAGCATGGCTATGTTCCCTGCTTCCAATGCCAGAGGCAGTTGTGTCTGCGAATATAGTTTCTGGGAATTGTAAGTGGACTCCCATTGTTGCACTCAGGTCCTGCTTCCAGGGTTTCTCAGAGAACTGTGATAACAGAATGTTGAACTAGGTGGGGCTTGGTCTGATCCAGCAGGGCTCTTAACTTCTTAGAACACTTTTTCTTTCCCACGCTGCTGTACCATATAGCGCTAGCTGCTTACATGCCATTTCACAGCTATATAGCAGGTAAGGCAGGTGAAAGAGAAAGTGCTCCCCTTTCATTATACCTAAAATATCTCTGTATATGAGTGTGAACGGCTTCTTTAAAATATTTTTTTTTAAACATAATCCATCTCCAGTCTTCTCTCTAGGATACTTATTTTTTGTGTGCAGTCCAATTCACTCTTCCCTTCCAGTTTCCATAGATCTTGAATCTTACAGGCCCATGCCCTATTTTGTGGGTTTTCGTATTTTAAATTACTTTATTTTAATTAACATACATTTATACTTTATTGCAGCTATTGTTTATAAACCACAACTTTATTTTTGAGTGGCCCTGCCACACTTCAAAACTGATAGAAAACTCAAATAGCAGCGTGCCTTTAGCAAGGAATAGTATGGTGTTCCTGTGCTAAAGTCTTGTAGAGTTTCACTAACTTGCCTCTTAGCTACTGTGTTGTCCTTTTTTTAAAAAAAAATTACACCTACTTTGCCTGGGCATATGCAAATCTGTAAAAGGTTTGGAATTCATTAAATGAGAAGGGTTTTTCCATTTGTAAACGCAAACTGGAACCAGCAAATGAGGAAAACTGGTGAGAGTTTTCAGATATTAACTTTACTGAATGATTATCTTCATTTTACTAAAATATACACCACAGATTATTTTTTGTGAATGTTTTTTTTATTTACACACCGTATCTAGAAGCAGATACATAAATCCTTATACAATTTTTCAAAAAATGTGCAAGAAATTACTATAATCTTTTTAACAAACCAAAACACATTTAAAATCAATGGACTTTGGATAATTCATTCTGTTGTGTGCTTAATACAAATAATGCACACTCAGTTGGAAACATACAGAAAAGTGTAAACTACAGCAATCTGGATTTTAAGTATTAATTTCATGGCACTCCATCACCACTATAAAAATTATTTAACCCAATATGTAGTAGTACAAAATTCTATAAGAATTTCTGCCCCATCCCATTATTGGCATAAAGAGTTTGGACTATTCTCCAAATACATCAAACTCTACAGTATTTTGTCATTTTAAGGTCTATCCCATCTTTGTCAAAGAGCATGTCTTTCATATATATTTTTGTAGTATTCAAAGATACAATATTAGCAATTGCTGATGTGACCATATTTTAGCTTAAAATTTGAAAGTTATATAGCTGAAGACCCTTCCTTACTGGAATTCACAGTCAATATATTGCTGGTATTTTGGTTTCACTTAACAGTTCCAATATTTACACATTTAAGAAATGAATTTGTACGAAAAAACTGCATGTTCTGCAAAGTTCAGCAGTAAGAGTTCATATGGAGATAAGCACCTTGACATGAATATTAAAGATAACCTGGGGATTTTGAAAACAAAGACTCTCCTGGGTTTGCAGGACTTGATCTCCTGGGACCAGAACATAATGGACAGAATTACAAGGGGAGGGTAAGTAAAGTTCTGGTTGAATTTCCTCCCTCTCCAAGAATCACTTGCCTCAAGTTAGAAAATATGCAACGTACTCAAACATTGTTAGGGGAAATACTTCAAGCTTCATATGAATTATCAGTTTTGCTAGGGTCTTCCTTCTCTACACCACTATAAAAAAATGCTCTGACCCTCACAGACACTGATCCGACCTTTCCTTCTTCTCCCCGCCCCCCCAGCAGCACAATCTGGAAGAGTTTTGAAAGAGCTGCCCCAACTTCATTTTTGCTGCTCCTACTGAGGCTGTGGAATGGGCTCAGAGCTGCGCTACCACCTTTCCTAATTCAAAAATACTATATTCACCACAGAAGAAAGCTGGGTTTGAGTAAACATCTTCTGCAGATGTAGGATGTTACTCTTAGAAGATCTAAACGTACGAAGCGTCTGACAAAAATTAGCTGGTCTTAGCTGGTCATGTAACTACACTTGAACAGTGGGTCTGTTAAGAATATTTGTTGCCTGTGTGTCTGCTTAATGAAGATCTAAAACAGAAAGTGTAAGGGGAAGGCCTTAAAGGCAAAAATTCAGGGAGACTTTGTTGCTATGATTGCAAGCCAGATTTACAGTACTGGAGTATCCTCACAAGTGAAGAAAGGAAAATATGTCTATTTCCCGTGGACTGATATGCCAGAATCACCGTTACACTGTATTGTGCATGTAAGCTATCTCTCTCTAGTCTTGAGTACCCCAGGTTTGAAAATATCCAATGTGCAGATGTTATTTCACAGCCTATTAAAGGCAGCAAAGAAACAAGGCAGGCACATCTCAGCAGCACTGTCAGGTGCTTTTGCTGTAACAACAGAAGAAATCTATTAAAGGCTTGTAATACAATCTTTGAAACAAAAAAAATCCCTTTATTATTGAAACCATAGTGCTGCAAGAGGGTAGACTAGTTTAAAGAAGTCTCGCCCATCCCTCTGAAGGAAGAGCAGCACAGGTGCACAGCTGTCTGCTTCAGCTTTTGTGTGCTCGCAGCCCATTGGGAACACACCAGAGAGGGAGTTCTAAGGGTCTCAGGCTTTAAAGTCCACATCTGAGAAAGGAAGGAGCAGCAAGCAGTTGGACACACTGGCTACAGAGGCCCTCTGCTGGCACTGCAACCAACACGAAGTATGCAGGTGCCAGACTGCCAGAGGCACCACATACTGACCTGTTGGGGTCTCGGGCTTTTGGATCCTATTGTCTATATGTGGAGGTCCGTCAAACTGGATTGTTCCCTTTGTTTCTTACACCACAGTCTACTCATTGTAAGCTCAGAAATCACCGCTGCAGTTCACATTTGCTTTCTCGAAACCTATCTGAAAAATACAGCTATTGCCCTCAGAAAAATGTAATCAGTAGTTTTGTTTTAAAGTGATGCACTCCCACCAGGGAAGGCCAGAGCTCCGTGGTGGAGCCCTGCCTGCAGGAGTTCAATCCCTGGCATCCCCAGGGCTTGGAGGGACCCCTGCCTGAAACCCTCAAGAGTCCCTACCAGTCAGTGTGGACAAACTTCCTATGTTACGGACTTCATTTGCTTTCTCCATACAAATTAATTAGTTCTTTGTCTTATTTTTATCATGAACTTGTTATCGGTCTAATTTTACACCACTGTTTTTCCTGCCAATCTGCAATAGCCTTTTCTGCTTATAGTATTAGCATGTTTAAACTGCAGTTATTAACCAAGCTATGCTAGTGCAGAGGCAATAGTGTTTTTCATCTTAACCAAGCGTAAGTATTCCACCAACCCTCCCAGAAGTTGTTTATTATTTCTGCTGAAAAACGTTGATATGTAATCTATGCCGTTTGTTTATAGAATAGTAAGAAAACTTTAGGAAATTACCTCAACAGGTTAACACAAATGCTGAGCAGCTTGACTGATGTAGTTCTCCCAAAACTTTATAGAGTGTCCCTTTCCTTCAGTGTTATAAACTGTCAATCTAAGAATGCACTATGTGTTAAATGCAATTTAAACATGACTCAGATTAACAGCTTGCAGGAGTAATCTATCGGCATGAGCAATGTCACATGGGAGAAACTCAACAGCAACTGTGAACAGGGGCTTCTGCTTTCTAGCAGACTATGTTTTTGTTGGAGGTTGTTATGAAGTCTTGCATAAGCTCTGTTATTACACTGAACATATGAGCAGGCCATTTAGGCAACCAGTTAAAACGCACAAAAATGTGACTGAATATAACACATAGATCTTTGTGGCAATGAGATATGTCCATCCTATGAAGTACAAAGAACAGAGCAATAAAGGCAATTCAAAAAGTGTTTTCAATGGAATCATTCAGTTGAAATGTACTCATTCCTTTATGTAATACATGGGTGCAACTCACCTCAAGGAGCAATTGCCCCCAAATGCCAAACTGAAGCTTGGAAATACATAGAGCAGAAGCCACTCATTCTGTCTGTCTTATTGTCCTAAGCAGTTTTGGGCCAGAAGATCCTCCAGGGCAGATGGTGTTGGATTACAGTTTAAATGTTTCCCCACCTCCTGAACAAGCTTGGTCACTTGCTTCAGGACCATTCAGAGCAGAAACAAAATGCCAGCATCAATGCTGCAATTATGTCTGCTCATCCACGCTCAGGCATTTCCTAGGTAGCTGTCAGCAGCAAAAGATAAAATAGCTGCTTCTACTGGGCAGTTTTTCCAGCTGGACCGCTTGCTTAGCCCAGATGTGTTTGAGGGAAAGTGTATGCATTGGGGTTGCTGCTCTAGCTGATGAGAGGTTGGCTTGCTAGAAGATGAAGGCCTAGCAACGAGAAGGGCAAAGGCAGATCTAACAATTTAATACTTTTATGGAGTATATGACTATAGGTTGCCATATGTCTTCCCCAAGTCCACTAAACTGCACAGTGGAAGAAAGCAGCTGCTCCTGTAGAACTGTGCTACAAGAGCAAAGAGGAAAGCGGTGAAAAGCTAATCGGTCAGCATTGCAAGAACCACCTCTGAAAACCTGTTTTCAATACAAATGAACTGAAGAGAGTATGAGAAGGAATGCAGCATGCACGTTCATGCTGTCTCAGAACAGCAATATGACTGGAACATTAGAGATCTAAATATACAACTCATATGGAACTGTAATACCATCATAACTCGTAACATCATTATTTAGAGTTTAGACACCAGGATAATGTTTACTTTTGACCTTTGCCATAATACAGATTATTATTCCAGGAAATGTTTTTACTCCAACCACACAGATTTTTATTTTATTTTTGCATTTGAAGGGGAAATACCCCGCACCCACCCCCCAAATGACAAGGGTATTAAGCTAACAAGTATGCTTCCTATTGTATAAAATGAATTACTTCTTTCTTCCTCAGACTCAAAACACTGTACCATAGTATATATTATTGTGCCTTTTGTGTATAAAATTTGTAGTCTTGCTTTGGGGGTAAAAATCAGAAAACCAAATGAAGATTTTGCATAAATATCAGGATGGCAAAGCCAGTAAGTGACACACATGAATACTTTGCTCAGGAATTTAAGAATACATCTCTCTAAATACTCCCCACACCTCAGAACCTATTTTAACTGGGCAAGAGAGACACTTCCACCTCTCACTCCCACAGCAAAAGTCATGCTTTGCCTCTGATATTCTTTTTAAACACTATGATCTAAAAATATTTTTTTTAAAAATAGAAGTTTAGCATATCGATTCAGGCAACCCAGGATGTGGCACCATTGCAGCACCTTGCAGCAACACTGTACTTTAATATTATAAACTCATTCAGAGCACAAAAAAGGCTAGGTAGAACAAGCAATAGAGAATTATCCAGAAACGAAGATTTTTCAAAACTTTATCACCCTTTAATATTTTTTCACTAAACAGAAACGTATTCAAATTTTTGAGATGGGAAGATGAAAAAGAAAATTACTAATGGCCATATCTTTCAGAGGACAGGAGGAAAAACATAAAACTAAAACAAGACATTTGAAAATGGCACAAAATAAATTTTGTAACCTACAAACTAGCCTCCAAAATACTACTTTTTTTTTTCTCCAGAAATTTCAGAGTTCATTTTCCTGCTTGCTAACATTTTGATTAACTAGAGCTTTCCTTAATGCAAACAGGAATACTTCCTTTCCACCATATAATGCTCGGTAGAAGCAGTCCCATGAGTACAAATCTTAATGGCCCCAATCCAAAGTTAGTTACATTTAGGTCCAGCAGCAACTTCTCCTGCTGGTTTCTACAGAACCAACTTTTGGATTGGATCCATTGTGTAAACTATGTAAATCTATCTTCCTCTGCAAAACCTAGTGCAGGATTTTCCCATATCTCGCATATTAAATGGAACTGCTTTTCCTTGTTTTGAATAAGACTAAGCAGAAATGAGTCTGGTAATGCACTGGAATATTTCCTATAGGGATTACGCCATAATGTAATCAATTCAGTCTTAATTTCAAAACATGCAAGGTTTTTTAAAAATGAAACTTTGGGGATAATTTTAATTTATTCTCTTCCCATCTTACATATTGAAATGAATATAATGATGGAAAATGTATGCTAAGCAAATAAAAAAACATTTAAGGGCATTATCTAGCAAAGTTAAGTACTTGCTAATCCCATCAGTTTCTATGGGAGAAATTTAAGCATGTGCATAACTCATCTATGAAATTAATTAAATTTGAATTGGCTTAACTTTGGCTAGATGATGTCTCAATTTTGCAGGAAATATGGGGTAATGTTTAGATCTTCTGGTCAAATAATAACTTTTAAAATCCTACCGGCAAAGAACCCACTATGTTGAAATTATCCGAAAAAGGATAGATTTCAGTTATCCGACCATGTGCTACCATAGCTTAGTCAAAATCAGTTTTACAGGGATATCAAATAGTTTTTTAAAAATGGCCTCTGATTTACATTAACTTTTGTCTAAATACACAATACTAGCAATATTTTCCCCCAAGTCTGTTTTGAAAGGCTGTTTTTAAAACTTAAAAAAATGGTTAAGAATTAACAAAAAAAGCGCAAAACAATATATACAATCTTTGAAACTAGTTTAGGAGAAAGGAGGCTTTCAAAACATATGTTGCATAACTGTTGCGTCACACATTCCCTCCAGCCTACAGTTAACTTTATGTTTTTAATTAGGATACTGGGAAATCTTTCTCAGCATACATCTAAATTCTGTATACCAGCACAATTTTTCCACTTTTTTAAAATTCAAAACAAAACAAAACCAGGCTGTTTGAAAAAGACAAAACATATCCCATCAAGTGTCAACTTTTACTTATGGTTGAAAACACATGAAATGTGCTTCAAATGCATAAAAATCACAGTGGATTAGCAGCAAAGGAGATGGGGAGTTTTAGGAAAACTTTTTATCATTCACATTGTGATTATTTTGCACACTGAATGAAAGATAGCTATTCACTCTCCTAAAAAAAATATGCTGAGATCATTATTTTAAAACATAAAACCCAGACCACCCATTAAACAAATAAAAATGAATTACCCTTCTTTATGCACAAAATGAAATTATGGCAGCAAAAGACTGATAGCAATTAAAGTTTGTAAACGGTATTTCAATCTCTCTTCTTTATTTTATTTTGTTGTTGTTCCCAAAGTGCAAGATGCAAGGTTCCCATAAGCCTTCAGTAGTGCTTTTCTTGTAAATAATCCTTCATTTTGTTTGGCAAAGGCAGTTTCTGAATCAGATCTATTCTGGTATACTGGCGTATAACAAAGCGACACAGATACTGCAACGAGCGCACCTGCATAAAACGAGATACTGGATTGGTCAGTCTGACTGGGTAAGTTGTAGATCCAGGCAATCGAGACCTTGAATAGCAAAATGCTCCATTTTCAGAGTCCCTGATGGAGTGTTCAATGAGATCAACTATAGACGTATGTCCCTCCACATCTGGTTGTTCATAAAAGCTAAATCTGCCATTTGAATGCTCAATTCTTGTATGAAGAGTTTTCCCATGGGAACGGAAACTCAAACTTAAAAGATAGCGGTCATCAGAGCTATCTCGTACAAGAAACGAGCCATCAGGAACATTGGCCAATTTTCCTTCTGCTTCCCATCGTGTAATTGGGCCCCAGTACCACCCTTGCTTTGCAAGTTTTTTCAGTTCTTCTGTGAGGCTGGTCACAACCATAGGGCCACTGTTTTGTACAGAATCATAAACTCTTCCAACTCCAGGTGCAGAGTTAGGATCAAAATTCAAATGGCAACGCATACTTTCAGCCACATGGACATCTGTGGCGTTTAGGCCATTAAAGTTCCTTTGGATTTGATTATTCTGTATTGGAGGTAGCAACGGAGAGAGCGGAGGAACATCACTGTGATTGACTCTAGAGCTTTGCAACATGACTCCTGTGGTACCAATTAATAAACCACTCACTGCCTGGTCAACAAAGATATCTGGGGTAACTACTACATCTTGACTCACTGGACCCTCTTCTTCGTGAAATGCACTGCCACCCATTTGAGAAGAAACCGTCGAAACTTCCATGGGTGAGGAACTATCCAAACAGTAACTACGTGATCCTTCCAAAGGATACATTCCCTCATCTAAAGGCACAGTATACTGAATGTAGTCCTGAGGCATAAGTCCAATAACTACAGGCACATGTTCATCAATATGGAGATGCAAATCTCCATTCTGAGATTCTGTACTTTTCAATGCATTGTTTTGTTCCTGGAACACACTGTCGGACTGCAAGTCATGGAAATCTTTGCGAACACCATTCAGTGCAGGGCTTGGATTTGAGGAGTGGACCAAGGCCTTTACTTTCACTTCCATTTTTATACATGTTTCTTCTGAGTTTGTTGGACGAAGTGGCCACGGAGTTGGGCTATAATGGTGATTTCGGAGGGATGTAGATCTAAGAGGTCTCTGAGCTCTCACATCTTTGAAGGTTATTGGAGCAGAAGAAGAAGAGAAGGTGTCGTCATCAGCAGAGCTAACAGATGGCGTGCTACCTTTGCCGCCTTTCTGCTTCTGTTTTGCTGAAAGCCGCCTCTTTAACGTACCCATTAAGCTTTCACTCTTCGATCTGTTTTTTCCACCTTTCTCATCTTCACTGTTGATGTCACAACTCGGCAAATCTTTACCATAGCAGCTACCAAACAAGGAGTCATCTTTTCCAAAATCATTTAACGATGGCTGTGCAACTACAACGAAGTCACTTTCATCTTTGCTCTTATTTAAATTAAAAGACTTACGAATGGTCTTGAGACTAATTTTCTTCATTATGAAAGTACAGCAAATCTGGCAGATTGACTCTTCTGAAGTTCTGCCCCTAAAGCATGTAATGCAGGAGCTTCTTCATTGATGTGCGTTATCCAGTCTCATTTAACTTCGAAGTCCCATTTCCTGTGGGGAAGAGGAGAAATAAAGATTTGGAAAGACACATTATTTACACTACAGCAATGGTAAAGAGATCTACATAACCAAAGTATAAGCTTAAAGAAATATAATAATAATAATATAATAATAATAATTTATTATTTATACCCCACCCATCTGGCTGGGTTTCCCCAGCCACTCTGGGCGGCTTCCAAAAGAATATTAAAATACTATGTTACATCAAACATTAAAAGCTTCCCTAAAGAGGGCTGCCTTCAGATGTCTTCTAAAAGTCTGGTAGTTGTTGTTCTCTTTGACATCTGGTGGGAGGGCGTTCCACAGGGAGGGCGCCACTACCAAGAAGGCCCTCTGCCTGGTTCCCTGTAACTTGGCTTCTCGCAGTGAGGGAACCGCCAGAAGGCCCTCGGTGCTGGACCTCAGTGTATCAACATACTATCATATGCCATTTTTATTTGCAAACTATATTATATATTTTTTATTGTATTCATCTTTGATTTGTTGGCTGATCAGTCTTTTGAGGCTTAAGCTTTGGATTAAAATTACAGCAGACCCCTTCTGTTCACATTTTGAAAGAAACTGAGTATCTTTCATGACTCTCCTTTTCTGTAGAAGGTGCATACTCTGAGAATGTCCAGTTTTATAAACACTTCCCGCAAGGGGTGAGTAAAGAAAGAAGAAAATGTAGATATCAGGTTTCCATGAACGGATCGTGCAATATACAATGACACATTACTGATGACTCCTCTAGTCTAGGCATTGCAGGTTTACAGAGTAGGTAAAGAGCTTTCTTTCCTCTTTTAACACTGAGTCAACATTAGCTGTACACTTCTATATAATCAATGGCAGCACTGATATAAGGAAAGCCTGGCTTCTACTCCTGCCTTTTGTGAGCCTTAATGAATTCACTAATTGCAATCTCTTACTTTCTCCTTAAGAACTCAATAGAAGCTATTCAACTGCAGAACAGGAAGAATATACCGTATTTTTCGCCCCATAAGACGCACCGGCCCATAAGACGCACCTAGATTTTTGGGAGGGAAATAAAGGGAAAAAAATTTATTTCCCCCCCAGGTGCGCTGCGCTACACCAGGAGCTTGGGGCGTGCGGAGCTCAGCGCGCCCCAAGCTTCTGCGTGCAGGCAAGGTCTCCGCTAGCGTGGGAGAGCCGGGCGCCTCTCCCAGGGCTAGCGGACTCCTGCGCTAATCCAGAAGCTTGGGGCAAGCTGAGGTCAGCGCGCCCCAAGCTTCTGCGTGCCGGCAAGCAGTCCGCTAGCCCTGGGAGAGCCGCGGGGCTCTCCCAGGGCTAGCGGATCGCTGCGCTATACCAGGAGCTTGGGGCGTGCTGAGCTCAGTGCACCCCAAGCTTCTAGGTGCGTGCAAGCAGTCCGCTGCCGCCCCAAGCCTGGCGCACCCGGCAGGAGGTCCCACCGGGTGCGCCAGGCTTGGGGCGGCAGCGGACTGCTAGCTTCTAGGTGCGCGCAAGCAGTCCGCTGCCGCCCCAAGCCTGGCGCACCTGGCAGGAGGTCCCACCGGGTGCGCCAGGCTTGGGGCGGCAGCGGACTGCTTGCGCGCACCTAGAAGCTAGCAGTCCGCTGCCGCCCCAAGCCTGGCGCACCCGGTGGGACCTCCTGCCAGGTGCGCCAGGCTTGGGGCGGCAGCGGACTGCTTGCGCGCACCTAGAAGCTAGCAGTCCGCTGCCGCCCCAAGCCTGGCGCGCCCGGTGGGACCTCCTGCCGGGTGCGCCAGGCTTGGGGCGGCAGCGGACTGCTAGCTTCTTGGTGCGCGCAAGCAGTCCGCTGCCGCCCCAAGCCTCGCGCACCCCCTGCCGGGTGCGCCAGGCTTGGGGCGGCAGCGGACTGCTTGCGCGCACCTAGAAGCTAGCAGTCCGCTGCCGCCCCAAGCCTGGCGCACCCGGTGGGACCTCCTGCCGGGTGCGCCAGGCTTGGGGCGGCAGCGGACTGCTAGCTTCTAGGTGTGCGCAAGCAGTCCGCTGCCGCCCCAAGCCTGGCGCGCCCGGTGGGACCTCCTGCCGGGTGCGCCAGGCTTGGGGCGGCAGCGGACTGCTAGCTTCTTGGTGCGCGCAAGCAGTCCGCTGCCGCCCCAAGCCTCGCGCACCCCCTGCCGGGTGCGCCAGGCTTGGGGCGGCAGCGGACTGCTTGCGCGCACCTAGAAGCTAGCAGTCCGCTGCCGCCCCAAGCCTGGCGCACCCGGTGGGACCTCCTGCCGGGTGCGCCAGGCTTGGGGCGGCAGCGGACTGCTAGCTTCTAGGTGCGCGCAAGCAGTCCGCTGCCGCCCCAAGCCTGGCGCGCCCGGTGGGACCTCCTGCCGGGTGCGCCAGGCTTGGGGCGGCAGCGGACTGCTAGCTTCTTGGTGCGCGCAAGCAGTCCGCTGCCGCCCCAAGCCTGGCGCACCCGGCAGGAGGTCCCACCGGGCGCGCCAGGCTTGGGGCGGCAGCGGACTGCTTGCGCGCACCTAGAAGCTAGCAGTCCGCTGCCGCCCCAAGCCTGGCGCACCCGGTGGGACCTCCTGCGGGTGCGCCAGGCTTGGGGCGGCAGCGGACTGCTAGCTTCTAGGTGCGCGCAAGCAGTCCGCTGCCGCCCCAAGCCTGGCGCGCCCGGTGGGACCTCCTGCCGGGTGCGCCAGGCTTGGGGCGGCAGCGGACTGCTAGCGCGCACCTAGAAGCTAGCAGTCCGCTGCCGCCCCAAGCCTGGCGCACCCGGTGGGACCTCCTGCCGGGTGCGCCAGGCTTGGGGCGGCAGCGGACTGCTAGCTTCTAGGTGCGCGCAAGCAGTCCGCTGCCGCCCCAAGCCTCGCGCACCCCCTCCCGGGTGCGCCAGGCTTGGGGCGGCAGCGGACTGCTTGCGCGCACCAAGAAGCTAGCAGTCCGCTGCCGCCCCAAGCCTGGCGCGCCCGGTGGGACCTCCTGCCGGGTGCGCCAGGCTTGGGGCGGCAGCGGACTGCTAGCTTCTAGGTGCGCGCAAGCAGTCCGCTGCCGCCCCAAGCCTCGCGCACCCCCTGCCGGGTGCGCCAGGCTTGGGGCGGCAGCGGACTGCTTGCGCGCACCAAGAAGCTAGCAGTCCGCTGCCGCCCCAAGCCTGGCGCGCCCGGTGGGACCTCCTGCCGGGTGCGCCAGGCTTGGGGCGGCAGCGGACTGCTAGCTTCTAGGTGCGCGCAAGCAGTCCGCTGCCGCCCCAAGCCTGGCGCACCCGGTGGGACCTCCTGCCGGGTGCGCCAGGCTTGCAGACACTCGCCCGAAGCAGGGGGAGCCCTCCCGAGGGCTCCCCGTGCTTCGGGCGACAGGCTGCCGCCCCAAGCCTCGCGCACCCGGTGGGACCTCCTGCCGAGGGCGCGAGGCTTGCAGGCATTCGCCCCATAAGACGCACCCCCGATTTCCTCTTCATTTTTGGAGAGGAAAAAGTGCGTCTTATGGGGCGAAAAATACGGTATCTCCCATCATGAGTTACTATTTTACTGGCAACTGGCCAGCCCACATTTAGTGCAATACGATTCACCTTGTGCTAGGAATCTCCTTCCTGCATATGTTATGATTTGCTACCTGTGCCTCTGATATTGGTAACTGTTATGTGAATTCAGCATGAACTCAGCTCCCAAAGTCTAGAAAGAAACCCAAAATAAAGTCTGTATGAGCTAAAAATGCACATTATGCACACCAGTTTCACCTTAGCGCAAGAAACACTCCTCCCATGATGTTTTTCGCAATCCATCTCCTGCAGCAGCTTCTTATAAAGCTTCCAAGGACAAGGGGTAGGGTAGCTGTAAACATGTAGTTTTTGAACGTAGTTCAATTTTCTTATTAACTGTTCCACTAAGAGTAAGTATTAATTTTTCAGAGTCATTAAAGGAAGGATTATGCATTTTGAATAGACAACATTCTAGGATTTCTTCTTATGTATTTTTGTCTGAAATATCTTAACTATACACTTAGGACACCATTTTTGCATGCAGCTTTAGTGTTCAGCTTCCAGATTTTCCAGCAAGACTAGAACTCTAAACAACGACCTTTGATACCAGATTAACACATTTATTGCTTGGATACCCATTTGACAAGTATCTAATAGCACTATTCTGGAAAGTACACAATAATAGCTTCCCACTGAGCAAGTTTTTATTAGTGGAAAGACTGCACATCTGATATTCTAGAAAAGTAAAACCAATGCCCTTTATAAAAGAAAACTTTGTATCTAAACATTTCATTTTAATTTGTCATTTCTAATAACCTTCAGTTTTTGTTGAACCTTTACAAAATCGCACCAACACTGTGGTTAATTTAGCCTTTGCATTAATAGTCCTTCAAACTGACATTTTATTCTTACATATTTTCAGTATAGCTTTTATTTTATTTTTTAGTTGTACTGATAAAGTAGCTTTTACTGTTTATTATACCTATTTTCATGTTTTGCTTTAAAGCATTTGAAATTAGAAACATTAAATTCTAAATAAAATATCTGACACACAAACATTTCTTACTGCAACATACTATCAGTGAAACCCTAGGAAACTTTATTCAGAAGAAAGTAAAGGTCTGTTCAAGAGGGAATACTCACTAATAAGTGTGCTTTCAATTGCAGCCTAAGTAAATTTCCAGTACTTGTGGAGCAATCATAGAAGCTGAAAAAGTGTAACGGACTCCAAATTGTCGTGTCAAATCTTCTACATCTTACACTGTATTTGAGATTTAAATTTTTTTGGGGGGGGGGGGAGATCTACTTCTGTTTTGGGATATTAGTCTTTATCTCCAGGCAGCCAATTTATTTAATGTAAAAGATTCAGAAAATATGACTAAATTGATTTCTACAGCACTTATAGTGTGATCTGCAAACTACTTCATATGGAATAATTACACAACACTTATCTTACTTCATTAATAACTCTAAAAGGATTCAAGAGCAAGTATTCTGGATTAGGACATTCTCACAATTAGTGTGCGGCAGAATAACCTTGTGTATGCTGCAAAGTACCAGATTGTCTGTGCAAAGATAAACGTCATTTAATCAATTAGAGCTCTGACCTAAAGCTACTGATTTCACTGAGAAGACTCTCACTTATTTTAATTGGATTTGTCTCTGGCCTTGCAACAGTCAGCCACTGACTTTGTATTTAACCTTGAGAATGTTCAGGTCCCACTGACCTTCTACAGGTAAACAAATAAAAATATGCCTAGAAGATAACAGAGTTCAACTGAAAACAACTCTCTAATTATTAAGTAATACTGATCAACTGGAGTAATTCCCTACAGTGAAATTCATCATTGCTTCCTGTTTATCTTCTCTACAATAATTCTGAGGAAATTTGCAACAATTACAAATTTCAAGGAAGTTTTAGCAGCAGTCCTAAATTTTATGCTTTGTATCATTATCAGACTTCATTAAAAGCAAGTACACCCAGTTCAGATGTAATGCTACACCATGGTTCAATATTACAGCAGCAATGAGTCAGCCCTTTGTATTTGGCTCAGGCTTTTTAGAACTTTTTGTGTTATGCTTTATCTCTGTTTTAATATTGAAAATGCTGTATAATATACACGTAAGTTCTCATGTCTATGGTGGATCAGCCTCTTGAGGCAGATTAACAGTCATTAATGTGATTTGTCAGTGGTCTGAGAATTTAAATGTAATGTCAAAACACAATTGGTTGCTGAATAAGGAATTATGAAGCAGAGACTTAACACTCCAGCTTTCCTATGGAGAACAGCAAAGCAGTAGCAAGGCTGGCACATCAGTAGAGCTAATCTGGGACTCCCATCATTGTAGCAGGTCACTGCAGATGTGTCACTGTTCATACTCAGAAACCTTATTTGCAGGTCATAACAAATTTCTTCTCCAAGCCAAGAACTACTCTTGTCACAACCATTTTGCCTACATGTAAATAGGGCTGCCCAATAAATCACCATATCGTTGAATACCTGTGTTGAAATAGCATTGTGATAAAGTGTTTCAACAAGGCAATATGCTTCACCAATATCTTTCCACTTAGGGCTCAGATAATTATGCAGAGGAACACCCCCTACCCCCCACGGCTAGAAAGTATATAAAGAATGCAAGCAAAGAACTGGAAAGCAATTTTTTTCTTTCCCCACCAATGAAAAAAAGAGGGGGAAGAGTTTGTTTTATTTTATGGTGGTGTTTATGTTGTTGGTTCCCCCTAAACAGCTTTCCTCCCTATCAAAAAGGGTTTTTTATTGTATAAAGGAAACTATCTTTTTACTTGCTTGCCCTCCCTGTGATAAAAAGGGAGAGATTGGTAGAATGAGGGCTTTGAGGGGGGCCTTTGGTGTGGGTGGGGAATGGAGGGAAGATTTATGCTGAAATGGGAGGTTGGGTACTATGTGAGAATGATGGGGAAAGTGTATTTGGTAAGCAGTGCAAAGCAAATGCGTGTCTACTCACAAGCAAGCCCTACTGAATTCAATGAGGCTTACTCCCAGGAAAGTAGAAATTTAGTTGAACTCAGTGGGGCTTATGCATGCATAGATTTCTCTTACTGTATTTTTCTGTCTATAAGACACCCCTATGTATAAGATGCCCCCTATTTGGGACTCAGATTTAAGAAAATTGAGACGATGTATCCATGCATAAGATGCCCCCTAATTTTTGACATTATTTTTAGGGAACAAACCTAGACTTATACATGGAAAAAGACAGTAGATCTCTTAGTGTGGAAGCAGAAGGAAGTTTATTTAATATTTTTTATTAAATCTACTACCTTAAATTTTAAAGCCCTCCACTGCCACAGGGAGCTCCGACAAAGGCCCTCTGCTGCTGCAAGGAAGCACAGCGATGCTACGGGGAGGTACAGAGGGACCCTTTGCACCCCCTCCGCCATCATGGAATGGAAAGGGCCCGTCACCACGAGGCCCGCCAAAGCCCACCACAACAGCAGATATAGATCATAATATATAAAGATATTGTGATATTTAGCTGGTGATATATCATGATATTGAAAACCAGTTATCGGCCAGCATATTCTCAGTTCCTCTTCCTTTTGCATGCAACCTCCTCTCCTGAAAATGGGGGGTGCACAAGGTGCAAGTCATTCAGGCCTGCTGCAGAAGTGGCATAACTACCATAGTGCTTTTTCCTACTCTTCCATTATCTGAGTTAAATCTTTTTGTTTTACTTTTAGAACAGAAATTATCTGAAGCCCTTTAAGGTTGGATATTCTTTAGCCATCTTCTGGATTTCCCTGAACTCAAAGGAAAAATAAAGGCTTGATCTGGATTGCCCTATTGTGATTTACAAATAACATACAATTTATATCCTAAATACTTTAATTTAAAAGTAATTAAATCATGAGACGTTAAGAAGGAAGAAATCAGAAGTGACTGTAAAATATTGAGGGAGGGGGATCAATGCTTTTCCATCTCTTCTCTTAAGATCTGAAAACTTCCCGTTCCGCCTTCAAACATCTCCATGCCTTATTTAACATACTGATACATTCAGACACATCAAACTTCAGAAACATGAAGGTTGAATTAGAAAATCTGCCTATCAACAAAAGTGCTGTCAGCACAGCTAATAACTCTTACAACCTTTTATAAAACCTGCTGCAATATTCACTTTTGCAAATTGGCACAAGCGTGACAGAAACACAACAAAGCCTCTCATGTATGAAACATTTTTGTATCATTAAAGAGTCGAACAGCTTGTACACAAAATGACAGCAGAATATATTTATTCTCGTGCTAGAGTGAAGGTTGTAGAAGCTCTTAAGGTATACAGCGCCTTCTTAAAAAGCCAAATGTAAGTCCAGTGTCTCAAAAATACAGCTCCAAAGGCCCACCAGCTTCATGCTCTAAAGCTTTCCCACATTGCTTCCCCGCAGCCTCAGGTACGGTATATGTCCACATTTGCATTTGACCTTGTCTGTAACATCTAATTCGGGTTATAGTTTTGAAACGTATACAGAAGCAGTAAGGACACTTGTACCAGTAAAGCACCATGCTTTCTTCACCTAATTATGGAAAAGTCCTATTTTAACTTAATAGTTTTTGACAGAGTGTCAGGTTTTAAAAGGTAAATGCCAAAACAGAGCAAATTCCAGCAAATGGTGGAAAGTCAAGTTTTACCAGCTTAACAAAATATAATATAGTATCCTCTTTTTTAAAAAAAAAGATACAAAACATGAATTGTAACTTCCATGTTCTATCACCGCCGTACACTGTTGCCAGCTTTCCACATTCTGACATTACAAAATACCCAGTTGCTTTTAAAACTTTTCTCATTTTTTGATACCAACACATTTTCTACTTTTAAAAACAATTTTGAGCCATTTTCAATAGATATGATACTACTGGATATTCTGTAGGTTCACACATTGGGAACAAATATATGGAAATCTTCCATGATTTCAGATCAGAAAAAGTGATATACATGGGGGCTACAAAATTTCCTACCTGGCATCAAAGCCTGTTATTGGTGTTTTAACTAGAGGCTTCTAACCCACTTTCAAACTGCTAGTGGGACAGTATCAGATGAGGTGGTCTGTTGTGCATGTCGTATGTAAACAATGACACATCTGTTTTGAAATCATTAAATGGTTCTCGTAAGGTATGCAATTTACTTTTTGAGAAATTATTTTCAAGGGCACACTGGTGTTTAGAGAACACAATTTCAATGGCATCAATATAAAACCCACAAAGAATAAGAAACTCAGGTGCAATAATCTAGAATTGGTAATACATTTTATCAAGTTGTAGCAAATTCTGTAAACGTTCAGCTGGTGTATCTGGCTTACATATAATGGGGAATTCCCTCTTCAGGAAGCTTTTAAAGGCACAGAATACTTTTGATAAATCAAAAAAGAAGTTGGTCCATCTATGTTAAATAGCTACAATGTGATGTTCACATTGTTACCACTACAGCAGTTTCCTTCCAAGGTCTGCAAAGTAGAATCTGAAGAACAGTACAGAAGATTCTAATCCTTACAACATTACAACATCAAGATAACCCAACTGTTATAAGTGATGCTTATGTAATAATTAGTGCTTAGCAACAGGTAAACTAAGTCATTAACACTGGTATTATCAATCATATTACAACTACAATATATGCAAAGTGAATACATTTAAAATCAAAATGATGTACCATAACATAAAAATTGCTCTTATACTACACTGCCACTAATTTGCAAATATTTCTGAACTGTTTATAAAAATGGGCTTATAAATATTACTTTTCCAATCAATTATATCAAATAATGTTCCTGGTCTGACATGCTTTGGATGTGGAAATTAAAAATCCTGTGTCAGATACATATGCAGCAAGGAAACAGGCTCCACTGACACCCTCAATATATTTGTGTATATTTGCATCAATTTCCATATAGTATACAGTGGTACCTCGGGCTACATATGCTTCAGGTTACATACGCTTCAGGTTACACACTCCGCTAATCCAGAAATAGTACCTCGGGTTAAGAACTTTGCTTCAGGATGAGAACAGAAATCATGCTCCGACGGCGCGGCAGCAGCAGGAGGCCCCATTAGCTAAAGTGGTTCTTCAGGTTAAGAACAGTTTCAGGTTAAGAACAGACCTCTGGAACGAATTAAGTACTTAACCCAAGGTACCACTGTATATCTATAAAAAATGAATTATTGCTTCTGTTGATATAACTTAATATTACTAATAGTTATATTTTGTGAGTCGACTATCTGAAGTTATTTCCTCATACATAAACAGTTTTAGTCATGAATACGTTTACAACTAAAGTGATTGTGTTGCTTGGCAGTATGAAGCCTATTGTCAAAACTGAGGAAACACTGTTGGAAGAGGCAAGCACCTCTGCCATGATACACTTGTTTGCTGATGTACAGTCCTATAGGAAACTCACTGTATGAGATGCAAACTGCAGTAACTGTTCCAAGCACACATCCTAACAAATGTTGCTAATCTGGACATGCCCCCAAAGTAGGATTCAAAATTGCTCCTCAAAATCTTTAGTGTAGATAACTGAGAATTCGTAATTTATTTGTACAGTCGTACCTCGGAAGTTGAACAGAATCCAATCCAGAAGTCTGTTTGATTTCCAAAACGTTCGGAAACCAAAGTGCGACTTCTGATTGGCTGCAGGGAGCTCCTGCAGCCAATCGGAAGCCGCAGAAGCCCTGTCACGACGCTTGGGTTCCAAAGAACATTTACAAACTGGAACACTCACTTCTGGGTTGCGGTGTTCGGGAGGCAAAACCTTTGACTCGCAAGGCATGACTGTATTCTATCCATTTATTTGGATTTACTTCTTTCACCTTTTTAAGCCCTTTGCTTTTCCAGATAAGAACTTACATATGATATGAAGGGTTATATAAAACAAAACAAAATCAAACTTCCATTATAAAGACAGCAACACCAAGCCTCAACTCCAAGGAGCATCAAGTTCCAAAGGCTTGGAAGAATGTATTTTACCTGTCATCTAAACACAGCTACCTTAAAGAGGGGATTCAATACAAAGGCGGTACTGCCAATGAGAACACCCTATCTTGTGTCAGGACCATAAAAGTGACCTTCCAACAGATCTTAGCTTGGGTGTCTGTCAGATTTTAGGGGGAAAATATTCTGTCAAATATATAGGTCCCAGGTTGTTTTGGGCTTTATAGACCAATGTTAAAACACTGAATTGGACTGGGTAGCTTACTGGAAGTAGTGCAATAAATCAGTATACAATCATAAAAATGTAGAACTGGAAGGGACCACAAGTCATCTAGTCCAACCCCTTCCAATGCACGCATATTTCAGTACAGTGGTACCCCGCAAGACGAATGCCTCGCAAGACGGAAAACCCGCAAGACGAAAGGGGAGGTTTTAAAATGCTGGGGGTCGGGAGCGAAGCGCTGCCGACCCCCAGCATTTTAAAACGCTGTTCCGAAGGGGGGGCGGGGACACCTGCCCCAGCCGCCCCACTTCGGAAAGCTGTTCCGAAGTGGGGAGGGGGGGCGGGGACACCTGCCCCAGCCGCCCCACTTCGGAAAGCTGTTCCGAAGTGGGGAGGGGGGGCGGGGACACCTGCCCCAGCCGCCCCACTTCGGAAAGCTGTTCCGAAGTGGGGAGGGGGGGAGGGGACACCTGCCCCAGCCGCCCCACTTCGGAAAGCTGTTCCGAAGTGGGGAGGGGGGGCGGGGACACCTGCCCCAGCCGCCCCACTTCGGAAAGCTGTTCCGAAGTGGGGCGGGGGGGCGGGGACACCTGCCCCAGCCGCCCCACTTCGGAAAGCTGTTCCGAACTGGGGCAGGGGGCGGGGACACCTGCCCCAGCCGCCCCACTTCGGAAAGCTGTTCCGAAGTGGGGGGGGGCGGAGACACCTGCCCCAGCCGCCCCACTTCGGAAAGCTGTTCCGAAGTGGGGAGGGGGGCGGGGACACCCGCCCCAGCCGCCCCACTTCGGAACGCTGTTCCGAAGCGGGGCGGGGGGCGGGAACACCTTCTGAAGGCGGGCAGGGGGCGAAAGTCTTTGTCCCCCCTGCCTGCCTTCCCAGGGGCTTTTAAATCGCCCCGGACAGCGGAGAAGTCCTCCGCTGTCCGGGGCGATTTTAAAATGCCGCCCGCCAGCATTTTAAGATCGCCCCGGACAGCGGAGAAGTCCTCCGCTGTCCCAGGGTTTTTTAAAATGCTGGGGGTGGGAAGAAAAGCCCTTGTTCCCCCCCCCCCCCAGCCTTCAGAAGAGGTCCGGGGACAGACTGTCCCCGGACCTGGTCTGAAGGCGGTTTCCCTAGGAACGCATTAATTGATTTTCAATGCATTCCTATGGGAAACCGTGCATCGCAAGACGAAAAAACCGCAAGACGAAGAGACTTGCGGAACGAATTAATTTCGTCTTGCGAGGCACCACTGTACCAGGAAACTCCCTGGAGAGGGCATGCCACAACTGCGGGGCTACCAGAGAGAAGGCCCATTCTCTTATTGCCAAACTCCAAACAGCTCTCAGAGGAAGCTCAGAGAAAAGGACTTTGATGTTGATCTTAGGGTCCAAGTAGGTTCACATAGGGAAAGTAGTCATTTCCAATTATTCAGGACCAAGTCCTACTGAACTCAGTGGAATAAACATGCTTATAATCCTACATTAAATCTGTCTACTTTATAAATAATTACATATTTGGGACCAAGTTACCTAAGAGAATGCCTCAACCCATACATCCCTGGCTGGAAACTGTGCTCTTCAGATGGGGCACAAATGAGATTTTCACATGCCCCAGACATGAGCTTAGTTTGTATTAGAAACGGGAATTTAATGCTGCAGCTGCAGCCGTCTGCAAACAATTACCATCTGAAATTAAACAGGCATCCGGCATTGTGATGTTTAGATGCCTACCGAATATGTTTTTAAGAAGGCTTTCCCTATGGCACGACCCAGTCATTTATGAAATATTAACTGTATAGCTGTAGGTTTTATTATAGTCAGAGTTTGTCAATAAGGTTTTAATAATTTATATTTGTGTAATTATTTTTATCTTGCTGTACATAGCTTTGAAGCAGTTTATAAATTTGTAAAATAAATAAATATTAAAATAGCACATTTATGCTCGTGCTATCAAGGGCTGAACCCAAAGTCCTACAGAATAGTTAACATAAATAAAGAAGTGCATGTTAGCAACTGCCTGGTCCATTGCTCCAACTCTAAATAGTAACTCTTAAGCAAGTTTTGAATCATACCAAATACAGATCCTTGCAAAGCAAATTTCTCCAGAGTAATGAGCATGCTGCTCTTAAGCTCCTGAGTTATGCAGCACGGAAGGAGCCGACAGTGTGTGAGATCTATTTAAATAAAATCTTGCAACTTTTTGTCTTTTTAAAAAATGGGGGAGAACAATGCAAGAGATGAGAACACGATGTCAGCACAATTGCATGAATAGTTAATCACCCTCCAAATGAGAACAGACAAAGGTTTCAATGTCACATTTTTATATTTTGCTGTCTTCAGCTAGCAGATATTAAAAAAAGAAATTCCCTTTTGATTTTGTAATGTCTGAGAGAAGTTTTGCTACTATAAATGCTTGCAAAGATCTGTAAGAGTGACATTACAGCTGAGATAGATGGCAGATTTGGCCAAAAGATTTCATTCTACAGCCAACTAACACAAGCCAAAAATTCCCTGTGACTCTGCATGCACAATCAATTTCATTGGGATGCTGTATAATTGGATCCTATACCAAATCAATTTGCAGCATCAAACTTTGTCTCTTCAACCATCTGAATCAGACGTATTTACTATAAAGCCCCTGTTCTGAATATTTAATATTTAATACCTGTATAACCTTAAGGCTGTCTGTATGTGGGGCTGTGATGGATGCAGGGGGGAAAACACCTTCTGACTGAGATGAGTTCATCAATGGTTCCTCTTCATCCTGGAGAAGAGTGACTAGTGGGGTGCCACAGGGTTCTGTCTTATTCAACATCTTTATCAACGACTTGGATGATGGACTCAAAGGCATCCTGATCAAATTTGCAGATGACACCAAACTGGGAGGGGTGGCTAACACCCCAGAGGACAGGATCACACTTCAAAACGACCTTGACAGATTAGAGAACTGGGCCAAAACAAACAAGATGAATTTTAACAGGGAGAAATGTAAAGTATTGCACTTGGGCAAAAAAAATGAGAGGCACAAATACAAGATGGGGGACACCTGGCTTGAGAGCAGTACATGTGAAAAGGATCTAGGAGTCTTGGTTGTCCACAAACTTGACATGAGCCAACAGTGTGACGCGGCAGCTAAAAAAGCCAATGCAATTCTGGGCTGCATCAATAGGAGTATAGCATCTAGATCAAGGGAAGTAATAGTGCCACTGTATTCTGCTCTGGTCGGACCACACCTGGAGTACTGTGTCCAGTTCTGGGCACCACAATTCAAGAAGGACACTGACAAACTGGAACGTGTCCAGAGGAGGGCAACCAAAATGGTCAAAGGCCTGGAAACGATGCCTTATGAGGAACGGCTAAGGGAGCTGGGCATGTTTAGCCTGGAGAAGAGGAGGTTAAGGGGTGATATGATAGCCATGTTCAAATATATAAAAGAATGTCACATAGAGGAGGGAGAAAGGTTGTTTTCTGCTGCTCCAGAGAAGCGGACACGGAGCAATGGATCCAAACTACAAGAAAGAAGATTCCACCTAAACATTAGGAAGAACTTCCTGACAGTAAGAGCTGTTCGACAGTGGAATTTGCTGCCAAGGAGTGTGGTGGAGTCTCCTTCTTTGGAGGTCTTTAAGCAGAGGCTTGACAACCATATGTCAGGAGTGCTCTGATGGTGTTTCCTGCTTGGCAGGGGGTTGGACTCGATGGCCCTTGTGGTCTCTTCCAACTCTATGATTCTATGATTCTATGAGTCACTGGGAATACACTACACTAATGCTCCCAATTGTGAGGTCATTTCTTATAGTTTTCTGACCTTCATTTACCTATAGCTATAATTCTAAGCACTTGATAAGGAGTAAGCCCCACTGAACACATTTCATAGCTATCTACTCTACAATATACAATAAGCTTGACTGGAACAAAATAATGAAGTATATTAATGGATAAATAACATGTGTAAAGAAATCTCAAGTAGATATAAAGGAAGGTTTTAGTTCTAAAAAGGGAGGCTATTTCATACGTACTTTCTCAATAAATTGAGAAATTGACCAGCCTTGACCACCCTGGTGCCCTGCCAATGTTTTGGACTACAATTCCTCTGTCCTAGCTAGAACAGCCGTATAGTAATGAAACTGATGGGAGTGGAGGGAATCAGGTTGGGGAAGATTGCTACTGACATGTTCCTAACTGAACTTGTGGCTGTTAAATGGGGGATCATGTGGTCAGTTCAATACGGACAACGAAGTCTACTACCAAATGTCAGACTTTTACTCCTCTAGCTGCCGCAATGATGAACACAAAACGGGAGGCAAATGTGTGCAAAGAAACAAGTGCACCGCATTTAGTAAATGTGCTCTAATAAATACACAGCTTTGTCCTATGTATGTTGATCTGAAGATGTTTCAATAGAGGCAGTGAGAGATTTTACTTTCTTGGATTCCATGATCACTGCAGATGGTGACAGCTGTCACGAAATTAAAAGACGCCTGCTTCTTGGGAGAAAAGCAATGACAAACCTAGATAGTATCTTAAAAAGCAGAGTCATCACCTTGCCAACAAAGGTCCATATAGTTAAAGCTATGGTTTTCCCAGTAGTGATATATGGAAATGAGAGCTGGACCATAAAGAAGGCTGGTCACTAAAGAATTGATGCTTTTGAATTATGGTGTTGGAGGAGACTCTTGAGAGTCCCATGGACTGCAAGAAGATCAAACCTCTCCATTCTTAAGGAAATCAGCCCTGAGTGCTCACTGGAAGGACAGATCGTGAAGCTGAGGCTCCAATACTTTGGCCACCTCATGAGAAGAGAAGACTCCCTGGAAAAGACCCTGATGCTGGGAAAGATTGAGGGCACAAGGAGAAGGGGAGGACAGAGGACGAGGTGGTTGGATAGTGTTCTCGAAGCCACCAGCATGAGTCTGACCAAACTGTGGGAGGCAGTGGAAGACAGAAGTGCCTAGCGTGCTCTGGTCCGTGGGGTCACGAAGAGTCAGACACGACTAAACGACTAAACAACAACAACAAAATGCGCCTATTTGCATTTGTAGGTAGCTGAAGGCATGAGTGGGAATGTTGAAGGAGGTCTTTTGATAAACAAAGTGCCTGGGACCTGGGGCTGAATTCTGAAGTTGATTTAAATTAATCAACTATTTGGGAAGGCAAATTAGTCTTATTTAAAACATCTCAGTGTTAGAAACTCTGATACATAAGCTAGGCGCCAAATGGCTCCTTAAACCTGAGTTACAATTGCCAAAATGGAATGCCTAGTTGCCATTTTTGGGCCAGATGGCTCGAAAGTCATATTTTGCAGTATGACTTTTTAGTTCCTGAAATTAATTCTGATTGTACAGATACAGATAGAATTCTACAGGATGTGTGAAAACAGTCAAGATCCAAGGATCCCCAGGCATGCACCTCCAGATGGTGGTGATGTCATCCTGGTGCCCAGGCATCTTTACAAGTGGCTGATAGCCAGGTGCAAAATGAACCTGGTGAGTTTCAAACGCTGTAGCTTTAAAAATTATCATCAGCAAGATGATATGCCCAGCATGATAGGAAGCTAGCCACAGCTGTTTCAGGAAGGGAGTTAGGAACATCCTCTTTACAGCCTTTATTGATGACCAAGCTACTGCATTCTGAACTAGTTGTTTCTGAGCACTCTTCAAAGAAAGTCCTATGGAGAGTGCATTGCAGTAATTCAGATGTGATGCAATTATGGAATGGGTCACCATGGCCAGATCTGAATTCCACAGCAACAGACATTGATGCATCATCTCAGCTGGACAAAGACACTTCTGGCCACAGATGAGAACTTAGCATCCAGGGTATCCATAAGAACTCCCAAGCTATGACCTGAGTTTTCAATAGGTGTGCCAACCACAGTTGAATCCCAATTCCTGGATCAATACGACTGACCATAAGCATCTCTGCCTGGATTAAGATTCAATGCATTTGCCCTTATTCAATCCATTGCTGCCTCCAGGTAACAATTCAGGACCTAAACAGTTTCCTTAAAATGAGAGGGAAAGGAGAACAGTTGGTTGTGCCATCCACATATTGGATGACACCAAACTTTTGCTCATCTGTCCCAGATGTTAAATAGCATGGGAACAAGCTAAAACTCGAAAGGGCACCATAGGCTGTGGCATCAAATAGATCTCCCACTACCTTCTAAAACTGGTGCTCCAGGAAGAACTGGAACCACTGTAACATCATGCCACCAAGACCCTTCCCAGATATCCAGCTCAGAATACTATGCTTGATGGCATGCCAAAATGTCCAACGGAACTAACAAAATGCATTTATCCTGTACAGTTCCCAGTATAAATCACCAAGGAGACAAAAGCTGTCTTGGTCCCAAAACTGGGCCTAACACTGGATTGAGATGAGTCTAAGAAAACCTAGAGCTGCGGACTCAGGCACCTTGCCAAAATGGAATATTTAAAAACTTGCTATAAATTTTCCAGAACACTGAGATTAAGCAAAATGTTTTTTCTCCCAGTAAATGTAAACACATTTGCATTTTATGAGGCAAAATAAATAAAAATTCAATGATTTCTGCAGCAATAATACCTATGTATTATTTTTTGAATTCTCTAACCCATTAGAGCAACAGAAATGTAAAAGCACAAATTTAGAGAGGAATATTTCCTGCTATTTCTTGATTCTTACAGCTTCTACTGATTGGAGAATCAAAGCAACAAAAGTATAGCATACTTTTTTCTCCCACAAAGCTGAGGCAGGCCAGTTCACACATGTATGTTAGTTACCAGATAATTCAGCATCTGGTGACTAATGTGCCATCATATATCAAGCACCAGAGATAAAACTTTCATATCACCTCAGAATTTGGTAGAGACGCCAGTGCAAGTAGATAAATAGGTACTGCTGCGGCGGGAAGGTAAATGATATTTCTGTGTGCTCTGGCTTCCGTCACAGTGTTCTGTTGCACCAGAAGTGGTTTAGTCATGCTGGCCACATGACCTGGAAAGCTGTCTGTGGACAAACGCCTGCTCCCTCGGTCTGAAAGCCAGATGAGCGCTGCAACCCCATAGTCACCTCTGACTGGACTTAACTGTCCGGGGTCCTTTACCTTTTACCTTTACCTATTAAGTAATTATACAATTAAGAATCAAATGATATACATACATGTACAAACCGGCCCTCTGTCACAGGACTTGTTAGCTTCATTTTACCAGGGTAGCTATGATTTTGGTAGAAACCTCCCCTCATAGTGCACCTCAGCTGCTCCTTCTAACATGATGGCAAAGGATTCTTTGATGACCTCTCATTAAAAGTAACAGAAGCTCTACCAAAGCCACTTTTACTGTTCACTAGAGAAAGAGGAATTAATGAATTTTTGCTTATGTCACAGTTTATGCAGGAGCAAATCAGCAGGTGTATCTACTGTTGGTGGGCTGGCTCTCCTATGCTTGCTCAATTCAAAAGTATGGCCACTGTGTAATGTATTTGCTGACCAGGGCTCTATAGGCTTAAAACAGCCTGTATCTGTTATCATACAACTTTTTATCCATGACATGTTTTAACTAGAATGTTCCTCTTAATACTTGAAAGAAATAAAACATGCCCAACATCATAACATTTACCTGGTGGAAGATCAGAGGCATACATTTTGTCAATGACATTGCTGCCTTATTTAAACACAGTTAATGAATATTCCATTGCAAGATCTCAATGAGACTTCTTCTGATAGCATCATCACACTTTGTTAAAAAGAGGCACACATAACTTGTCACCTGAAGTCACTTACATTAAAGAAAAATGTGGCTAACATAATGTATCTTTACAACTTGATGCAATTACACATGTTATGCATTATGTACTTCAATTGTCGTGTGTAGAGAACAAACCAAATCCATCTACGAACGCTTCCTCCAGACACAGAATTTTCCTGAAGTGCCATCAAAAGCCATACAATGCTGGTTATTTAATTTCTGTGTTCTGACAAAAGTTTTGCTTACACAACATTACGTCTTTAGAGTGCAATTAAGTAGCATACATCCTCAGATTTAAGTCCCACTGTATTCAATGTACATTACTCGCAGGTTAGCGTGCACATAACTGTTCTATTATGCCACACTTTTACAGATTACAACCAAAGAGGCAATCCTGTGCTCACGTAACTGATACGTCTGACTAAAGTCAGTAAGACATACATATGATCAGACTCAAAAATTTTAATACTATACAGTCGTAGCTCTACTTACGTATCCTTCCGAATACATAAACTTCGGGTTGTGAATGCGGCAAACCTGGAAGTGTATACTTCTGGGTTTTGCAGCGTGTGCATACACAGAAGCACTCTAGCGTGCTGTGCGTGTGCGCAGAAGCGGCACCTCCGGATACGGACTTTTCAGGTTGCGGATGGACCCCTGGAATGAATTAAGTTCACATCCGGAGGGTCCACTGTACACTGAATCCTGAATTTTTTGGTTTCCTGAATGGAAATGGGGAAGATAGAATTCCTACGTCCAAATTTACCAATAGGCAGTCTCATATTTAACTGAAAGAATTTAATCAAAGCATTTGTTGTTGTTTAGTCATTTAGTCGTGTCCAACTCTTTGTGACCCCATGGACCAGAGCACGCCAGGCACTCCTGTCTTCCACTGCCTCCCGCAATTTGGTCAAACTCATGCTGGTAGCTTCGAGAACACAATCAAAGCATACTAACTCAATAAACTTGAGAAATACCTAATTTAAATTTACAAAAGCAGGATTCCTAACCACAAGGAGAGCAAACGCCACCTAAAGCTGGGACTTTATTATCTGAAGGTGCATGATGGATAAAAATAACCAATTTGGATTCTATGTACTTTTATTATCTAGCACACCTAAAATTGATATCTCCCTCTGTTTATATAAAAATTACCTCTTTTCTCCTTATTCATCATCCCCATAAACCAAAAGAACCAGTATGTTTCACCAAAGAATGGAAGCAGAACTGAATTACAGCTGGTTGTTATATTTCAGAGATGGTGTCTTGGTCGTTATGCATGCATTTTCTTCTCAGGCGGCCACAGTGCAACATGAAACCTGAATGCAAATCATTTGAATGTCTGCTAGTTCCTCTCATGCTCCGCCTTAAAACTTGCCAGATGTAGACATGGATAGCTTAACTAACACCAGCAGCCCCTCCTGTCCCCTTCACCCCTTGCAGTTTTAACATCTAGCTTGATGAATAGTTCTCCAGAAATCAAAAGCTTGCACACAAATTTATGGCATTTTGGTGAGCTTCAAAAACTATTGCCCTAATATGGACTTTGTAATCAATATATATCCAATCATATCCTTCCAATTATCTTAAGCATAAAACTTTAGCTTTTCCAAAAAAAAAGGTATTTGGTATATCTGAGTACCTTACTCTTTGAAGTTTGATTAGGTTTGTCAATATGTTGGGTGCTTTCTATCTCTATATTTGCAATTGGAAGAAGTCAACAAGTGTCCTATGTTACTGAACTGCAAGATTCAACAGGAAAAATTTAGGGAAGAAAATTGTGAAGGTTGATTATATAAAGAAAAAGCAATTCATATGGCAGACTAGACCATGACAGAGCATGAGAAATTACATATAGGATAACATTCCTTTTTTACTACATGCAGTAACTCTGAGGGAGGAAGGGAATGCAATGTTTGTACAGTGGTACCTCGGGTTAAGTACTTAATTCATTATGGAGGTCTGTACTTAACCTGAAACTGTTCTTAACCTGAAGCACCACTTTAGCTAATGGGGCCTCCTGCCGCTGCCGCGCAGCCGGAGCACAATTTCTGTTCTCATCCTGAAGCAAAGTTCTTAACCCGAGGTAATATTTCTGGGTTAGCGGAGTCTGTAACCTGAAGCATATGTTACCTGAAGTGTATGTACCACTGTAAAGATATGTAGTGGAATAAAGGTTCTCTTTAAATCAGTAGAGCTGTATATAGAGAAGCTCAAGAATGTTTACTATAATTGCAACTTTATGCAGTAATCATACACTAGATACACATTTTTTGCAAAATAACAAAACTGCTATATTTTATCACCAGAAAAAATGTACTTTCTCTCTGATTTACTCATTCATTACTTCCTGAAGTGTCCTATAGACTGTGCGCTTGTGCAAACATCATTGGCACCCATGATACCACTGGTTGCAAATGACAAATTCCCTTGGTTTGTTTTGAGGTCTGCTTGTTTCTTTTGTATCAAGAGACTGAGCCCTCAACACTGTACCACAGCAGCAGAAGCATTTAACGTAGCATAACTGGGGTAGGGAAATCTCGTGAACACTCACGTACATGATACTTTTCCCATGTGTGAAATTGCTCCACCATTTATTGAGCCTTTATTTGTGTGATTAATGTTCAGTTTTAGGCAGTTCAGCTCTTCGCTCCAGTGCTATATTACATATGCACCTCAATTTAAACAGCACAAGGAAGGCAAACAGACAGGTCATCTTGCAACAAAGGCTTCCTCCCCATCTGCTGTTCTCACTGTAGAAACAGGATAGAATGCTGCTTTATTAGCATTGGTCTGGGCTTATGCTGCTACAGCACCAAGAACAAAATCAGATTTTATGTACGAAGAGTTCTTTGTAGGCTGCTTCTCTGCTAAAGGGATCAAAGCTCAGAATAATCAGAGTCTGTGTCAGGAGATCCATATCCCAAAACTCCTTCAAAGCACATAGTAAAAGCACAGAATCTTAAACAGATTTACTCCACCCTACTGATAAATTAGGCCATTGTGCTGAGAAAGGAGAGGTAGGGTGAAGAACAAAACTATCACTGACCTTTGTTTAAATTGTAGACCAACTAAGGACTATTCGGTTATACAGAACTGTCCTCTTTTATTTTCTTTTTTACAAATTTTATTATTTATTTTATTTATTAGATTTATATGCCACCTTTCATCCCAAAATCTCACGGTGGTTACTTTATATAAGATCTCAATTCAATAAGATCACATTTTCAAATAAAAGTCATTATTTTATTGAAATTCAAGTTGGATTCATATTTTACTTGTGTCAACATGGTGAGGAGATTATAGTAATAATTTTTCAGAATACAGAGATTAATCTTGATTGGCTAGTACGCTATCTGGAATCAAAGGTACCAATCCTAAACACCTGACTTGGAAGCAAGTGTCCTTGACTTCAGCTGAATTTGTCCCATTTTGATTAATGGTCCGTTTCTCCTTTATCAGAACTTTGTCATTCTGTGCACCTTGATGCATGACTTTTTTACTAGAACTGACAGGAAAGCAAACCGTATGATAAAATAAGTTTAGCAAAAGTTGAAATACAAAGTATGTCACCGTTTTCAAAAATGCTTAAATAATAATATTATTTTTACTACTGCCCAAACAGCTCTGTGAAACTGGAAAGCTTGCATACTCCTATACAAACTGAAGTTCGTAACTGCTTTGAATCTTTTACACTTTGGGACCCTTATGACAGCTCCTGTCTAGTACTCAAAAAGCCAGAGACACATTTCAAGATGGAGGTGGAGGATGCAATGATGTGCTCTTTTAATGAGTGGCTACATCAGAGAGAGAAAATCATTGCACTCAGTTTAGTTGCGAAACTCAGAGGCCTACCTCAAAACAGAAACAATTATCTACAAACTTCACTGTTTCTGATGACAGAAAGAAGAAAAGGGGGCCTGCATGGGTCTCATAGGTTATATACGGGAGAGCTCTTAGGGTCTTCCCACTGTCCATCTCAGTCTCTCCCCCCCACCTTTCTCCCAGCTTGTTGTTGCTCTCTGCAGCTGAAAGGAAAGTCTAAAAACTACACGGGAGAAAGCCCAAAAACGTCTGAAGCTGGGCAGTGTGCGTGGAGGGGGAGGAATTTAGGATCCTAGTTTGCAAAGACTAAACAAACAAACAAAAACACCGCTTAGGGGCGTAACGCTGTTAAAAAAAAAAGTTTACGACCAGGGTCTCTTAGCTGAAGTACAGAAAGGCAAGTGATCCGGGTACAGAGCTGCTAGTTGTTTAGGATCGGGGAATGGAACAGGATGCCCACGCTCCTTGAGGCCCTGGAGCAAACGCCGCCCCGTTCTTCGGGCATTTCCTAGGAGGTTTCCGTATGACAACACCCGGCCGAGGCGGAGGTGGGAGCGCGGGGAGGAGGAGGAGGAGGGTGCCCTGCGCGAGGCTCCCACGCTGCTGCCTCCCCACCTCCCGGCCCCACTGCAGGCCGCGGCGCACCCTCTCGCCCCGTCCCTCTCTCTCCCCAGGCCCCGGCCGCGCCAGCCGGAACAAAAGGCGAGCGCGGGGCTGGGCAGGGCGAGCCGGCGGGGCCGCGCCAGGCCACTGCTCCGCGGAGGCCGCAGCTCCCCTCGCAACTCCGGGCCTGGCTGCCCAATCTCCACCGAGGCCTCGAGTCCCCTTGCGAAGCATACACGGGAGGAGGGGGGGGCAGGCAGGCCATGTTTACTCACCGGGAGAGGCTGCTGCTGGTGGTGCTGCTGCTGCTGCCGATAGCGGCGGCGGCGGCGGCCGTGCTGCGCGGAGTGCAGGCCGGCCGGGCTCGAGCGCCGGCTCCGCCTCCGCCAGGCTCCCTTCTCGTCGGTCGCCTCCGCCGCCGCTTCCTCCTCCTCCTCCTGGCGTTGCAGTTTCCTCCGCCTCCTCTCCTCCTTCCTCCTCCTTCACCCCCCGTCTTCGCAGGGGCGCGAGGGGGGCAGCGAGGCCGCCGCCAGCCCGCATGCAAGGAAGCTCCGCGCGCGCGCCCGCAGTAGCAGCCCCCCCCCCGCCCCGCTGAGGGGTACAGAGCCCAAGCCGGCGCTCTCCCTCTCGGCCGCCTATTCGCTGTCCACGGACGCCCCCTCCCCATGCATAACTCGCCTTCCCTTCTTGCTCCCCGCGGACATTCGTCCCCCTTTTGTTTGTTCTCTCCCGGCGCCAGGCTCACTTCACGCAGCAGTTTCCTCCTCACTTTACTTACCCGGCTCGTCACCTGGGGCACAAAAGGCTTTTCTTCCAACTTGCCCGGCCTGCCTTTTCTCCCGTCGGGGTAGCAGCTCGCGCCCCATCCTCCGGCCGGGCAGCGGGCGGAGAGGCGCGCACTTTGCGCCCAGCCTAGGGGAGACCCCGAAATGTGCTGGGGGTCGCCAGGTCTCTCTCTCGGAAATTAACTCGCCTAGGGACTTGACTTCTGCCGAAGCGACGGCACGGCGAGTCAGGGAGGGCAGGGAAAGGTGGCCCGGCCGAAGGGACCGGCGCTTTTGCCTGGGTTGGGAAAACTACAAAATGCCCGTAGGTAGCCAGGCGGCCGCGCGTAGGGAACGCTTGCAGAAAGTCGGGGAGCAGACACGTGGAGCTGGAGACAAGAGAGTTTTGGGCACCGAACTTGCGGGGAGCTGTCTGCCGTTGCAACTTTTTTCCCTTGGCTGAAGATTTGACTGGCTTTTGTTTTGTTGTAGCAAGTGTCCTGGGAAGGGATCTTACTGAGGGATGCTGCTGCTAAATTATTATTTGTACCCCACCCATCTGGGTTGCCCCAGCCATTCTGGGCGGCTTCCAATACTAAAACTTCTTATGTACCATAAATTTAAAGCATATTATTTTCCCGCGGGGGATGTTGGAAATTCTGGTTTACCACCCAGAGAGCTAAAATTCCCAACGCTATTCACAAACTACAGTTCCCAAGGTTCTTGTGGTGGGTAAAATTACGTGCCTGATCACACACACAGCATAATGAGATGGTTGCATGTTGAGGTGCTACCAAGTCAGAACTATTAACTGGCAGGGGTTGTCCAAGGTCTCAGGAGGGGTTGGAGTATCACAGTGATGAATGTATTCTTAAATAAGTAACTCCTGGATGTTTAAAACAGAAGTGGCAAGATACCTTTCTCCTGGTATGCTAGCTTTTTACTTGCTGGAAGATTTCTGTGTAGGTCAGTGTTCAAAAAAGGTACAAACAAACACAAGCTCTACTCTGAAGCAGCATATTTTACCTCATCAGGGTAAAAATAAAAAAATTCCTTCCAGTAGCACCTTAAAGACCAACTAAGTTAGTTCTTGGTATGAGCTTTCGTGTGCATGCACACTTCTTCAGATACACGAAGTGTGCATTTTCGTGTGCATGCACACGAAAGCTCATACCAAGAACTAACTTAGTTGGTCTTTAAGGTGCTACTGGGAGGAATTTTTTTATTTTGACTATGGCAGACCAACACGGCTACCTATCTGTAACTCATCAGGGTAGTAATGCATGTGTAGACCAGGGACTCCTTCAGACAACCAGATCTGTTTGCATAAAGCTTAAGCAGCGTTTAGGCCAGGGGTCAGCAAACTTTTTCAGCAGGGGGTTGGTTCACTGTCCCTCAGACCTTGTGGGTGGTCGGACTATACTTGGGGGGGGGGGCGAACGAATTTCTATACCCCACAAATAACCCAGAGATGCATTTTAAATAAAAGCACACATTCTACTCATGTAAAAACACGTTGATTCCCGGACTGTCCGTGGGCCGGATTTAGAAGGCGATTGGGCCGGATTCGGCCCCCGGGCCTTAGTTTGCCTACCCATGGCTTAGGCCATAACTGGGCTTTATGGAGTTCTGATCTGTTTGTAGGTTGGTTATACAGCAACAAGCTTTCAGCCTGATTTGCTTGTGTGGTGTTGATAAACTTTCCCATTATCAGTTGTTCAGCCCACACTTCTCAGTGCATGTCTGTCTCCTAACTGCTAAAAGTCTGCTTTTTAAAGAAAAGTTTATTTGTTGCACCAGAGTAACAGTGCTAAATTTTCAGTAAGTGCTTGAACCCCTCTCACAAAATAGTGACTGTGTGGGGCCACCCCATGTCTGACTGAGCAGACAAGAAGGGAAAGTGAATACATGTGATAATGAAAGTTGAACTTTGAGGGTGTGGACCAGGTCACCACTGTTAAGAAAGAAGTAGAACATGGGGATGGAGTTTTTACTTGGGAGGTAAGGGTAAGGAACACAGGCGACTATCTGATATGGGACATACAATTTCTACATCTAGCTCTTTGTCATCAGCTTGCAGGGAAAGCATTTTGCATCATTTGCAACGTTATCCATTTAGTTGGAGATGCCAGGCATTGAACCTGTCACCTATTGCATTCAAAGTATGTGCTCTACCTCTGAGCTATGGTATTGAGCCTGTTGTCGAAGGAGACATTACATTGAGAAGCAAGTCAGGTCCATCAGGTCAGTTTTAACTGCTTTTAATATTGAAAATTGGAACCTGCTGGAAATTGGGACCTGCTGGAAAATGCTAGAACTGGAAAGTCATGTTTTCGGTTACTGAAATTGTCAGCTCTGTTGTGTGTGGCACGCACACAGATGTTGTGGTTCCACTTTAATTTTACAACATAGGTATGGGAATTACAGCAAGCTTCAACCCCACCCCAAAACCCCAGTCATCAAACCACGTGTCAGAACTCATCAATTACACAAACGGGATCCCCTAACACCATGTTCCCTGGCTCATGGTTATTCATTTGCCTTCTGCCTCACCAGTAGACTTTTCAATGAGACTTAATGCTGTTGATGGTAGTTGGCAGTGAATGGCAGAGCTCTATATCTGGTCCATGAGCCAGACATTATCCCCATCAAGGCCTCTTATCCACAGGCTACGCTCTTCAATGGTCCTGCTCTGTGCCCTCCAGCACTTTTGCCTGGCTAGAATATATCCTTGAACTGTGGCAATACCTTTTCTCTTCCTGGATGAGGCTAGATAGAGAGATGTACAGTGGTGCCCTGCAAGACGAATGCCTCGCAAGACGAAAAACTCGCTAGATGAAAGAGTTTTCCGTTTTTTGAGTTGTTCCGCAAGACAAATTTCCCTATGGGCTTGCTTCGCAAGACGAAACGTCTTGCAAGCTCTTGCGAGTTTGTTTCCTTTTTCTTAAATCCGCTAAGCCGTTAATAGCCGCAAAGCCGTTAATAGCCACTAATAGCCGTGCTTCGCAAGACAAAAAAACCGCAAGACGAAGAGACTCGCGGAACGGATTAATTTCATCTTGTGAGGCACCACTGTATCTGTGTGGTGTGGCTATATGTAGAAACTTCTGGTCTTGGTTCCCAAATGGCTTGGCTCCCGAACAAATGGGTTCCTGAACTCCACAAACCTAGAAGTAAGTGTTCCAGTTTGTGAACGTTTTTCAGAAGCTGAATATCTGACACGGCTTCCGATTGAGTGCAGGAAGCTCCTGCAGCCAATCAGAAGCCGCGCCTTGGTTTTCGAAGAGTTTCGGGAGTTGAACAGACTCCTGGAATGGATTAAGTTTGAGAACCAAGGTTCCACTACAGGAATGCGCCCCCCCCGCCCCCCCAAAAATAGGTTGCCCATGATATAATGAGTCCCCAAACAGATTCTCCACTCCTGGTATATGGGCTATAGTTCTTTCTCATGGGTTTCATAGAATTGTAGAGTTAGAAGGGACCATGAGGGTCATCTAGTCCAGCCCCCTGCAGTGCAGGAGTCTTTTGCTCAATGTGGAGTTTGAACCCATAAACCTGAGATTAAGTGTCTCGGCCCTCTTTTGAAGGATGGCATCCTTTGGGCTTCTGCAACAGGGGGTCAATGGGGTTAGAGTGTGAGGATAAAAGTGGAATGTTTGGAATGTGATGTGAATTTTGTTTTAATTTTATTAAAAACCAGGACTGAAGTAGCATTGACTACTTGAGGCTACATTTAGACAAAGAGAATTCTTATGCTTGGTAGCAAAGAAGGAAGGGGGAGATAATGGGGTGGGGGATAAAAGATGTAGTACCAAAAAAAGAGAGAGTCATACATCAAGGTGTACTCCAGTAAAGTTAGTGCTTTCTTACGAAGATAAAAATATGGGTACAGGAGGCAGGATGAAGTGCAGGTTGCAGAATATTTTTGCAGTGTTTTCAGTCAAATATGAAGTGGTGGATATTCTGCAAGAAATATATTTCTAGTTTGAAGGTATTTAGAATTCTTGGGGGTCTTTTCTCCTACCCGTTTCTTCAAGCAGGCTTTTTTTTTATTCATACTAACTTGATTTGACTTTTTAAATGAATATTTTGTGCTAGATCAAGGCATGTGTTTTTTGTGCAGTATCTTTCGGACTATAAGTTGTGAGCAGGAATTGTCTTATTTATTACTGCTTTTATCGATCTTATGCAAGCCTCTGTGGTGGTTCTTTCCACTGGGGAACAGGGTGGAAATACTTTGTATACCTGTATCTCTGCACATGCGCCTGCATAACGAACATGATGGTCAATTTGCATAACAATTTTTCTGCTATAAAATGACTTCAGTGTAGAATGATTTCATGGCAAAATCCATGTGTTATTGGGAATAGTTTTCCACATCATCCACTGTCAACAGGTCCTCATCAAGTCTTTGTAGCCTTGAAATACAGATCTATGTCCTGAAGCAATGAGCCTTAGTAGGAGACTATCTGCCAGCAATACAAGCCCCTTAATACAGATTTTTGCTGGCTTCCTCAAATCAACAATATAGTCAAAGCCTACTGCTTAAACTCTTTCCTTATCATACAGATATGTATCACATTCCACAAATATCACAGTCATACCATTATTTTTCAGAAGCAACATTAACACTGGTTATTACTGTCTTAATTTTGTGTAATAAAAATTTAAATCTAGTAGATTTGGTCCTCAAAGCAATGTATGCTGATCTTAATTAGCCTCATATTCTCATTTTTTCCATTTATGCTGTGTATGGGTTGGAAATTGCATTTGTTACCCTCTGCCGTTATAACATTTTTATGTTCTCTGACTCGTTTTTAAATAATTAGACTATTTGCTGCTATATTACACTTATGCATAATGACAGAAGAAGTACGTAATTAAAAGTTCCTCAATGGTAGTAAAGGAGTACTGATTTTATTAGGATACTTGTCTAATTTTCCAGACACTTACTTGGAAATACAAAGTATTTTCATGCAATATTTTAACAAAATACTTTCTTGAACATTTTGAACTCCAGTTTTGTACACGGGAGGCATGTTTACCTTTCTGGCATCACTATCACATTATCCATTTATTCAGGGTTGTGTTCCATTTTGTTTAAAAAGCCCAACCCCCCTCAGCAATATTCTCACTACTTTCCAGTCATGTGCTACTTTTTTCCTGAATCACCTGCATCTTAGCTGACCTGCAGATGGTATAGGTAAGGGGATCATACAAACCTGCTATGAAGATACTAATAGAAAGTAAGATATAAATCTATGAAATAATAAATACTATAAACATTCCATCAGCCATTGGCAAACAATGGATTGAATTCAACTGAGTCATACTCAAAGTAGATCTACAGAATCAATGGACGTTACTAACTCCAGTACATTGATTTTGTCAGATCTACCATGACAATGACTTAGCTGGATACAATGCACTCACACTAAGCTCTCAGAAAGGAGAAATGTTATTGCCTTGGCTCTTTGTACTATAAAATATTTAGCGAAGACAACAATATTTGACCCTCATTGACTGACGAAAGTGCTAAGTTATCTCATAGACAAGTTTTAGAACACAAATCAATTGCTATATTTGATAAAGTATATTTTTACTAGGTATCCTCAGAAAGCTTCTTATTCAGGATTAAGGCATTATCCATTGGACAAGTAAATATTTAATCCTCTGTGTTAGTGAATTTTTCCTTGTGAGTTATCAACCAACATAGACAGAAAAGTATTCATCAGCTTGGTCTGCTGAAAAGCAGTACAGCGGTACCTCGGTTTACGAACTTAATCCATTCCGGAAGTCGGTTCTTAAACCGAAACCGAAACCGTTCTTAAACCAAGGCGCACTTTCCCTAATGAGGCTTCCCACCGCCGGTGCCCTTCCACCATTCAGATAAAGTTCTCAAACCAAGACACTATTTCCAGTTTTGCGGAGTTTGTAAACTAAATAGTTCTTAAACCGAACTGTTCTTAACAGTACCCCTGTACTGCTGCCACTCATCACCAGGGCTGGTGCAAGGCATTTTGCTTTTTAAAGTGAAGGACAAGATGTTATCTTCAGCCTCATTCCATAAACAGAAACCAACCAGACTGGATGCTGAATCCTAACACTAGCAACAAGATTATTTAGATTTCCTTCCCACCATTCCTTCTAAAGGAGCCCAGGGAAGCATTCTGCACTGCACCTGAGGGCTTGTGCAGGACACAGAGCATATGGCATCTTCCAGCACAAGTGTACAGCCAGGGGTCTCAGAAGGAACAGCCAGGGAACTGCCACCACCTCCACATTGCCGCCTGAGGCAGTTATCTCATCGTGCCGAATGGTAGAACCAGCCCTGCCAATCACCTACTCCTTAATGAATATTGTTACACAGCACTCAAAATCTCTGCCAAGCAGTAGCAAGCTTCCATGAGGTTCCAGGCACTTACTCAGGGTTGTGTTTCCATTGGGAAATCAAGTCACAGCAGAGACTACTGTCTCTAAGAAATATGGTTTACTTTAAACATATTTACACCTAAAGCCTTCTGTGGAGGGGGTGCAAAACATTACACCCCAAGTGTCCCTCTTTGCTCCTCAGACATGGCACTCAGCCTCCTCCAGCCTTTGCTACATGGAGTTTTTCCCACTTCCTCCTGCTTGTTAACAGAACACCTTGTCAACACCCCCCTCACCCTGTGTAAAAGGACAATGTGTGTGTGTGTGACATCATGCTCTGTGTTGCCCAGACAACCTCCCTGCCCCTCAGTTACTTGTAGATGGCTTTTGAAATACAGTGGTACCTCAGGTTAAGAACTTAATTCGTTCTGGAGGTCCGTTCTTAACCTGAAACTGTTCTTAACCTGAGGTACCACTTTAGCTAATGGGGCCCCCCACTGCCGCTGCGCAATTTCTGTTCTCATCCTGAAGCAAAGTTCTTAACCCGAGGTACTATTTCTGAGTGACTCACACCTGCGGGAAACCTATCCAACGAGGTCCCAATAAATAGAGGTGTGCGCCAAGGCTGCATTTTGGCTCCACTCCTCTTCAACCTGTTTATTAGTGATATGAAGCTCTTTCTGAATGAGTCTCAAGCCAACATTCATGCCCCCCGCCTAGCCGATTTTCGCTGCCCTTTGCTCCTATACGCCGATGATGCAGCGATCCTTTCCTACTCTAGAGTCGGTTTATGCAGAGCTCTAAAGATTTTTGCGGCTTATTGCAAACTCAACCATCTGACAATTAATCATGGGAAATCTAAAGTCCTGGTCTTTACCAGGTCTCGGAAAACTTACAGCTGGAAATTAGATGGAGTCCAATTAGAACAGGTTTTCAAATTTAAATACCTGGGAGTCTTTTTTCACTACAACCTAAGCTGGAAGCCACAGATACAGTATTTACTAAACAAAGGGAAAACAATACTTTATGCTCTACTCCAATTTTTTGCGGCTGACGGAGCCTCCCACATCCCCTCTGCATTGAAGGTATACCACACAAAAGTGGTTTCCACCCTCTGCTATGCTGCCCCGCTCTGGGCCCCTGGGTCCAATTTAACATCGCTGGAGACATTGCAGAATCAGTTTCTCCGTCGCCTCCTGAAACTCCCCATGTGTGTGAGCAACGCAGCCATACGTCTGGAGTTAAGGATTGCAACATTGGAGACTGTCATCTGGAAGCGAGTCTTTGGCTATTGGCTGTCCAGCTGGCATAGGCTTCCCGACCATTACCTTTTTCAGTGCCTCTGGCGGGACGAATTTGTTAATCCGTGGGTAGGAAAAATCCATGCCAAACTTCTGAGCATCGGAATTTCCCCAGCGGACTCCCTAAAGATGAACTTACGCTCAGCTAAAAGCCTCATTGAGCAAAGATTAGCAGACATTGAAAATCAACACAACCTTGCCAGAGGTGGGGGTGTCTGCTCCCCCAGGTATCACGGAATAACCCCACCACTTGACCTTCCATCATACATGTCATCTCTTTCATCAGTACCACACCGACTTGCATTTATTCGTGCAAGGTTCAATGTCCTTCCATCGAACCTGCTGAGCCACAGATTTTCCAAGGGTTTGGTGTCTCCGCTATGCGTGTGTGATGGGAAAACTGTTGAATCTCTTCCACATATAATGTTCAACTGTCCCCTACATACCATAGCCAGGACTAAATTCCTGGGCCCTGCTTTACTGCGCTTGGTTAGCAGGCCTGTTGAGTCACACGCCGCACTGCTTTTGCAGGATACAGATCCTTCTGTTACTCTGCAGGTGGCGAGATTCCTGAATGCGGTTATCTCACACGCAAAAACCACCAAAAAACAACAACAACATCAAAATCTAATCGGACAGTTATGATGAGAGTGCATGTCGGATCTCGTCTTCAGTTTTCCTTTTCTGTGAACCGTCCCTTGGAGCTCTCCGGGCCACATCCTGTTACTTGGCTCTGCCCAATGACCCACCCTTGCATCGCAGTGCTCACCTTCTGTTGTCAGATATTTCGGTTTTTAAGCCTTTGTGCTTTTTTATGTTTGTACATATTTTATGGGCTAATAGCCGTAAATAAATAAATGAATGAATGAATGAATGAATTTCTGAGTTAGTGGAGTCTGCAGACTGAAGCGTCTGTAACCCGAGGTACCACTGTAGGTTAATGGCAGGGCTTGCATCTCCCTCTGCCCCTCTAGAATCTAGAGGGGGAATTCTGGCACTCAGGGATCTGGGGGATCCCTATTCTTCCACTAACCCATAGCACTATGAAGCAAGTACAGCCCATGATTCATAATACAGAAATTATTCAGCTACTTCCTTTAACAAATATATACATATTGAACAGATAAAATTCCTGACTCCTAGCTTTATATAGTTGGATTTGGAAGTGAAGAGGGGCACTTTGTGAGTGAAGAGGCCTCAGCAGCTCATTGCTGTATAAGTCCTTGCTTTACCACTTGCATTACTATTTGTAGGAAGGAAGGAAGGAAGGAAGGAAGGACTTATCCTGCTGGCTCTTCCACTTTTCTCCTCCTCCAGAGAGCCAGTATGGTGTAGTGGTTAAGAGCGGTAGTCTCGTAATCTGGTGAACCGGGTTCGCGTCTCCGCTCCTCCACATGCAGCTGCTGGGTGACCTTGGGCCAGTTGCACTTCTTTGAAGTCTCTCAGCCCCACTCACCTCACAGAGTGTTTGTTGTGGGGGAGGAAGGGAAAGGAGAATGTTAGCCGCTTTGAGACTCCTTAAAGGGAGTGAAAGGCGGGATATCAAATCCAAATCCAATCCAAACTCTCCTCCCAGACACCTCATATCTGTTTTTATGGATCAGGGTTTTTTTTTTAGTTTTGCACAGAGTAGGCTGCTGGATAGGGACTGATATTACAATATCCTTCAAAGATCTGAAGCCACTAAGATCTGTGTTGCACTGAGATTATATACATGTACAGTGGAAACTCAGATTGCAAACGTGATCCATATGGGAGGCACGTTCGCAACCCGCAGCGCTGCATCTGACGTGATTTGGCACTTCTGCGCATGCGCAAAGTGTGATTTAGTGCTTCTGAGCATGCATGAGCACCGAAACCTGGAAGTAACCCGTTCCGGTACTTCCGGGTTCAGCGCAGTCTGTAACCCGAAAACGCGCAACCCGCAGCGTTCGCAACCCGAGGTATGACGGTATATGCAATACGCATGTACCGGTATACTATGTACTGCCAATTTTTTTCCTTCTTTTTTTTTAAAGAACTGGGTTGGAGATGCAGCCTTAATGAAAAGGAAATGCATTCTATTGACTTAAGTAGATAAGGATTTTACCAAAATAAGCCAGATGATTTATTTCAAGTCATATTGGAATTCTTTGGTGAAGATGGCAATGTAACTAGTGTCTTTTAAGTCCCAGACACAGACTAAACACAGCTCACATTTTTCAATTTTAGACTGTTTCATCTGGCAGTACAGATCTCTGATTTCCACTACACTCAACTGATCAAGTAATAATTTTCTTCATTGTTACAGCAAATTTTCCACGTGATGCTCTAGATATTGTGAACAAAAGTCTTTCATTCTCTCTTTTGAATGTTTTCTGGGACACTGATAAATATATCTTTACAACACTGGGAATAAAGCATAAAGTAATACCAGTATCAAGCTGAGAAAAGTCGAATGCCCAATGTGTTGCTGTTTAGCTGGCAAAGAAATGCATAAAAGCCAATTTAATAGGAAGGTTCTTTCAAATGATTGAGTATTCAATTGTGCTGCATCCCCTTTCCCAACAGAGCGGTGTCAGCAATTGGTAATATCCACTCCTTCACATGCAGCCTCAATTTTGATACTTAATCCCGGAGCTGGTGGTGCTGTAAGCTTAAGCATAGAATTTGGAATTGTACTGGGTGCCTTAGGGAAAAGGCTGGCCTTTCATAAATGAGATGTGCATATACTAAGCAAAATATATCTGGGTAATGCCTGCAAATCCAGAAATGAATGTTTTGTTACCACACATTTTTATTTCCAAACTGAGTCAAAAAGGTGGCAATACCATCTTTGGGTCAATACTGATAAATGCCACAATGGAGAGTCCACAAAATGGCAAGAATATAATATTTTTCAAAGGAGAAACTGGTGCATTTTTTTCTGGAATGAAATAATCTGTATCCCACCATCTCCACCTTCATAACCTGAAGCATTGACCCGAAGCAATGTGTTTCAAGTAGGGCTGACCTTGTGACTTTTAACTCCACATTGCTTGGAGAATGGTTTTCTGCTGCCAGACAGAGGCATACCTAGGGCCCCTTGTGCCCTTGGCAAGAAGCAGTATTGGTGCCAACCTTAACAAACTGGATAACTGGGCCAAGTAACAAAACATATTTCAATAGGGACAGAAACTTGCAACTCCCTGCATTAAATTTTAAGTGATACAATCCAGAGGGCAGTAGTGGATCTCCAGATTTTCTTGGATTGATCAGATCCAGCCAGTATGGCCAATAGTGAAATCATGGCAGTTGTAGTCCAACACTTGGATGGCCACAAATTTCTCATCCCATCATGGAATCTACTACCTTAGAAGTGACATGTTGAGTCAGCCCTTAAATCTCTGCTTTTCAGTATGGTTGGGCAGTGGCTAAGCAACCAATGTGCAATGTTCATTCCTGGTTCTGCCAGATGCCATTGCTTTATTGCTCCTCTGCCTGCATTATCCAGCTGCTGCCTTTTCTGTTGTATTTAGAGTGTTGATTCATGGAGGTGTGGAGGGCATTCAACATAAACTGTGAATGAGGTTTTTCGGAAAAGCATGTCTACATATGCAAATTGCTAGATGAAGTTAATAAATGCATTGGCATCATACTTTGTTTATACGGGGAAAAATTTTTTTTACAAGCTCTCAAGAGAACTGTTTCATATCAAAGCTTCATTTGCATATGATACTTCACTGCTGTAGCATGAGAGGATGGGCAGAATGTTTGGAATGACGGAGTCTTTAAAGCAGCTTTATAAAGCATCACATGCACCAAGTTTAGTTCATACCCATAATTTTAGATTGCATTTAATTCACAGAAGAACCTGGCATGGGGCAATGTAGTGTGAGACTTTCCTACATAGCTTCTCCAAAGATAAAGCCAGCATTGTCCGCTACTAAAGGAAAAACGGCCAGAGGCATTTCTGTGTGAAAAGGAACACCACAGAGAAACTATTGACTCATGGGCACAAGTTTATTAACTTGCGATACGTGCCTGTTCTCCTTGGCATGGCAGGGTATATGTGCCCATGGTAAGGTAAGAGCAGCCATCCATACTGGGAATCCAGAGCTATATTCAGTTTAAGCATAGAGCTTTGCCAGAAGCCAAGATTGTGGTACTTTTGAGACTATTCAGCTTTGCAATATTCTCCTATAGTTCACTATTTTCTTATTAATTTGGGAATTAACATTTAGCTTGTAATTGTAATTGTCCTCTCCCCTCCACCCAGTACCCCAATCTTGCAAAATTCTGAGTGATTTCCAAGGAAGTGTGCTTAGAGTATCACACTTTCAACTATGACAGTATGCTTACCCATTTGTGTTACTGGGTTTTATCAGGAATTATGAGGAAAAAATATATCTCAAATTAATAATTCCATGGGCATGGTCCCTCAAGCCCCAGGGTTATGAAATTCAGCATGAGAATCGCTGTTGGCCAAGCTATCTTTTTCTTTCTTGTTATACTTCCATTTGGAGATTATTATTTTTCTTGAATTAGGGAGGCCTCCTGAACTCAGGATGGCCTTCATATGTCTCTCCTGGCCAAAATTTTTCATACGGTTTGCATACAATTCTTATTTTTAAGATTCCAATTCCATGTTTATTTTCCAAAGACTAATTTTCTTGTTAAACTCACTAAAATTTAATCCATATGTTTATAATGTGACCATTACCTAGTCTCAAAAAAGAACCCTGCAGCTGAAGGATCACATTAGAATTGGATCAAAGAGATTTTTTAGCGAGCATGAAATATGCAAAGAAAGAAGTGTCATCCCAGTAAAGCTCATTATGCAGAGAGAAATTGGCAACGTGAGACTTAACTGTTCAGAGGAAGCTGTTTAGACAATAACTCACTGAACATCCATTTGCCAGCTTGTATTGAAATGGCTAGGCATCTTCAGTTGGGCATTAGCATGTTTTGCTATTCAAGATAGGTAGCATTGAAGTCATGAAGAATAGGGTTGAAGAGAACCATCGTCTACTGCCTGTGATGTGTGCATGATTTATTTATGTGCAAGCCAGCACACAAAAATGATTTTCAAAGCTGAAAAGAAATATTACTTTAGCTTGAAATAGAAAAAAAGAGCAAGGCTTTTGAAAACCATCTATAAGGGTGGAATGGATCATAAATACACAGAGAAGTGTTAGTTCAGCTATAGTACTGCAAGATCAGTTTACCATTACTTTAGGACATTTTCATTGGCATTTTCTCTATATACTTAGTTTTCAGTTAAGCATTGCATTTAATTATTCAATCTAGTTGCTTTAATGTATATCTAAGGGTTCAGAGATATATTGTGAAGGCTGTATAATCAGGTGGTTCATTATACATTCTTGGTTGTTTATTAATTCATTTATTTAAAATAGTTCTTAACCACTCTTGATCAGGAGATTCATGGCCATGTACAAAAGTGTTTATCAAATTAATTCACACATCATATAAATAAAATTTGAAACCAAGAAAAACCCTTAATGAAATGAAACTAAAACAGAAGAGAGCTTAATTCAAGAAATCATATAAATTCTAAAGGGACTGAGGAAATAGGAACATCTTCACTAGGTGCCCAAAAGCTGGTAAGATCACGCCCCTTCCCCGGGGGGTAGCATTTGCGGGCATGCATCCAGGACCTCCCAGTGACCCGGCAGTGGGCGAAGAGATGCCGCCTACGTCATTAGGACTTCCAGCTACATCATGCCCCTGGCTGACCAGGTTAGCCAGGGGCGTAGCCAACACTGTTTAAACTGTGGTATGGCTGGGAGGCGACCTCCATTTGCTGCCTTGTCAGATATCCCAGCCTACCCACCCTCTTTTTATGAATTGCTTGACTTTGGCCTTGCTATGGACTAATGTCAGTCTCCTGGTTGTTGGGGCCAGGTAGGAATTTTTCCACTTGGCAAACAGGCACCAGCCATTTGGTTTTCGCTTAGTTGTAGCAATCATCACAACTTTGTAAGGTTAGGCACTGGGTAAAACTTGTTTGTGGGAGGGGAGGTTGTTGCCTCTGCCTGCCCCTCCTCGTTAAGGGTATCCCGTTAAAGGGATCTGGGGGTGTGGGTCCTGTCCGAAGCATGGGTGAGGGCTAGGGCCATGCCACAACCCCAACGGTGACCCTGGGGGTGCTCTTAATCGATGTATATCATAGGGCTCCCCCTATTGGTGGTTGACCCTTCAGAGACTTCCTGCAGACGGGCAGGAGTCAGGATATAGTCTGGCACCAGCCTTTCTCAACCTGTGGGTCCCCAGATGTTGTTGTACTACAACTCCCATCACCCCTAGCTAGCAAGGCCAGAGCTCAGAGATGATGGGAGTTGTAGTCCAACAACATCTGGGGACCCACAGGTTGAGAACCACTAAGCCAAACCGCTCACATCTGTAACTAATAAAGTTGTAGCCTAATTTATCCCAATTAACCCAATACTGTATATTTGTGTCTGTGTGTTTATTTTTGAGACTGCAGGGCGCAGGGCCTCACCACGCAACGTCAGCACCAGACATACCACTTTAAGGAGGGCATTCCAGAGTTGGGGCCCTGTCTTGTGAAAACATAGCGTGCCTTGAACAAAGAAGTACTTGGACCAGGAGCTCTTCAGAAGTTCTTAAGACAACAAGCATGCTGGCATGGGAAAGGGTGCTCCTTTAGGTATTTGTGTCGCAAGCCATTTAAAGCTTTAAAAACAACCACAAGCACCTTAAACTGGACCCAGGCATGCATAGGCAGACAACAGTGAGCTACTGTACAAGCACATGAGGGAAGCTGTTCTCTCACATACAAGTTGATCATCTGGCAGTGGAAGGTATTGTTAGAGATTTGAGGTAAACCCTAGAAATTAATAAATGCTAGGATTTGGGGTTCTTTGTGATATGAAGGGAGAATATAAGCTGCAATAGGATTGCTGGGCTGCCTTACACAAACAGTTCTGGTTGGCTGAGGGAAGGGCAGAGCTTGCTAGCATTACAGTAGAGAGCCATTGAGGGTCTTCAACAACTCCTTGTCCCAGGTGTGACCAGAGACCGGAGATTTGGAAGGTTGCCTGGATAACTTTTCTGGGGGAGGGCAAGGGGCTTCTGGGAAGAAGAAACAGGAAGAAAAGAGTAGCTCCATTTTGGTGAGGGTGAAGGAAAGACTTCTTGCACTGTTGTGGACCGTGCTGTAAGATCTGGACCATTTCGTGCAGATGGAATGTGTAAATAGGTGAATAAACCCTATTTCTTAAAGCATGACAGCCTCTGCCATGTCTTCTATTCTCAAAAGGGACACAGACCCTGTGTGGGCGCCTGAGATCCCATGTGCTCTTGCCACAGCTTGGCAGAGAGAGGGACAGGCGCCGGGCTTTTGTAAGAGTATTACAGTGGTACCTCAGGTTACATACGCTTCAGGTTACATACGCTTCAGGTTATAGACTCCACTAACCCAGAAATAGTACCTCGGGTTAAGAACTTTGCTTCAGGAAGAGAACAGAAATTGTGCTCCAGCGGTGCGGCGGCAGCAGGAGGCCCCATTAGCTAAAGTAGTGCTTCAAGTTAAGAACAGTTTCAGGTTAAGAACGGACCTCCAGAACGAATTAAGTACTTACCACTGTATACTGTAATGGTATCCTCTTGCATATGTAGTAGGATCATCCCATATAAACTGTTTCTTTGTGCAGATCACACACAAACAGCGCTAAGGCCATAATAAAAACACTTCAAACAGGATAGATTTCAGTTCTCTCTTGGTGACATACAGGTTGTTTCTCTTTACCCTTTACCCAAGTTTATGAAACTAGGGAGTTTCATGTCACATCTATCTATCTATCTATCTATCTATCTATCTATCTATCTATCTAGTCTTTCCTATTTTGGCCTGCAGGGGCAAGTTGGGTATTTTGCAGTAGAGAGCAAGCAATTGTGATAATTTTGTTGGTCCAATGTAATTGAGTTTTGGGGAAAATGATTCCTTGAATAAACAAAGAAATAAAGCACAAGCTGTTCTTTTTGTAGCAGCCATTTAGCTGCAGTCTCAGTTTATGTGTAGACCTTTTGTTTCTGGTTCTGGGAATAGCATATGGGCAATTCCTCTTACCCTTAGAGGTCAGATTCCATTATATGTGAGTGCCACATTACAAATTAACAAACAATGCCACTTGTGAGCGTTCACTACTCTTCTTTGTTAGTCATGCAGTGGATTTGCAGTGATGCTATTTCAGTTCTCTGGGATGATTGTTGTTTTGGCATGAACAATGGGAACGAGAGTCCGCAGCAGTTACTATAACATGTAAACAAAACTAAACAATTTACCAAGATTGTTACATAGTAAAACAGTGGGTTGCAGGGCTGGCCCACCCTTGAGGCAAGGTGAGGCGACTGCCTCAGATGGCAGGTTTCACTGGGGCAGCAAATTCCAATGTCAATGTTTCTTCCCTCTTGTTCCTGATATAGGTCTTCCCTCACTCCTTCTTCCCTAGCAGGGAAGGGGAAGTGCCATTTTGGGATCCACCTTAGGTACAAAAATGCTTTGGGCTGGCTCTGGTGGGTTTTATCAAATGCTGTGTAAGCAGAATTCCATTCATGCAACAGGACTGTCCCATCTTCTCACACCTCACATGCAAAAAAATCTGCCCCAGAGGATCCCTCCACCCTCTGTAGCAGATGTTGAGGATTCATGGGGCACTGCAAAGGAGAGGAGGGATAAATTTCATTGCACAAATAATGAAAGTGTGAGTGAAGCTGCAGTGTTGTATACAACCCACTATTTATTTATCATGCTATGTCATGTTAAGACACTGAAACCAAGCTTTGAAGGTACAAGTCCTCACATTGTTTGAAGGTTCACAAATACAGTAAGACCATGTCCCCAGGACATAACATCCTTGTAAGCTGTGGGTTCACTGTATGCCAATTTATTTATTTATTGCAAGAGTTTGTCCACACTTAACAAAGACCCGCACCCACAGCACTCCACAATGTAGCCAATAAGACTCCACAGGATGTGGAATCCTCATGAATAATTGCAGGAGGTAGATGCTTGTGTGTTTCTTCATCTGTGGGGTTTTGTTAATTTGGGCTGCTCCATGTGTAGCACCCAGTTTCCCCATTCTCAAAGGTAATCCAAGCGGTCAGCCTAATATACTAAGATGCACATATCCCCAGCCATGAACAGCTTTGAGTCAATCCAGCACATCTAATTAAGTCTAGAAGCTAACTGGTAGCTGCTGCCACAAACTCTAGACAATTAATTCACAAAGTGATTCTCAGTTGAGTGATAAACCAGAGGAGGGTGGAATCTCAAGAAAATATTAAGAGCAAGCAAGATAAGAAGTCTGTTTAAATCCCATTGAAGTTGATAATATTTAATGCAGCCTGTGTGCAGGACTGCATCCAAAGTGTCTTAAGCCACTTTTTAACTAGGCCTAGGGCTGTATTGCATATGTCAATATTGAACTAAGCCACATACTGCAGACCACAAATGGTTAAAGTGGCAGATACTATTATATTACCATCATAAGCCTCTGCATCTCGACTTACCTTGTCTTTTATAGCAGTAATTTTGGCAGTCAACTATAATTTGCAGATTATAAAACAACAATAAAAACCAGCTCGTCTGTGATAATTAGGGGAAGGAATTGCAGGACTCGTGCTGTCTTATGGCTCCAGCATTCTCTGTTGGATCTGGCTTCCAACCATGGGTCTGGTTGAATCATCATCTGACTGGCAGCTGACAAACAGAGCATTGCTTTAAGAACATGTGATTACAGTGCTCCTAATAAAATAGCCATTACTCACAAAGAAGTACAAAGGGGCTGTGACGGTTTCTGTTCTATCTTCTAGTACAAATGTCCTTTGCAGCTTCTGTTTTCGCTACAGGGCAGTAACTTCATGTCAACAAATACTCAGCCCTTACTATCTAAAATCTGCACTACATTAATATGTTAGTATTTCCACTCTCTTTGCATGGATGTAGTGTACTTTCCCATATTCAACTACTGTAATAGTTTTAAAAGTAAACCCTAGTTGGCAACAGGAACAGGGAACGCCTTTCTATTACAGTAACACTGAACTGATTTCATCATAACATCACTACTATTCCTTTGTATTCTTTTATCCAGAAACTGAACTGTGTTTTCTAAAACTTTTATTTAATTGTCTACAATCCAGACAGTGGCCCAGTTCATAACGCTAAGCCAACCCATGGTTTAGCACCAATGAGCAAATGTGTGGGCCCCTGGACAGATTGCAGCTGTTATGTTTCTCCAGACACTGCTGCTGTCACACTGTTGTGAGCTAAGCCATGATTTGACTCGGCATTATGTCTAAATCTGGGGGTTGTGGTTTATCTGCCCCAGGCAAACCAAAAGTGGTGGTGAGCCACAGAACCAACTTGGCTACAGCTTGGTGCTTGTCTGGAACAAGGTAAACCACAAGCCTGGAATCGGAGGCAACACTAAGTCAAACCATGGCTTAGCTCACAGCAGCAAGACTGGAGAAGGACCAAAATGGCCAGAGTCTTCTCTCCAGGAACCTGAGTGTTTCTTCATTTGAGGTAAGCGGTGGTTCGGCTTACTGCTACATGCAAACCAGGTCAGCCCAGATATTTTAATTTTTACATCCTTTGCACACCATACACACTTTTGAAATCCACTTTATATTCAAAAGTAGTTTGCCATGCAGTATAAAGGGAGTGCTACTGTTCAGTAAATATACCAAAAACCATATTGACCATACAGAAATAAACATTTCTTTGGATCCTGGCTATTATTTATAGAAAACAAGTACTCAAGGGAGAGATGATTGCAAATATATCCATACAGTGCTTTTTTTCTTAAAAAAATATTTTTAGGGGTATTCTCATTTTCCTACTCATATTGAAATACTGCCCCTTAATGAGGCCAAACGTAGATTCACAAAATGTTTAGGGGTATGTGTACCCCTGTGCCCCGCCCCAGAAAAAAGCACTGCATTCATTGCACAATTCCAGGCATGTCTACTCTAATAATTCGCACTGAGTACACTAGGTCCTAACTCCAAGGTAAGTTGGTGTAGGCTTGCAGCCTCACTCTGATAGGGCATAGCACAAAACAAGCTCATCAAAATGAAGAAAGTCAGAAACAAGGGAAAAGAAGTGAAGAAGCATACCCGTGCAAGGGGGAAGAAATGAGAGGAACAATTACTTTTATTACAATTTGTCCCTTATTACAATGTTATGAGATAGTTTGGATATTCTTTCCTCTTGCTTTATTTAATGGTGCTTCTTAGTTCCTTCTAAAAGGAAATGTCTGCTCCTGATATTCTTAACAACTTTCTCAAACAGTCTATTAGGGCATTTTCATACATAAGGCTAAAGAAGCCTACTTCAACAGTGGCTGGAATGTGAGTTGAAACCTATGTTGGTCAGAATCCTCACTGTCATTACAAATGCCTCTCTTCTACTATTTATCCTATATAATAATGAAAGGCGTAAAAACTATTTACACATCTTCTGTGGAAATACCGAGGGTGCTGCTTAGAAGAAAGCTGGCCCAGAATCTGAGGTCACCAAATACAATAAACTTAAAAAATAAATAAATCTTTGAATCATAGAAATGTAAAGTTAGAAGGGATGCCGAGGGTCATTTAGTGCAACACCCTGCAATGCAGTAATCTCAACTAAAGCATCCAGGCAAGATGGCCATCCAACCTTTACTTAAAAACCTCCCAAGAGAGTCCACCACCTGTCGTGGCAGTTTGTTCCACTGTCAAACAGCTCTTACTGTCAGAAAGTTTTTCCTGATGTTCAGTTGGAATCTCCTTTCTTGTAACTTGAATCCATTTGTTTGGGTCCTAGCCTCCAGAGCAGGAGAAAACAAGCTTGCTCATCCTCTGTGTGACAGCATTTTAGATATGGCTATCATATCTCCTCTGTCTTCTCTTTTGCATGTTCAGACCCAGAAACCTCCCCCTTAAATAAATTCACACTTGACTCAAATTTTGGTTTTTGGTTTTGGCAGAATTTAGGCCACAACTTTATTGATTACAGAAAGTGACTGGTTGCATAGGCTCTGATTCGACTAGCTCCCTGCCATACAGGTAAGCACTGACCCAGGTTCCAGCATAGGTCAGCCAAGGGTGAACACCTGGATAAGCGGAAAGCTGGGAACGGGCTAACTCTGCCACCCAAATGTCCCCCTGGACTCAGGCACAGGCACAACTCCCTCACAGGGGTTGTCCAAACCATCGACTCCCTGGATTCCTTTAGCGGAATACCCTTCACATAGGGATGGCGAGAGCGTTCTCCCATCCCTATCACCTGAACCAGAGCCTATCCGCAACCTTGAAAGTTGTGACGATTTGCTACGCGGCAGGCGAAACCCAAATAGCAACAGCCAATCAGCCAAGTGGGGAAAATTCCTGCCGTGCCCCTGTCCCAACAACAGACAACACACGATGGCACAGCAAGGTCAAACGCAAAGCCCTAAAAGTAGGGAGAGGTGAGCGGGTGTTCCTGATGCACGTGCCGAAAGAGGAAGCTCTGGGTCACGTACATGGGCATAAATAGGTCCCTCGAACTGTTTGGACTGTGTCCCATTGGCCAGATTACACCCAGCTTCGAGGGACCTACCAATCAGGTGTTGTGGCTGTCCAAACGTACCCACCCACAACACAGGGTGTCAGTTTTCCAGGTCTCACTGCAATACGTGCCCTCTTTAAGGGAGGACCCGATTTCCAGGCTAAGAATACCCAGCTCCTTAAACCATTTGTTAGAAGGCTTGGTTTCCACACTATTTATCATCTTAGTAGCCCTCCTCTGCACATATTCTAGCCTGTCAGTATCCTCCTTAAATTTTGGTGTCCAGAACTAGACAAGTGGTCTGATCAAGGCAGAATAGAGCGGGTCTATTAGTTCCCTGCTTTTGTTGATGCAGCCTAGAATAGCACTGGCTTTTTTCATTGCTGCTGCATCACACTGTCGACTCATGTTAAGTTTGTGGTCTATAAAGAGCCCTAGAATAGATTTATGTCAGGCTTACTGATCAGTAGTTACCTGGGTTTTCTCTCTCTCCCCCCCTCCCTTATGAAGATTGGGACATTTGTCCAGCTCCAGTCTGCTGGGACCTCACCTGTTCTCCAAGTACAGTCATACCTCGGGTTAAAGTAGCTTCAGATTGAGCATTTTCGGGTTGCGCTCTGCAGCGACTCGGAAGTAACAGAACGCGTTACTTCCGGGTTTTGCCGCTCGCGCATGCGTAGACGCTCAAAATGACGTCACGTGCATGTGCAGAAGCGGCGAATTGTGACCTGTGCACGTGCATATAGGCATTGCGTTTGCATCCAGAGGTACCACTGTATTCTCAAAGATTATAGACAGAGGCTCTCATGTTATACCTGCAAGCTCCTTTAGTACCCTTGAGTGCAGCTTGACAGGCCCTGGAAATATAAATTCATTTAAGGTAGCTAGGTGTTTCCTTACCATCACTTTTCCTATCTTGAGCAGCAGTTCCCTCCTTGCGTATTTTATTCTGTTATCATCAGGTAGGGCACTGCTTTCCTTTTGGGTGAAGACAGAGGGAAAGTAGGTGTTGAACAATTTCACTTTCTCTCTGTCACCCAAAAGCTTTTCTCAATCTTCTCCACGCAAGGGACTTACTACTTGTTCTTCCTCTTTCTTCTAACATAGCCAAATAAACCTTTTTTTATTATTCAAAACAGCACAGAAGTCTTGGACATTGGGGTAACAATCATACAGAAGATCATTACAACAGTCTTAGCATTTGCTAACTTGTTTCTGGCCACGTGATATCATACCAGACCACAATGTTGTTCCAGTTCAGTAACCTCTTTCCTATGAATCAGGAACAGCTGCTTCCAGCAAGAACCAGATGTTTCAATCTGCAGTGTTTTCTATCTCTGTGTGTTGTGGGGTAGTGTTTCTGTTTGTTACTATGTTACATATTTTTGTGTTTTTTATATTGTAAACTGCACTGTTATCCTTGGATTGAGGACGGTGATAAATAATAACAGTGAAGAATATATTTATTAATTGCTGCTTCCTGTAACTTTTCCATTCCCTGCGAAAAGTGGCTTTTCCACAGGTCAGCGGATTGTGGCTGTATATTTGTCTGTAACTTGAAGCTTTAGGCTGTAAAACAGAGCAGAATCATAGAGTTGGGAGGGACCCTGAGTATCATCTAGTCCAACCCCCTGCAATGCAGGAATATGCAGCTGCAACCTTTGTGTTATCAGCACCGTGCTCTAACCAACTAAGCTATCCAGCTGCACATGGAATATCTGGTTCAATGACATGACTACATGCAGTCAGTCAGCTTTTTAAGCAAGCCACATACACGGACCAGAGAGAGTTGAGTTACCCAAGACAGCTGACTATATAGTGCAGGGCAAAATGGTAGCAAGTAGACAGCAGTGTAAAATCCAGAGCCATTTGCGGAGGTCGCATGTGCAATCTAAACACACAGCACAGTCCTAACTGTGCCTACTCAGAAGTGAATTCATAGGAGGTAGCATTAGTATCAATTTGCAATGCGGTGGAAGGTTCGCAGGCTGTGAAGGACTTGCTCACAAATTTATTGACAGCTGCACAGATTATGATAGCTAGGAAGTGGAAGGGGGCAAGCAGAATATAAAACGGAAGAATGGTATAAAAAGGTGTGGAATAAAGCTATTAATGATAAATTAACATGTGCCATTAAGGTAAGACGGGGAATACGCAAGAGAAATGATTTTGAGCAGATATGGAAAGTGTTTGTAGAATTTGCACTGTTAGAACGGAAAGGGGTCAAACCATCACAAGAGGTGTGGAAATGTTGGGAGGTTGGATAGTTACATTGGAATTGTCTCGATCGTGGAATGCACAGCACATTCTTCTTCATATTAATAATAAGTAAATTAAAAAGTGAATTCACAACTCCCAAGTAAGCGGAGGTATGAGTGTGGCCTTAGTAAGAGCAGTGAATCGACTCTTTTCTTTTAATATGTCTACACTTCGTGACTTTTGCGCCGAAGTCCCATTGGACTCAGCAGGACTGGCGTCCAAATAAACACACATGGAGTCGCACTGTCAGGGGACGGGAAGGAAGCAGCAGCCTCTGGAAGCTAAGCGCAGCTTCCTCCCCCTCCCCCCCCCGGAGCTAGGCGCGGGAGAAGAGGCGGGACTCGGACACAGCCGCCGCTCAAGCGACGGCAGCGGGCGAGCAAACGAGGGAGCGGGCTGAGCGGCTTGTTTCCCAGGCAACGGCAAACCCTCATCAGCCGGAAGCCTCGGCTGAAGGCTCGCGAGAACGCAAACCTGGCCGACGAGAGAAAGCTCCACTTCCGCCACCCCCCATTAAGGGAACGGGAGGCGGAGAAAGGACTACAGCTCCCAGGGGCTCCTTTCGGGCAACCGTTCTCGCCGCTTGCTCTCGCGAGATGGCCCGCCGCCGCACCGTTCCCCAACCCCGCCTGTCGCAAGTTCGCGCTCGCTTGCGGCGCGGTGGTTGAATGTGGGGCCGCTGAAGGAAGGCGGCGGCGGCGATGGCAGCGCGTTCCGCCGCCGCCGCGTCGTCTCCTCCGACGGAGCTGTCCTTGTCGCCGTTCGTCCGGAAGCTCCGTAAGTGGTGGATCCTCCGAAGCCCCCTTCCCTTTCTGGCGAGCGGAGACGAGCGCGCTGGAGCCGCAGCCGCAGCTTCCAGGGGCGCCGGGATAAGCGGCAGAGGGAAACTTTCCTCCAGAGCGCAGCTGCTTTTTCCCGTGCTCAATGCGCGCAGGGCGAGTCTGCCTTCCTGCGCGCGCTCCTTAGACTATGAATCTATATACATACATACATACATACACACACGGAATTCACTCCCTAAGGAGCGAATATTAGAATTGTAGAGTTGGAAGGAATCCCGAGGGTCGTCTAGTCCAGCCCCTTGCAATGCTGGAATCTCAGCTAAAGCATCCATCCCTGGCAGGTGGCCATCCAAACTCTGCTTAAGAACCTCCCAAGGAAGAAGAGTCCACAACCTCTTGCGGGGAGGCTGTTCCACTTTCTGGTGACTTGAATCCGTTGCTTCTGGTCCTACCCTCCGGAGCAGGAGAAAACAAGCTTGCTCCAAACTCCGTGTGGCAGCCTTTTAGATACTTGAAGATAGCTATCGCATCTCCTCTTTTCCAAGCGAAACATACCCAGCTCCTTCAAGCGACCCTCCATCCTCTTGCTTGCCCTCCTCTGCATACATTCCAGCTGTTCAATATCCTCAAATTGTAGTGCCCAGAACTGGACACAGTTCTCCAGTGGGGTCGAAACCCTCTCCAAAGTTGTTGAGCCCCCTTGCAGTGCCTAGCTATGCTACTGCAGTTCTCCATGTGTGTGGTCTGCCCAAGGCAGACTACAGTGACTTGATTTGGATACTATACTTCTGCTGATGTAGCTTATAATAGCATTAGGGGTTTTTTTTGCTGCTGCATCACACTGCTAACTCATGTGAAGCTTGTGGTCTACCAAGACCCGTAGATCCTTTTCACATGTGCTGCTGGCAAGCCAGGTGTCCCTCGTCTTTATATTTGTGCAGCTGGCTATTCCTGCCTAAGTGTAGAGCCTGACATTTGTCCCTATTGAAAATCCTTTTGTTAGTTTTGGCCCAGTTCTCCAACCTGTTAAGGTCTTCTTGAATCCCAATTCTGTCTTCTGTGGCTACCCCTCCCAGTTTGGTGTCATCTGCAAATTTGATTAGCATATTTTCTGTGCTCTTCATTTAAATGAATGCTCGCTAGCTTTCTCTTCTTGCCTCACCCCCATGCGATGACTTGAGTTAAATCAAACTGTGTACAGGAGTTTGCACAGGGTGATGCAGTGAGCAGAAGATCATTACATAACTGTGCTTATTGAGTTGTGTTTGAAAACAAGCCTAACAACAGCAACAACAATTTTATTTTTTTTATCCCATCACAGCGACTCTGATTAGGGAATACCCAGCACGATCCTGCATCTCGTTAGGCATTTTTACCACTGAAGTAAATAGGGCACTGTAGGAAGTGTGTTTAGTTTTATAATCAAAGTCTTCACCAGGGTCATAGTGTGGGGAGCGCCAGGAGGGCTGGGGCAAACCAGGCACCCCCAGTGTGGCCTGATGCTCCTCTCTGCCCACCAATGGCTGCATTGGCCAACTGGGCTCCTCTCTGTATGGCTGTGCAGGTGGTTCAGCATGCCCTGCTTTGCTTTGGTGGGTGTGGGGTCACTTCAGCAGAGAGGGCTGGGCTGATGCCCGCCGCCCGGAGTGCGCCCACCCCAGTGGCCTACAACTGACACTATGCTGTTGGTCTTCAACTATAGTTTTACCATCTAAAAGCTTTCTGAATTAGATCCATGATGCTTATATATTCCAGTTTGATGCAGAGTTAGGCATATGTAAACCTATTGGTTTTATTATTATGTTTCGTTAAAAGATTAGTTTCTGAGTGGCAGCTTTTTAAGGGCAAATCAAGTTGCTGTTGCTCATGAAGAAATATAAAAAATGGTTTATAGGGTGGTGGGGTGGGAAGGGGGAAACAGTATGTGAGTGACAGATGTATGGAAATGAAGAGCAGAAGATATGTATGTCTTGTGGTCTGGAGTAGAGGATCAACTGAAATTTTCTGTGTAGTACCATTACCAAATGTATTTGCCTCTCTTGATTTATTTGTTTAAAGGTTTAAAGTCTTAGAATCATAGAATTGTAGAGTTGGAAGTAATCCCAAGGGTCTTGCCCCATGCACTGCAGGAACCACAACTAAAGAATCCCTGACAAATGGCCATCTAACCTCTGCTTTAAAACCTCCCATGAAGGAGAGGAGAGTCCACCACCTTCTTAACACATATTGGGATTAAAGAATTGGGAAGCTGGTTTCTGAGCTGAACTTACTGGGAATAACCAATGCATCTGATTTAAAGTATCAGCTGAACTTCTGAAACTTCTTCCATTTTTATTTCATTTTTTTGAACAGGTCATCAGCTGGCTGAAATTAGAGAACGTGCTCTTAGAAATATTTTGTGTAAATTGGATCACAACTTGGTTACATATGATGACTTGGTTCAAGAAAAACTCCTGTTTCTCAGTCTTCTGGAGTGGTTCAACTTTCCTGTAGTACCAATGAAAGAAGACGTTCTGAATTTAGTGAGCAACCTGGTGAAGGTACAGTTATCTGTTTTGTTATATGTTTTTGAAAACGGCAAACCATGTACAGTCCATATCCATGCTGAAAAGTACTTACATGTTACCCCACTTAATGTAAAGCTACTTCGGCATTAAAAGAACATTGGAAAGTAAAATTATATGCCATGATGTATTTCTTTTGAAAGGTGACTTGAATGAGATGCTCAGTACATGGTTATCTTCTAAATACAGCTCTTTCTGAGATCCTCTGCTATGCATATGAAGCTAAATGATTGTTGCACACCACCCCAATCTCTGAGTGGTGCAAGATTCCAGGGGTTCAAGGCCCTTGCCCAGGGTTTGTGTTTCCTTTGGAATGAGGAATGGTGGAGACTGTGGTGTCTTTATAATATATGATTTATTTACAACTGCATCAACACTCCAAGAGGTTCTTGTTTCTACCATAGATATAGCCTTGGATTCCAACAGAAATCAAGCATGGCTCTGTCTTTCAGCTGCCCAGCCTACACCCTTGCTTCTACCTTCTAGCTCACATACACAACGCAACTCTCAACTTTGGCCTTTGTCTTTCTACCTACCAGCGATTTAAGGTCCACCCATTTGCTCTCTAACATGGAACCATTTGCTTTGTTAGCTTAACAACCCATACCTAGGCCATCACCTCACCAGCAAGCTAGCCTGGCCATTCCAGAATTTTGAATCCATCCTGGGTTCAGGAATTAGAAGCATATGGAACTAATTATCTTTTGTATGCTGCCTTGGATGGGCTTTTTCTTGCAAGGCACATTTAAATAAATAAAAGCTTGGAGAATTTGCCGTTTCGTTTTTTAACTTCATATCATCTTTCTAATTTTAGCATCCATCTGCTGTGGAACAATTAGTTGGAATTGGGGCAGTGGAGTTTTTCACTCAACTTCGTCCAAATGTGGATCCAAACCTACAGGCTGTGATTGATGGGATTTTGGATGGGCTATTTGTGTTGCCTTCAGAAATCTCTGCTGATTATCAGGAAGTGTCTTACCAGACGCCCTTGCCAGCAGTGACTAATATAGGTAAGTTACACCTTTATACACAGCACTTTTATTTTTATTTTGCAAAGTGTGGGCCTTGTATTGAAAATATCAAGTTATTTAGCCCAGATGCTAAACCTTTGTTAATGGTATCTGTGTTTGTGACTGCTGATCCCTTCAGTGATTTTCAGAGAATTGGCGATTTGAAAGTATAAATCTTCAAAAATGAAAATACTGGAAGGAAACAGATCTACTTTTAAAAAGGAAAAATGGCTGTATATGATCCATAGAGTTTAAGAAAATGAAGCTATTTAATACAGTTAATGCTGCTACTTACTATGGTTTTATATTTTTAAGTATTGTCAGAAGAAGCTAATGCTGGATACTTTGATCAAGGGGGAAATAATTTGCAAGAGATGGGAATACCACCAAAACAGCTATCTGGTAGGTAACTTTATAAAAATGAAGTAAACATATGTTGGATAGTTTTCTAGATTTGTTAGTGTGGTTGAGCACCATTGAGAAGGGATGAAGTTTCAACCTTGTTTAAAGATTCTTCCTTTTTATTTTTGTTTTATTGGTTTTTTTAAATAGCTAAACCCACCTGTATTGTGGTTATGGCGGTGGAAGCCTTGGACACCAGTTAGATGAGCTGATATATCATGGAATGTTCATGAACATTCAGAGCAATTGGGGAAACAAACTTTTCAGTTGGGTGAAGGAAGGGGAAAATACATATTTATTTTTTAAGACTTTTAATGTTTTTTTCAGCAGGCTCCCAGAGCACCTTATAGAGCCATTAAAAAAAAAATTTGGGTCCTTTGCTTCCAATCTAAAAGACAAAACACACAAGAAAAGTAGATTGGAAGTCAGGAGAAAATAAGGAAATTTGGGTGCAAGGATTTCTCATGTCCATACTAATAGCATAGCTGCTGCCAGGTGATAATTGATAAAAGGAAGGAACCTGATTCCTTAGCAAATTGACAGTCTGGCTATGATTAAAACCTCACATCGAGGGGAAAGATCGGCCTAGCCTTGCTGTGCAGCAGGATGAAGATAGGGAAAAGATCCTTAATGTAGGGAAGCTTAAGGGAGAGGATCCCAGAGCCAATGTGACTGAAAGAAAGGTACAGACTAGGCAATGGCAGGGGAATAGGAAGGGGAGTGTGGGGGGTGTGGTCCGACCCGGGTGTCATCCCTGAGGGGGTGACAAAATTGCACACCATAGGGGGCGGCACTTACTGCGGGGCCTGGCCTGCAGCGTGCCCCTGCAACGCGTCTCTTCTGGGAGTGACGCAGTGGCTCGGGGCCCTGCACTGCCCGAAACAGCAGAGTGCAGCTTGCGCCTGCCAGGCGGACTCCGTGGGCAGCTTGCCACACTGCCCTCATTGATGGATCTCCGCACCACCCTCGTGCACGGATCTCTGTGGCACCCCGCTCCGCAGATCGCTGCGCTGCCCCCATGGGCAGCTCACCCTGTCCCTGCTACTTCGGGTGCTGGAGCAGCTAGCTACGCCCCTGGGCAACGGATTGAGAATCAGGTATATAAGAAAAGATAGGTGGCATGGGGTGGGGCAGGGGGAGGCAGAAAAACTAACACCCGAGAAAGAGTTAATCCAGGAGGAGGGGATCTTCAACTATTGATTTGAACTTATCAACAACTTAGAAGTAAGTTTTATACCAGTGTTGGAATTTTATGCAATCAAAAGGAAGTGCTTGGATACCAGCCCTTATTGACAGGTAGAACTAATAGCTACAGTATTCTTTTTTTCAAAAATATAACCCTGGATCAAAATGGTTTCATCAAAAATGTACCACTTTGTCTTTTCTGATGGGCTTCTGTTAATAATCTTTTAGATTGCGTCCCTAGCTTCCCCCCTCTAGTTTACATTTAGAAAATGGATCCAGGGCAAAGCAAAACAAAGAAAACTCTAGCTTCAAGGATGGCGTTGAGATACATTTCTTACCATTTAAGCCTTTGAAAATTAGTGTTGGGCATTGTAGGTTTCAAACATTGACAAAGGTATATTGGGATGGGGAAACAAGATAAGAGTCATCCGCTATAGGAGTGCTTATGAGTTTCTACAATGGAAACACTGAATGATACCTGTTTGCTCTGTGTTTCAGTATATGGCACACAGTAAAAATAGCCTTTCTTCCATCCTCAGTGAAACACGGCGTGAAATCCTTGAAATTTTCTACATTTCCATGGTTATCCCTGACCACAACAGATAGACATGTTCTTTCATCAAGTGAAAGGTATGTGAAATTAATTATAGCTTTGTTGTGTTCTGTGACAGGGAATAAAAGTTGCTACATTTCTTCTTTAAAGTGCAAGTTCTATAAGAACTGCGGCAGTTTTCTTTTGTTCTGGAGCCATGCATGGAATTATTAATGAAATCACTACCTCTTTGCCTCCTCTCCTCCCTGCCCACCCACCCAGCGTGTGGGTGTTGTTTTAAAAAATAAATTTCCTTGAGCCTTGGTGATAGGGTGGAATATAATCAAATCAGATATAAAATTATGCCACTGATGGAGTATAAAGAGTTGATTACTATAGCTTTACAAAGCAAGTTCACAGTAAAAGTTCAAATGTACTTTACAGCTCACTGAGAAGCAAAAATCACAGTTTAATTTGGAATACCTGTGAGCTTCTACAAGATGTCATCATGCAAGACTTTCCTGCTGAGATATTTCTTCAGAGACCAAAGATTGTTCAGGTTAGAAATGCTTTTAACTAAAATATTTCATTTAGAAGTGTTAGCGATTTTTGGTTTGCTTGCTTGCATATATGTTTAGGCCTAAGTTCTAATAATGGGTGACTTTCGTTTACCTCAGAGTCTTCTGTCGCTAACAACACTGGCTTTCGGAAGAGATGGACAACACCGTTTAGCCTTACAAGCTGTCTTATGTCTGCAGCAATTATGTACCTTCTTAAGAAACAGACTGAACTTCCATAGAGATCCAAGTTTTGTCTCAAGTGAAACTGGTTTGTATCTCTCTCTCCCCTCCGTCGCCCTCTCTCTTTCATTTCATTGATGAATTGCTTCCCATAAAGTTTCCTGAAACAATTGAATAATAAACAAATCAACAATAAAAACAGATATAAAAAGAATGCCAACTTCAGCACAGTTCAGTACAGACTGAGACAGGACTAAAAATCTCCACTTGGTCAGAAAAGGATAGGCAACAAAAAGATATAGCTAAATCAGGATAAATTGACTCTTGATTAGACATTGGCCAAATACTTTGTTTCTCTCTCCCCCTCTGTCTATTAAATAATTTATAGTTATAGCAAAAATTGTATATATAATTGCATTCTTGTTTGTTTGTATGCATTTTTAACCCCATACTTCCTCCAAATGTATCGTAGCAGTATTACGGACAAGCACTTCACAACTCATAAAGTAGTTAAGTTACCATTAGATGCCACAATGTTGCACACTTCTTTTTTGTCTGTGTGTTATTGTTTTCATGTTTTTACCTTCCAAGTATTGAGAGACATAGTGCAATACATTTCTGACTTAGCCAGAATTATATCATTGTAACAATAAATCAGATGTGGTGGTGAGAAAACATGGCAATAAACAAGTTGAGATATGGGATGATTCCATTATTATCTTACACTGTTCCAAACAATATATGTAGGTGAATGTTTACTGGTATCCAACTATACCAATAGATAACATGCTTCATTTATCTGTTTGCTGGAGACGGCTATTCAGTCCACATTGCTGATACCAGGCGGGGTGAACATGAAGGAAGAGAAAATACAGATGGTCAGGATTTAGACTTGCCTTGCATATTTTATTATTATTTATTAAATTTTATTCCTCCCTTCATCTGAGGATCACAGGGTGGTTACAGTATAAAAATACAAAAATACAAAACATAATAACAAACAAAACCATAACCCCTCCCCGATATTATTTATACTTCCTGCAGCTAGGAAGCCTGTTCCTCCTTAGATATTTTTCATATTTACCTGAGTTTTGCTTGAAACAACAGTGTGTTTTCTGGGGATCAAAGTATTTACTGACAGGAAGTTGGTAAGAGATTCAGACACCCAAGAGATAGTGTATCCAACTAGTTTTGATACACAATTGCACTGGCACCAAGATGCAACAGCGAATAGAGAGTTGTTGAGGCAAATAGGGAACGATAATTAGTTTGGTTCTGCTTGTCTCACATAGGATATTAATATAGCTGTTGATGTGTAAATTGGCAGATCCACAGCTCAAGCTATCGCATGATTGTGCCGCCTGTCTCTGCCTTACCAGTTTTTAGGTTCACTAAGCTTGAATATAGAAGGAATGCATCTGAAGACAAATATCTGATCAAAGTTCACAGCATAATTCATTAAAGCAAGTCTTTTTACAAGTTTTTTAAAAAAACATTTCCATTGCTTAAAAAAATATATAGTGGAAGGAAACCTAGCAAAATAAGAATTATTCTAGATAATTTTTAGTAGCAAAAATAGCAGTCTTTCAGTGTTTGTTTGAAGTGCATTCTGAATGTTGACCTAAATCCTGGCTTATATTCAATTGTATTCTACTGGATAGAAAACATTGTAAATTTCTTGAAGTGTTGTCCATCTTATTTGTTATGTGCTTGCTGCATACAAAAGCCTGATTGTCATTAATGTCATATAAGGTACCATTTCCCAGAATTCCTCAGTGTCTTACGGCCAAGATGCTAGAAGATCCCTTCATTCTCAGAATGCATCCCCTGGAAGTAGTAGTCCTCGGCCTTCCGTGATAGGACGTACAGGTCAGCGTCCCAGAGGTGATGGTCAAGATTGGGATGCAGTATCTTCAAGGTTGGCCACAACATTTTTGTTGTATACCATATACTTGTTATCCTATTTCAGTCGGTAGCCTCTGTTTGTTTGTTTCAAATTAAAGATTGGAGCTTCTGTACTTTAAATGTGTGTTACTAGCCTCATGCGTTATAGAACCAAGCTTGAAACTTTAAATTCTATTATTCCTGTCTAGAAATCTTTACAAATGTCAGACTGCACTGTAAGCACTGACCATGACTTCCTGTATGGGACAGCAGTGCATAGGCAAAGGGGTGCAGATATAGAGCCATCTTCTTAGAACTGATTGAGAAAACCACATGTTAAGATCCCCATACATGCAGGGTTAACGCAATAATAGGTGGAGGGTCATGCATGCTGAATGAACCATGTAATTCAGTTCATTTCTTTTTGCTTACTGTTATTGTGAATGAATGAATGCCAACTGGCATGGGCTTCCCAGAGCAGCTGGAGTCTTGTAACTGATAGCTGCTAAGTCACCTGGAGGCTGCTCAGTGCTCCTGTGTGAAGCAGGGCTTCATCAAGAATGAAAATAACTGCAGAGCTAATAAGCAGGTAGAAGAAAACGTGTCTCTTTTCAGAGACTTGATGACTGGCTCGTTAATCACTACCTTTAGTCAAGAAGCAACACAACTCGGAATGTCCCAAATTACCTTGGCAGACAGCATGCAAAATGTAGTATTTGGAATTGTGGTGTTTCTTTTTAAATATGAAGAATAAATGTTCACTGTACTCCTGTTCCAAAAAAGTAATACACACCAGGCTCTGTAAACCAGCAAAGCGATGCAGTGCCATCTTGTTAGCTTACTATTAAAAATAGCCTTGTGATTGTACCTTCAGCTTCTTGTATTCAACCCCTTCTATCTGAAGGCTGCAGTATTGTGATAGCTTGGCCTAATTTTATGGTAATTTCCACCCAATTTATGCAGTGATTATAGAAGCAACCTTGGCAAGGTTTTTCACCAAAAGTGAGAGGAGCTGAGTAAAAGGAACACTCTGCCTATGTTGTGCATCACAGTGGTGCATTGAGAAGACTACACCACTGAATTGTTGGGTTTGAGGTGTGGATTGAGAAGGTAGAAGAAAGTGCCACCAGACATCCAAAAGTGGTCCTCCAGTTACAGCATTTGCCATGCAACATTTCCTATGCAGTTTGCTTTTTGCTACTTGCAAATAGTAGGATAAGTTGTATTGTGTATTGATAAGGTTGTTTGTTTGCTTTTTGCAGTGGAAGCAGTTCTCATGCTAATGCGAATTCAAGAGTTCACTCACCTTTGGATATGGGCCATATTGACCTTCCAGAACTGGAGAATGAGGATACTTTAGAGTTACAGTTCCAACAGCTTAGCCTTCCTCAGTTCTGTGTAGCCATTTTAGAATATGCTGTGCCTCTTCTAAGAACAGGTAATTCTTTTTTAAAAAGGAATTCTGGGTTTATAATAGGCCAGGTGTTCTATAGCTGAAGCTTCTATTCATTCAAAATGTTAAGATATACATATACATATATATATGTGTGTGTGTGTGTGTGTGTATATATATATATATATATATATATACACACTAATGAAACTCAGAATAATTTATATGCATGAAATGAGGATACCCGGCAGAAGGCTTTTGAACATATTTACCTGCTGTGAAGCTCTGCGCATTCTGTGGGCTCTTGCTAGGAATCCGAGCAACTTAAATTTTATTAATGTGTCCAGCAGCCATCATGAAAACAAACTTCTTTTGAAATCAATTTCTGTCTTTGCTACTGATCTCACCTCTGCTTTACACTCATTTTATAGCTTTGAGCAACTCCATCTAATTGAGTGATCTTTCCACTATAACCAAATAAATGCCAGACAAGAGCCAGTGACTTCACCAAGGTCACTAAGTGAGTTTGCTAAGTAAGTAGCAGGAAAAGTTTTCAGCAGGGAACAAAATGTTGAAACAGGAGGTGCCTGCTGTATCTCTATTGGCAGAGTATTCCATAAGACTGGGTTGATGACACTACATGCTGTATTTTGGGCTGATGTCAAATGACCTTCCCAGCTCGGGGGACAACCAACATCTGGTGGATGGTCACAATGATCAAGCTGGGATATAAGGGTTTAGGTGGTGCCTAAGGTACCTTAGGCATAAGTTGTTCAGGGCTTTGTAGAGTAATACAAGTACAGTGGTACCTCGGGTTACATACGCTTCAGGTTACATACGCTTCAGGTTACAGACTCTGCTAACCCAGAAATAGTGCTTCAGGTTAAGAACTTAACTTCAGGATGAGAACAGAAATCGTGCTCCAGCGGCGCGGCAGCAGCAGCAGGATGCTCCATTAGCCAAAGTGGTGCTTCAGGTTAAGAACAGTTTCAGGTTAGGAACGGACCTCCGGAACGAATTAAGTACTTAACCCAAGGTACCACTGTACGTTGAACCTGGCTCAGTAGATGGGCAACCAAGTGCAGATGTTTTAACAATGATATAGCATGGACTACAAGTGCCAGAGTGCTACTCTCTCTGTCCAGTGCTGAACATAGCCCTAAAGCTCAGAAGATAATATGGTGCTTCTGATACCCATCACACTGAGTTGTTCCAGGAGGACACCATGGTCAATAGTATCAAAACCTGTGGAGAGAGCAAGCAGAAGTAACAGGGTGACGCTCTCCTGTCTCTTGCATTACATAGGATATCCATCAGGGTTTTCATGGCTAATTCAGTTCTGAAACCGAGCCTTAACCCAGATTGTAGTGGATCTCAATAACCAAATTAATGAATAGAAATTCCTTACTGTAATATCCTTCTCTGATACCTTACCTTTACCTGTGTAAATTCTCAGGTAGTAAGAAAGTGACCATGCACGTTCTGGAGTGTCTGGCCGAGAACCTGCTGCTTATTTCTGATGCCGTGTCTGAAGATGTTTGGGAAGACAACAGTCTCTTTGGGCTGGAACTTGTGAGTATCTCCGATGTCTGTGTCTTGGATTTGTGAGTCTCCCTTTGTAAAAATGGCTTAGAAACCTCCATTTCCTTTATATCGGTTTCTAGTCCATTTTATGTCTAGAATTTAGAGTGGGCCACAATATACATATATTTTAAAGAAGCTATACCCCCTCCCCCATTTTGGCTAGTAATATAATAATTTGACAAATCCTTAGAAGTCCAAAACAGCTGAACAGTCTTAAAGCAGAAATTCATCAATTAATCTGTATAAGAATGCTCTGCTTGAATCAAACATATAAACTTGTTTTTGAGAAGCAGATAACATAGGGGCTCGCTGGACTTTTATGGAAAGAAGGAATTTTCACAGCGGGGGTGCCACCCCTGAGGGAGCCCTGCTATAGCAGGTCTTACTTTTCCAGAAAAAGGTATATGGAGGCAGCAGAGACACAAAATTTCAGAATATTTTGAAACCATGCAAGAAAAAAAAATGGAAATTTTGTGGAAAACTGAAGGCAGCAGAAACAGATTTTTTTTGGGGGGGGGGGTGGAGGGAGAAGTCCTTGGGGGAGGGAAGACACAGAATTCCTCCCATGTTTCCTCCCAATGAGGAACCACATCCCTATGTGCAACAGACTTCTCCAATGAATTGTAACGGTTGAGGAGACTAAAATAACTTTATACCGTATTTCTAATGAGCTGTAGGGTAGGGAACCATCTTACAGCATGAGGACAAGCTGAAAAAGTCTTTAAAAAAATGGGAGCATATGTGTGAAATTCACTGGATGTCGTTTATCTTGTTCTAAGAGTATCTCCTGTAATGACCGAGTATATCCCTGTCATATACTGTTCATAAATATTGAACTTGATGAACTTCCTTTTAATTTGCAGAAGGAAAAACTGCTTGGAGTCCTAGATACCCTGGGTGAAACCATGTCCTACCACAAAAATAATGCAAGTTCAGAGCAGCCTGAGCTTGTGATCATCCACCACAGAATGGCATATGTTAGTGTTTCACTTTTCACCATTCGGTTACTGCACTCACTTATCCCTGTGGAAAAGGTGAGACTTCACTACTTGAAAGACTACTTTAAAAAAAAAAGCTTACTTGAGTAGAAAGTACTTTTCAAGATTTATATGGTCCTTCAGATTAAATAAAGATCTATTACAAATACACAATACATATTAAGAAAATAAGTAAAATCAGTGCGGAATGTGGTGTAGTTATTCTTTTGAGTGATACGCGCTATAACTTCACTTGGGGCAAAAAATGAATGCATCTAATTTGAACTTTAATTCTTGCTTTATTCCTTAATGACAAGTGTCCAGTCTGCTACAGTCAGTACCAGACATCTGATAATTTGTATGTGCGTGTGTGTTTGCCTGTATTTGAAAAAAGTGGAAAATGTGCTCCATAAATATTTCCTTGTAGACAAGATTAATTTGAAAAGGTTAAAATGGATTCCTGGAAGCAGGTGGTTTAAGTTTGATCATATCAATAGGTAAAATTTCATTAGCGATAACCAAGTAATATGTTCTCCCTAGTTCCTGAAAGCATTTAGGCAATAATTAGCTGATACTATTGTTTTATGTGTGTTGGGGGGGGGGTTGACATGGGATCTGCAGGTGCTTGGTGATTTTATTCAGTACAGAGAGGTGACTCTGAAGAGTTTTGTTTTTTTGGGGGGAAATCCTTATTACATTGGTTAACTATCAAAAGACTGTGCTGTTCATGCAGATTATGCATGCATGAAGCTGAGATAAAACATTAGCATCCCGCTGTGTCTTAAAGTATTTGGTATTGGAGCATTATAAAGGAACAGTAAATCTTAAAATGTGGATTAGGTGTGCTGTCTGCCATCTGGTGGTTAAAGAAAATAACGTAGCTCAGCCTACATCCCAGTTAATCCAGATGTGCTTTAGGGCTGATGCACACAGTATGTATCCTGCACGGAGAGAATTTTTAAAATATGTGAAGCAGGCCTTAGTTCTATTTACACCCATACTGATGGGGAATGGGGCAGGCTTTCTCTTTTAATTTTGTTGCTTCTTGATAATGGTAAGGGGCAATAAATGCATAGCTGGAGCTGCAAAAGCACAGCAAAGATGCTGGCTGAAGATTGTGTGGATCCAGCTGCTGTAAATTCAGGTGGTACCTCGAATTACAAATGCCTCAGGTTACAAATGCTTCAGATTACAAACTCCACTAACCTGGAAGAGTTACCTCGAGCTGAGAACTTTGCCTGAGGATGAGAACGGAAATTGTGTGCTGGCAGCGCAGCGGTAGCAAAAGGCCCCATTAGCAAAAGCACGCCTCTAGTGAAGAACAGTTTCAGGTTAAGAACGGACCTTCGGAATGAATTAAGTTCATAACTAGAGGTACCACTGTACTTTCTAAAATAGGTAGCTTGTGGGTGGAGTAGCTAGCCAATGTGGTGCCCTCAGATCTGGTGGACTGTGATTACTGTTGATCCTCAGGGATCATGGGAACTGTGGTCTAGAACATCTGGAAGGCAGTGCTGCAACATGTATACCGGGGGTTCTGCGATAATTTTTTTTTGAAGTAAGAAAGGTCTTGTTCTGAACTATTGTGTGTGCACTCTTCCCTTTTTAGAGGGGAGTTCAGTACTTAGGATACCATCGCTTAACAGTTCCTGCTACACCAGAATGTGTAGAATCTGATGCCCTCAGATTAATGACCTGAAGAGAAGTAATAAAGGAGGTGGAATAATGCATTCTAGGCCCAGAATTTGAAAAGCCTTAAATTCTTCTCAGAAGCTCACTGATAGTGCCATGTGTTATATTGGTGAACTTCTGTCATTAAGAGATGGGCTGCCAAATTTTGTGCAGTTTCTGTATGGTTTTAGGGGTTGTTCCCTGTGCAGTGCATTTTGAACTCAAAATACACAGCCTTATCTAACTTGGAGATTGCAACTGTAACCTCATATAGGATTTTGCCTTGGCCAGTCGATCACTTTTCGGCATTGTTATTTAGTTCAAATTCTATAGGTACCACCTCATGACCACACACATCGCTTTGAATAAAAATGTTAGCTTAGCACATCTGCAGATAAATGTTCTTTTTTTTTTGAGGGAATTGTTTGTGTTAAAAATTATTTACAAATGGTACAATTAATTTTTGTACTTGTTTTCAAATAGACTCTTAGTCTGTTCTGTCCTCCCTTTCTTAAGGCTGACAGTGTTTTACCAGAGAGTTTACTAGCAGCTTTATTTGACCTTTCCGTGGACATGCCTTTCTCCTTGGAATATCCAAGTATTCATGACTCTGTCATAGCTTATTTGGAACAAATGAATTCAGAAAACTACAGCATCTATAAACAAGCTGCAGAGGCTGCCTATTCTGTTGAGTGTACCTGTAACTTTATGGCGGAAGTCCACAAGGAGGTAGGAAACATTGAATTCAGTGATCCAAGTGGGGAATTTTATTCCAGTTGATTTTCATATATGTTGTGGTGGTGTCCTTTTAAATAGCTTTCGGATATATATTTTTTAAAAAATTGTTTTGATATATGCAAATGTTTTGGCTGTTCTTATATATGCAGTTGCTCTGTGTGTTTTTATTGTATTGTAAATCACCTCAGGGTGCCTCATGGGAAGCGACCTGTAAATGAAATAATAATAATAATAATAATAATAATAATAATAATAATAATCTGTTCTTGACAATTTATATACCACTTAATTATAATGCTCTCATAAGCAGTGTATTAGTAACTCGGTGCAACCCTCCCCCCCTCACTCCAGTCAAAACTATAAAATCAGAACGTAGGTTTTTAAAATCTCAGTAGCCACCAGCAGGGAGAGAGCTTGTCTTACCTCAGCTGGAAGGGAGTTACATAAAATTGGGCCCACGGTACTGAATGCCAAGCTCCTGGTGGATATAAGCCATGCATCCGAACCATGGGGGGGGGGGACCACAAATAGTGACTTTCCCTAAGACCTCAGTGATTTGGCAGTGTAACTGTGTAAGGGGGTTACAGCCTTTGTTGAAGAATGATTTCATCAGTGTTCCAGAATAAGGGCAAGAGAGTGAAGGTCCTACGTTTTACCATTCTGAGTTCTTTTCATCCTTGGGTAGTGAGGAGTGTGAGAAAGTGTCTTTTGCGGGGAGAGAGGACAGCTTGGCCTGACTGGTGCATGGGCAAAAAATGTCATCAAGTTGTTTTAATCTTATATATGCTTGTTACGTCTCAGGAGCTAGCCCTGTTCACAATAGGGTTAGTTCTAAGATGTATCAAGATAATGACGATAACGGGTATGTCAGTTTGTTGTGTTTTACATATTATATTATTTACCTGTTGCCATCACTATCCAAAACACTTCCTTTTCTCTACTGTTCCCTCTGTGTGGGGGAAAAAAAATCACATTGCTACTCGTGACGAACCTTAGAAGTTCTCTTAGCTGTGTTGACATAAATGATCTTCCCGTAGTGCCACACACCCTGCCATAGAATGAGTTCCACTAAGGTTATTGGAGGTATTTTGAGAGAACCATCTATTGCCCTATGATATTTCAACAGTACACCCCTCTTGGATTGTACAACTTAGTGAAATCACGCTGCAGTGTGGGCAGGCTTAGGCATGCTTGATCTATCCTTGGTCCTACTTGCCAATAAAATTCACTCTTGTGTTATTTAAGCGTATTACATGGTGGAATTAATGGGTCTGCTATAGACTGGTTTGGGGTGTACGTGTTGCATTTTTGACGGCTACTATTCCTAGTTGCATCCATTGTAATTAGCAAATGATTACTTGTTTAGAAGATAATGCTTGTTCATTAACCCTTAAGTGACCTGTTTCAGTATTTTTTTAAAAAAATTAAATTCTGTGATTCATATGTACTCTTTTGTAGGGAGAAAATAATCTTCTTGATCTACTGGAGATGGTAGAACAGGCCCTAAAAAGTCTCCCATATCATCAGCACTTCCCTCTACTTCAGGAATTCCTCAGCATTTGCTCAGACATGTAAGCATATGGCAACTTAACTTGCAAGAAAGCCCCGTGTCATGATGCTGGAAACAAGAGTACAGGGCTATTTTTAAAAGTATGGGGCTATACTTAAATTGTTACGCTGTCTGTCTGTCGTAAATTTAGCCAGTAGTAAGTGCTGGCTTACAACACAATCCTATACACTCCTATCTGGAAGTAAGATTGCAATCCTGTCCTCTTAGGTAAGTGTGTATAGGATTGCAGGCCTGTCTTACGTAGTGCTTATAGATACACAGGATGATTTGCAGGGCAGTACATGTGAAGAAGGAGGCTCCTGCCCAAGAATCCCGCCATCCCTGTAGTCCGCCTTAAGAATGTTGGTTAAAGGGCACCCTTTAAATTGTATAAAGCAGTAGCAGCCTGTATGGTAGGGCAGAGTTGCAGAGCTGTGCTCCCAACACCGTACCACTGCCCCCACATTGACACAGGAAAGTGCACTGTAGCATATGTTTCTTCAGAAATCAGTCACATCCTCACCATACATTTAAAGTAATGGCTTCACCCAAGGAATCCTGAAAGCTCTACTTTTGTTAAGGGTTGTTGAGGCGAAAATTTACTAGGAAGCCTCTCACAGCATTACAGTTCCCAGCGCCCTTAAAAATGACAGTTCTTAGGATTCTTTGGGAGACGCCGGGGCCGTTCAAGCGGCATAACTGCTTTAAAAGTATGGTGTGGATGTGGCCAAAGTCGACAGTCTAGCAATTAACCACACAGCTACAAAAGATGAGGAAGTAACTGAATTAGTTGTAAGCTCCCGAGTGCCTTGGCTAGGGGGAATCTGCACCCCAAGGCTTAACGAATTGGCTGCCCATGTCTCAGAGCAATTAATTTCTCTTTGTATTGAATTATTTCTGTTTGTAGCTGGAAGTCTGCCCAAGCTAGCCCGTTGCTGCAGGCAGAGAGTCAGAAGGTGCTCCTCCATCTGTTGTCCCATCCTCTGCCGAATATACGAACTGAAGCCTATCGCTACTGCCTCAAAACTGTTAAGGTTAGCATTTAAAATGCCTTGCAATTTACTTCCAAGCTAAAGAAAGATTTCTTTTTCTTCCCTACCATTTAGTAATCTCATAGGAACAGTCCGTTTCAAAAGCTGCCTTAGTCGTGTTGGGCTGAAAACCCAGCGTTTTGCTGTATGATGTTAAGCTTGCTTGGCATGAATTATGCCTGAGCACGTTCAGATTTTGCTGAGTTTCACAGAGGAGAGGGATGTGTCTACACGATTTCTTTGTCTCTATTCCCTGTCCACCTGCTAAATCATACTTTATTATAGTTCTTCTCATTTGGTGTATATAAAAAGCTGCTCGCTTAAGGCAGATAAACAGAGCCAACAGCCCAGCCCTTAGCATCCATTTTAGTTAATGGTGTCATTATTATCTTGCTGGAAATAGCTTGACTGTTTGTGCATGGCTTCAATATTGTCAAGACAATACTTAGCTGTCTTTTATGTATTCTTTCTAGGAATGTTTAGGAATTCATAATGCCACTAAACCCGTTTCTTCAGTCAGCTATGGAATACATTTTCTGCTTCATCCCAAAGTTCTCTATGAAATCTGTAGTTTTGGCCTTCAAGATTCCCATCATGAGGTACTACATTTTGTTCATCTAATCCTCTGTGAGTTAATCAGTATGTTGAGAGGTATTGGATACATCAAAGGACTTTCTAAACATCTAAAGTTTTTTCTTTCATTCAGTGGAATTTACCTCAGAATGTTTCAACTGAGTCATAAGAATGGTGGGGAATTTGAAGAAGACCTTGTATTTTTTTTTATGTGACTAAGTTTTGTGTAGCCCAAGGATGTCATCATAACAAAATTCTCCTCTTCTCCCATTCAGGGGACTTGGATTCTGGGAAATGGGGCCTTGCCAAGTGGCCCTTTTCTTCATAGTGTTAACTGTCCCTGCTGTTTTTCAGTGAAGCTAATATGTAACCATGCTTTCTGAACTTTTGAAGACTCCTTATCAGGAGCTTATGATTTATGTTGCATGTCAAAAACAACACACAACTGCTTCTAGAAGCACTATGTTGTTTCAGGCATAGGAAATATTCTATTATGGCAGCTACTGTATATAAAGAATAAGGTGGTGTGTTGATAGTAAAAGGAACAGTTGTGACATGTTTGCAAGGCATTACTAGAATAAAATCTCTCATATCTTTGTTTTGACAGTGTAGTTGCTAGTGTCTGTAAAGGTGTTCAGAGCACTGTCAGGTCATAGATAATTTTCAAAGGGTGGTATTAAAGTAAGTTTTACTTTGAGTAGACCCATTAACATAAATGAACATTAGTTACATTCATTAATTTCAATAGGTTAACTCTTGAGTAAAACTGACTTGAATACCACCCAGTGTTTTCAACCTGAAAATGTGGACAAGATGCAGTCCATCCTATGTGGAAGTGGTCTAGGCACTCAGGTAGACTAGTGTGGGAAATAACATTTGTTGTCATGCATCTGGGACCCAGCTATCTTATTCTATATTTTGAGTTGTGGAAGGAGACACAGTCAACGTCTACCATCATACTGTTGGGTTTCTGAGCCTTCAGGGAATGGTTCCATACCTTTTCAAGCTTGTTCTTCATTTTGAATGTGAGAAACGTTCAGATCAGAGGTTTCTTACCAGAGATTCTGTACCAGGTTTGTTGACATGTACTCAAAGGATAGAATAAAGTTCAGGTATTGTGCTGAGATTTATCCCCCCATTGCAGCCAGTCTGCTCTGTGGGAAGTAAGCAAAGCCAACCACCAGTTGTAAAACATGCCCTAAACCTTAACGCAGGGAAGCTCTTTTTGCCATTTTTGGGTGGATGCTTTGCTACAAGGCAGCTGAGTCTTGCACTCTACTTGAAGACCATTTGATAACAGTAGGCTCATGATAGTATTTCACCACAGTTGGATTTCAAACAAAGCACAAAGCTATTTGATGTTAAAGCTTCCAAGGCACAGCCTAATTTCCTTTTATGGCACCAACAAATTGGTTTGACCACTCTTTATTCTGCTACCTTGCCTTCTTTCATTAAAACAGGTGTGCTCAGCCGCCACTTTTATGCTGATGTATCTTCTTCAGGGCCGATTGATGATGGCAGCAGTGACCTGGAACAAGTTTATTGAGGCCCTCTATCCTGTTGTTCCAATTCTTCAGGTAATTTCGCCTTCTCGGAACACAGTTTATCTTGAACTAAGCTTAATTGCTTTGCCAATAGGAGCAGCAATGACATTACACAATAGGGAAAGATGGATATTTATAAACATGGCGGCCAGGCAAATAAGGAATGGAGGAGCAATCAATATACTTGTTCATTGGATATTCTGAGTGAATGCTGGAGAACAATGTAGCATTAGGCTTATTTCGAAATGGGAAAGCTTAATTTCAAATGGATTATCCAGCATTTTTCTGAATAGTTCTTCAGAACCTTATTCTTCCTAACCATCTTAAATCCTCATTGATCCTGACTCGGGGGACAAGTTATAGATTTCCTTGTATATCTTGAAGTTTCTTGGTAGGTCAATTTGCTGTAGAATCATTGCTCCTCCTATCTCATGAGATTAATCCCAGTCATTTTACGACCATGAGAATAGTAGTGCTGATCCGAAAAACCAGAGGTCATGTTTAAGAAACATGTAGGCATACATGTTCACTCATTCATGAAATACAAATTGGGGTGAAAGGTTTGCCACACAGCTTTGGGGTGTAGTGAAACTGCCAGAACAGTTTGGAAGGTGCGTGTTTGTGATCTTTTGAAAATTTAAAATAAAATAAAGAAACTGCCAGAACATTGGGGTAAATCAGGATTGATGGGGGGGCAATGGAACCATATACCCTTTCATACTCCCCTCTGATGCAGCAGCCAATCAAGGGAACAGTGGTTGTGAAGTGGTATGAAAAATGTACAAAGGCTTTTTTTCTTTTTCTTTTTAAATAACGAAACATTTCCAGTCTTCTGAAATTGTAACTGAACCTCTCAAAAATTTGGTGGAGCACTTGTTCATATAGTGTTGGTGGTGTTGAGCAATCACCCATCAAATGAATTTGGCCTACAAACTTGAAATTGCCCATTAATCAGGGTGAATTTACTGTTGCCAAGAAAATTATTACAATGCATGACTTACTATTCTGTTAAATGGCCGATGTGAACTTTTAAATGCACACTTAGGGCTATGCAGACACAGAAGACGCTCTGGGTAGTTGCATCCTCTCACTGAGTGAAACAAATTCTGAAAAAGAAGGGATTCTCCCCAGAACTACAAGACTTAAAGCTGCCTTGCGTCTTCTGTTCTCAAAAAAACCATTGTGAGTATATCTGCAATATTCTTTTTGTATATGAGGAAGACTGGCATTGCATCTGTCATTATGACCTGCTTCTTGCAGAGAATTCTAGATGAACTAGGTTGTTTTTCAAGTGCAGGTGGTACTGGACACCCCAATAGCAATTTTTCAGTGGAAATTTAATTTGGACTACTTTAAGCAAGGAAAGGTGAAATAAAATGTAAGGGACAATGCTCCTACTCAATAAATTTTCTCAGAGAAAAGTAGCACCATCAAGATGCTAAGAATTAAATAAATTAGGCCTATCCGTAGATCTCCAGACACTTGATTGGAAAAGCGCAGGAGCAAGTAAGTAGGGGGACACAGTTAGGTGCCCCTGAAGTAGAGTGAGCAGCTGAAGAGACTCTTTGTTTAAATCTGAAGGAAGGATTGCTCAGACATTAGTAAGCTGCAGTAGGAAAAATAATAAAACCAACTTGTAGAACATGACAGTTGCATTTAGAGTAAGTCTTATCAGCGTTGAATGAAAGCTGGTCAGTGCAGTTTCCTCTTTCCCCCCAGAAATTATCATTTGGTTGGTTCTTTATATATTCAAACACTACTTCAGCCCAATGTGGTATAAGATATTGGAGAAGTTCAAGTAGCAGGTGTACTGAAAACATTGCATCCTATTTAGAAGGGGATGGGGACTGAACACCAAGCATTTCTGCATATATGTGTCTACTTTAAAAGTTCAGGGCATTGGGTATAAACTGAAGAGCAGGAAATGTTTTCTAGGGAAAATTCAAAGCATACATTTTATTTCCTCAGAGTCCGTTCCACGGCGCTCAAACACTTGATGTTTCATCTTACGACTGAAGAAGAGGCAACCCTGAGGCACCCACTACCACAGAGTAGTGTCCTTTCAAGCATCCCTAACTTACTTATTGTGGAAAAGACTGTTGAACTCAAGCTGGGAGATTCAGCAAGAGAGTCAGTATTTAAGGTGAACAAAGGAGCCTTTTAACAGAGATTGCTAGCATTGAACTGGAGCTGTATCCCCCAATGCAAGAGGGTTCTAGTGTTGAAGATGCTGTTGAAAATATTCTGTGCCAGCGTTGAGGAGAAGCGTGGGTTTCCTGGTAGTCACTGTGACCTGAGGGACGTGACTGATCCAGAGGAAAAGGATAGCTATGGAAAGGAGGGAAAGGAACAGGTTAGAGGAGAGAACAAGCTGTGGGGTGAAAGAATCTGCTGTTATGGGGTCCTACAGAGATAGAACAGACTGAACGAAGCATGGAACGGCCTGAGTGCGAAAGAGCAATTTAAGCAATTTAAGCAATATAAGCAATTTTAAAAATTTGGGGTCCTGAGGCAGAAGGTCAGTCAACTGGCACTTGTTGAGGGAAACTTCAGGTAATGCTAACCAATGAAATATGTTAGTCCATGTTTCTAACTTCAGTCTGTTTGGGTGGTCTTAAAGGTGAAGGTTCTGAGCCAAGTGGGGCAAAGTGTCCTTAGTCCAGATCATATCTGGGAATCAGTGACAATTTTCCTATGTACAAAGCAGAGGTAAAGGAGTTTCTTAAGGAATGTCCATAGTTATTGATAAGGCAGTGTGAGTTGAGAAGAAAAAGAGGCTTTTGTTTTCACCATGGTTAATTAATGACCAAGCGTAGGATCGAGCTTGTCTTGGTAGCTGGCAAAGAGATCAGGTGCAGAATTAGGCACTGGTATCCACCTGGGATTCTTGTACTTTTTATATTACATTGTAAGTAAATTTACTTCCAATGAGGCCCCAAGCACAGCAAAATGTACACCCACGTTGTACAGTTTGCCTGTAGAGCAAAGCTAAAGAAGGAGTTTGTGGCATATGCAGAAACGAACACCTTGGCACCAGTACTTTAAGAGCAGGTATGGACAACCTTTGTCCTTCCAGATGTTGCTGAGCAACAACTTCCATCAGCCCTAGCAAGTGTGGCCAATGGCCAGGGATGATGGGAGTTGTAGTTCAGCAACATCTGGCAGGCGAAACGTTCCCCACACTTTAGAACTTTGTAAGACCTCTTGTCCTCAAATTGCTGTGTAGTCAGCCCCAACCAGTGTAGCCACTGATCAGGAATGATGGAAGTTGGAGTCCAACAACAGGTTCCCTTGCCCTAGTATAAAATACGCTAAATTGATACTGTGCTTGTGCCCAAAGGATCCCCTCTAGCCACTTAACATAAGGCAGAATGAAGCAACATCAAATCAAATAACCCTTATACGATTGAGCTGAAGGTGTCTCTGCCCCTGATGGGATTACGAAGGCAAATATTGTTCCAGATAGATAATGGTATGTATCATTTTATTTTTAGGCTGAGACTGTTGAAAAGCTGTATGATATCTTTATCTCAGACACAATTGATCTAGTTTTGAGGAAGTCAGCAGCTGAGCAGCTAGCTGTAATTATGCAAGGTAAAGTGTTTTTCCTACATACTTTTACCAGCAGTAGTTCACAGAGTTACTTTCTCCTTGGGAGTAGTTTTGGCATAATGTTTTAGGATGGATGCTCCATCTAACCCCTTTTGAGATAATCTTGCGACCTGGATTGATTATTTCATGAATGATTTGTTCTGACAATTGTAATAGGTATGCACCCCATCAACTGATATTATTTATTTATTTTTTTAAAAAGCCTGCAGGCTTACAATCTAATAGACAGGGGACAATAGCAAAAAGGATGTGGAGGGAGCAAGAAAACAAGCGAATTCAGACACTACGGAAGCAATTGTAACTTAGGTTATGGAGGGGTGGAGCTGCAGATCCACTACCACATCCCAAACCCTGCCAGTTCACACTGATCAGGGCAGAGGATGTGTGGGGTGGTTTCCTGTAATTTTTTTTGCTAGCAGCTCTGAGCTGATGTAACTGAGAGGCCCAAACTGCATAAAGGTGCCACATGCTTCCCTGAAACACCCTATGGTCGTACTTTCTGATTGTTACGGCTGGTGGGGCATTCAACAATGGTAGCTTTCTTCCCATCTGGCCAAAGCTGAGATTTCCACTGTGGCCTTTCCTTCAACTAGTGGTACTTGTCTTACCTGAAAGAGTCTAATTAGGGAGGTAAAATGGCATCAAGCATGGGACTGGGAGCAAGAGTGCAATTCTAACTCACTGTAAAATTTACACACATTTTTGTGGCTCAGGTAGAATACTCAGTTGTGGGAAGGGAGGGATAAGGAGCCAAGGTTGGTCCTAGCTGAGCTGAAACATTAAACATGGCTTTGTTGCAATTGAGTGTTCCCCTCACTGTGAGTAGCAACTAATGAAATGGGATACCTCTTATAACGATGATGCCATGTTGTACATTTTGCGTGGCCCAGAGCAGGGGCTGCCAACATGGCACCCACAGGTCGTCCCCCCACCAAAATGAGACTGTTGTGGGCAGTAGACTAGGTTGCAGTGATGTCCTTGGTTGCAGTGGTTGTTTGGTGTTCACACAGTTTGCAAATGTGCTGCTGGATCCCCAAAAGTTGGCGACTGTTGACTCATAGATGTAAACTAGAGGCAGGGAGTAATAGCAGTAGAGGCAAGGCTTCTGTTTTCAGTGGAATCATAAGGTTATCATAACAGCCAATTCTAGCTTAATGATTGCAGGGAAGAGGCACACTTTCAGGGTGTCCTGGGTTTTACTTTTTGAAATATGGCAACCCACAAGTGTCTTCAAAACATGGTGCTCAATTATTAGTACATGTGTATAACACATGTGCCCAGCATTTGAGTCCTGCTAATTTCTGTCTTACTCCCCTTTCTAGATTCTAAAATGCATGAAATCATCAAAAAGATGGGTGTCATAGACAAAATACTTTCATACTTTGCTGAATGTGTTGACCAGGATGGCAAGGTAAAACAGAATGACAACAGGATGTGACTTTTTTCAGCCTCCACTTTCCATCTCAAATTACTGTATGTTCAATAAAACATATTTCATATAAGAATTAAATACTTTAAAAGTGCAGTTGTAAAAATAGGCAATTGAACACCCCGCTTTTTAGTATTTCCACTGGATGAGCAAAACTAATTGAGTTATTTGGCTCTTATCTTAACATAGTGATTAAGCACATGCAATTCAGTGGAAGATATCTTTTAACTTCCTGTTCTTTAAACCTGTTATCATCAGTCTGTATGTAACAACAAAAAATAACCAATGACCATAGTTCTGAATCTAGGGAAAGAGACTTGCAATTTAAGAATTCACAATAGTTTTATCAAATAACTTTCTAGGTTTGTGCCTTCAATATTCTTGGTGGGCAATTTTTTTTTTATCTGATAAAAATACTATTTAGACTTTGATTAGGTATAGCTGGGAAATAAGCATGTTGAAGAATGTTAATTTTTGGCTTTGGCATATAGTAGAAGAAGAAACGCTATGTTTGTAATCCTTGGGTGCTAAACCATGCACAAAACAGCAAAAATACAATGAAATCCTGCTTAATACAATCCAGTTAAACATAATCTAATAAAAAATCAGACATAAACAGTCTGCAAAGTCTCAGTAACAGGTTTTCTTTTTCTGGTGTGGTCACTAGCCACAGTGTGCTTTCCTCCCTCTTTATGTGAAGGGAGAACTTTTAAAGTTTTGTCTTGCAATTTTGAACAAACCATGGGTTCCTTTTTCCTCAAAATATGGGAAAGTATTTTGTGGTTTGCACGAGTCACAGATAGTTATCAGAACCAGGATATGAATGTGAACCGTGGTTTAGGATTATGGGTTAATTGCACCAGTGATATATGAGGCTTCTATTCATTCAGATTTGCAAACTTCCTTGTTTTGAGTGGAGCCAAGTGTAAAGGTATGAGTAGTCTTACTTCATCCGTGTAATATTCCACCCAAGATGTTACTACTGAACCAGGTTATGCCTGCTTGGTGCCCTGTGACTGAGACACATCCCAGTTGCGGAGACTTGCCACCACAGCAAGAGATAATGCATTCTATATTTCCATCTTTATTAGCTTTTGTGTGTGTTACAGAGAGATGAAAATGCCTAAGGATGAAAAGATGAAAGACATGTTGTGAACTCGTTCCATTGAATTTATACCTTTACACCTGAATATTCAAACATGAGTTTAAAAATGGTCATTGGTCCTCTAGGCCTGGGACAATGAAAAGTGAAAAATTAGGGCTTATGTAGGCTTTTTGAATTCTTTTTAAGTTTCCAGGGAAGCAGAGAGGGTTGGGGAAAAAGAGAGAAGGTACGCAGAGTGCCGGATGGCATAATGCATCGCTGTTAACGAAACATTTTCTGGCTTTGGCAGGTTATGGGGTGTATGATGTTGCCATGTCTTACCCTGTTACGGAAACTTACATATGCAGATCCAGCAAAGCGGCTCTCCCTGGCCAACCAGCCATCTGTCTTGCTGGTGTTATTTAGAGGTAACTTTACAGAATTATAGCTAAAAACTGTGCATAGCCTTGTCGGTCCATTAATGGGGGATATGCAAAAGCCATAAGAGGGTAGGATTTTTACCAGAGTGTAGCATTTTATTTATTCGGTTAGAGGCTTAAATGTCCAACAGCACATTGTTGCTTCAGATATTAAGGCTAGGACGGCCCCAAAGGCTTACTTTTAAACTAGTTTTTAATGAATTACATAGAATCGATTTAGCATGTTAAGTGGATCCGTTTCTTTTTTAAAAAATCTGTTTCTGTCATACAGCACAATCTTACACGTCAGAGATGGGGAACTTGTGGAACCTCCAGATGTTGGGCTACAGCCCCCATTAGCCAGTTGTCAGGGAACCGTAGCCCTCTAAGTGTTGGGACTATGGGTTCCCCGTTCCTGCTACACATGTTTGTTTGGAAACAAATTATTCTGTTTTAAAGGGGCTTGCTCCTTAGTCCTTAGGACTGCAGCCTCTGTTTCCTTCAAAGAATACTGTAATTTAAGTACCAGTTTCTCATATACTCATTGAATGGTTTTTGATTACTGGAATTCAGCTTCATTGGTCTTGTAAATAAATTGCTGCCTCCTGATTCATTTGACCCCAGAAACACTGGCCACGATTACCAATGGTCTGGAATTCCAAAACTCTGTCAACAATTTTGAGCTGATTCACTACGTTCTGAGGTTGCTGATTCACTGTTGTGAACCTCAGATTAAACATCTGAATAGGTAATCAGCCCTTGGAGAAATGCTATTTCTAAATGCTGTTTCGTTTTAGCATTTTCTTTCCAAAAACTTTAAAGATGTATTTATTACTTCGCCTGCAGCTATATATAATGAATTAATATTTCTAGTACTTCTTGGAGATGGATTACTTTTAAAAAGCAAATCCAAACTTGGCAGTTCTACTGTAATTAGTAGTTTTAAGGCTGCAATTCTTTGCACGCTTAACAGGGAGTAAATCTCATTGAACAATGGGACTTGCTTCTGAGTAGAGATGCATGGGATTGTGTCGTCAGCAGACTTGAATATTTGTATAACCCCATGGTCATGCTGCTTGGAGAAATATTTTAAATTCTTTTTGTTCTGTTCTTAGTTTGCTTGTTATTCCAAGATTATGGTGCTGTCATGAGTGAAGCAGCAGCAGTGCTTTGTCTACTACTGTTTGATGAGGCATCAAGAAAAGAGATGTGGTAGGTGGATTTATAGTGACTGCTTTTATGTTCCTTTATTTTTCTACCAAGCAAAATACAGTGGTACCTCGGGTTACATACGCTTCAGATTACATACGCTTCAGGTTACAGACTCTGCTAACCCAGAAATAGTACCTTGGGTTAAGAACTTTGCTTCAGGATGAGAACAGACATCATGCTCTGGCGGCACAACAGCAGCAGGAGGCCCCATTAGCTAAAGTGGTGCTTCAGGTTAAAAACAGTTTCAGGTTAAGAATGGACCTCTGGAACAAATTAAGTACTTAACCCGAGGTGCCACTGTATTTGTTCTCCCTGTTCTAGCAAAGTTAAATGTAAATTATAAGCAAGAACTGAGCAATATTTGACCCGTTGGTCTAATTAGGCTCATCAAGTCATGAAGATTGGCCCACCGGACCGTTTGGAGCAAACCACATCCAGTTTATTGCACCTTATGTTTGATATGATGCCAGGCATGTCAGAAAGCTTGAAACTTCACACTGCAGCTCTAGAGAGTCCCCTGATACTCTGAAGAAGATATTTGAGGAGCCTAGTGGCTATAAAGCGAAGACTGCAGGGAGCCACATCTCTTTGCCCTTCTGTTGGTAGGGAAGTCCTATGAGTGGAACTTTTCTCACAGGATGCTCCTGCTGGTTGGAGCTTTGTTAGCATCTAAGCCCATTAATTTTGGAAGCCTAATGCCAGTAAGTTCTCTTAAGGTTTTAGTCCACGGCCCACTAAATGTTTTGCCCAAATGAACTGAAATGTTTGGCAGGCTTTAACCAAAATAGCCTTATAGTGAGATTTTTTTTAAAGGCCATTGTAATCAATTTCAGAATTGAAACACATGCCCAATGTTTTGATACTACACTAGCAGTTAATGCATTAACAGAACTTTTAGTAGCTTAATACATATTGGAGTTTGATCTCAAAGGTCAAGTGCATTGTTAGGGATAATGTGTTGTGAATTTTTAATGTTGGTGCACAAGCCCTTTTCGACTAATGTTTTGATTTATTAAACAATTAATGGTAAACAACTTTAGAGCCATCTAAACCAGGCATAGGCAAACTCGGCCCTCCAGATGTTTTGTGACTACAGCTCCCATGATCCCTAGCTAACAGGACCAGTGGTCAGGGATGATGGGAGTTGAAGTCCCAAAGCATCTGGAGGGCCGAGTTTGCCTATGCCTGATCTAAACTTTCCATTTTTAAAGAGTATTTTATGCTCTTTTTCAGTAAAATAAATTTGTTTTGCACTCATGCCCACACACACTTTCTCAAAAGGGGTTGGTATCTTTTGCTTGGTTTTCAGAAGTAAAATGTTTTAAAAGTGAATGGTTTTTTAAAAACTGCGCCCAGGGCTGCAGTTCTGCTGGTGCAATTGACTTCCATCTATGCAACAGAGCTTCCTCTCCTGCCCCCTCCAGCTCCCTGGGTGCCCTCCAAAACCAGCTCTGGAGAGTTGGGAAAGTGCTAGTGGGAGAAGAGTAAAGCACCTGCAATTTTGGCAGTGTGGATCAGCACACTGTGAGTTTGTGCTAAACTAAGGCCTTTGTGTCATATCACAATGTTTAATGCATTGGTGTAAGTGACAGGGCAGTTAATTAATTGATTAACCCATGGAGTGCTTCTTTAATACAGCTATCTTCCTTGTTTTCTTTTTCGTAGGGCCGATACTTTTCCCTGTGACTCTTACAGCATTCTTCCCTTTAGTTTGCCTGTTTCTGTTGTTAGACGGTAAGTCTCTCTTCTCTGCATCTTTAAGAAAGTTGTATCTCTGGTGTTGTGGAGTGCCCCATCAGGAAGTGCCATCAACAGACCACTTCCTAGGGAAGCCACTTCATATGCACATCATGAAGTGTGAATATTCTCATACTGAAGCATTCTTCAGCTGATGGAATAAGTAGCAGCAAGGTCTTCAGAGTGTATCTTCAGGAATTGCAATATGCAATTTTTGTATTCTACTATAAGTCGCTTCTAAGCTAGGGCCTAGCAAATGATATAGGATCATTTTAACACCACAGTGTTGCAGAAGCAAAGCAAATGTGGGCCCTTCAGTCCCTTGGATAGGAGACCACAGCAGATTGTGTGTAAGACTGGGATAACATTATAACAAAAAGAAAACCTAAAGTTTCTTTTAAGCTATATACATACAGATTAACAGTTATTGCCAGAAGATTAGCAGATTTATTAAGTTTTCAGATGATAAAGAACTATGTTAACTTTTGCCATACCCCCCTTCTCTCCTTAAAGGTATCATCTGCCTGTCAGAGTCAAAGCTCATCATGCTGTGAGCCCCAATTCAGTGGTGTTACCATTTCCTTGTGAACTCTGGGCCTCGAAACCGGTGTCAGACATGCTTAAAATGGCTTGGAACTTGTCTTGGTTCCATGGAGTGGATAATTTACTGAAACTCACTGATTATGAGACAGGAACCAAAGAGTAAGCTATTCACCTTCATTGAAAATCCCCTCTTGAATCCCCTCATGTGCTAGAATTTGGAACAGGAAGACTATTTTGGGTGAAGAATTGGGTGACAACTGGAATTTGTTGGTGTCTCCTCCAGCACTGTATGGTCTTGTCCTCTTTCCATTGACTGTAAATGTAAGGAGAGCAAAATTGGGTTAACTCTGGATGCTGCTTCTAGTTAGAATGTGTGATTAGTACAATGACTGTGGGAGTCAAAGTTGTGGGAAGCACATAAGTACTTAAGAAGAGCTCTGCTGGATCAGATTGAAGGCCCATGTAGCATTCTGTTCTCACAGTAGCCAACCAGTTGCCCCCGAGAAACCCCATGTTCATGACATTAGTGCAGTCGCTCTCAATCAGCCATTAGCTCAACCAAACCAGTCTACCAGCCATCCCAACTGTCTAGCCTGCCTTTTGCATACTTTTTCCAAATAGGGGAAATTAGTGGTAAAGTCTTCCTACAGCAGAGCCACTTGTGTTAAAAGTATGGATGGTCCCACAAACGTCGTAGGAGTGTCCATTAAGGCTAGAGAGAAACGTAGAGATATAGTTGCCAAAGCTTTCCCATATCAGTTCCTTAAAGACAAGACCTCTGCCATCCAAAGGTCTCTCTACTAACACCGTCGCACAATGGGATAAGTTTGGGAAATGGAAGGAGAACACTAGAGAGGCAATTGATGGGACAGGTCACCAAGCCTGATTCCAAATCCAGTTTGATTCAGTCCTTGTAAATTAGTTTGACTTGAGAATTCAGATAGAGGATGGGGGTGCTTGAGTGCTATAATTAATTATATATCCTGGGATCTCCCAAAGAAGATACTGAATACTTCTGTGAAATACTACTTTATTAATACTAGCCAATAAATGAAATGTATTTTCAGTGATAGATCTCTTAAAACAAGACACATGCTGCCCAAAGTTTCAAATCAAGAAAAAATAATTGGATCAAAGCCAATTTGATCAGAGAAGACAAAATGTTTGTTTTGCTTCATTCAGTAGTCTCTTGTAAAAAAAAGAAATCCTCAACAACCAGCTGATTTCCTTTTTCATTTCAGATTTCCAGACACATTAAAGCTCTCCTCGGAGGATATTATTACCCTGAAGATAACTCATGCAACCAGTGGGCTGCAAGATTGTCTTAATTCCATCATTCGAGCAGTGTCCCACAGGGAAGTTCGGGCCGCTGTCACGAGAATGAATTTTTACATTCTGAATGACAGGCTGGCATTAATCTGCAGCAGTGGCCCTTGTGGGGCCACTTTGAAGTGCTTGGCTTGGCAAACAGCATTAAGCAGGTCAGTGTGTAAGTGCAAGGTGCATAACTGGCTACAAAGCCGCCTGTCACAGTAGATTTGGCTTTGAAAGTTTCAAAGATATCCAGACTCTTTGGAGTCCTTCTAAGCATTTGGCACTGGAATAAATATCCTTTAAAGTGGTAAACCCATCTGTGTTTAGCAGCAAGCGGAGGGGGAGATTCATAGCCTGACTAAGGATAGAATGAGGCACATGCGACTGAGTCACGGTCCTCTTTCTCTGCCCATAATATCTACTATTAAAAAATAGTAATCAGCTGCCCCCACATCTGACAAATTCCCCCCAGCTAATGAATTCCGCTTCATTGGCTGCTTTCTCATCCCTGTACAGTACTAACCTAATCAGAGCCCCCGGCAGATAATTTGAGCTCAGCTTGCATTAATGGCTTGGGCTGAGCAGTGAGTGGCTTGCCCCTTTTCTCCTTCCCCCTTCAACCTTGTACCCCTCCTGCCAGCCTGTTGGACGCAAGTAGATCCTTGGGCAGTTAGATGGTTGTTGTTGTTGGTGTCTCCAGGTCTGTCTATCAGTGCACATAGCGGTATCTCACAGAGACAGTGGGATAGAACATGAAATGAGAAAGAAGACAAAGGGGTGGATGGTTTGCTTTCTCCTCTGCTAAACTGTCACATGGATGGCATGAAATTTTGAAACTGCAGCTCATAATGCGTCAAAACGAGTTTTAACATTTGCATGCCGGCATTTCGTGCTGAGCATTTTCACTTACCGTCTGTATGTTACTGCTAGCTTTCTTCACATATCTGAGTGTATCTTTATAATTCAAGCCTGAAAGATGGAATGGGGAATATCAGTCAAAGCTTATGATACACCTGTGATAATGCTAAATTCTTGCTTATACTGAAGGTTTCTTCAGGTGCTTCCAGCTTCTTCAGAGGATGAGAAACTCTTGATTGACATTGTATGTTTCCTAAACAAGTTTCTTAAGGAACAGAAGATTATGTCAGATGTAGAACATCTAAAATGGATCCTGGATGTAATCCTAAAGCATGTAAGACCCTAACAACTGATTTTTTTAATTGGGGAGCAGGCAGAACAATCCAACCTTCCTAATCTACTATACTGGAGGGAGTTTAGATGAGATAGAGATGTCTGTCTTTATATACTTCTGAAACAAGGCATGTCATCAAGGGCAATGGAGCTCACCTGGCTAACAATCTGCTGGATCCTCAGCTGGTCCAGCTACCAGCATATTTCTGGACTTCAATGGCACAGTTTAATTTTCTAACAAGTTACACATGGTGACCAGCGCAGTGCTAGAGGCAAACATTCTCAGGCTTGAAAGGTGCCTGGCATCTCCAGATGAAGCTGGAAAAGATCAGGTAACAGTGGCGTGAAATGCCTCTGTGGTACACCTTGAGAATTTGCCTGCACTTGGCTGGAGGGACCAATAGTCTGACTTGGTCTAAGGCAACTTCCATCATTCATCTGGTTCAAACAGCAGGAAAGAGAGAAGCTCAGTAGCAGGTGACATCACCTGGCTTCCCTTTGCTGAGTGTCTCTGCTGGTAAGCAATAGAGGAACTGGTGGGGAGCTTGGATGGTGCAGATACAGCAGCAAAGCCATTCTGTTGCTCAGGCTGCACAATCGTATTCTACAAAACAGTCCCAACACAGATACAAATTAGGGGACAGAGTGCATCTGCCCAGCAACAAAATGTTGCAGTTTTAAGTTCTGGGGAAATATGATATGTGTACTATAGAATTGGCAAGATACTTGAGCATCTTGCAGTGAATGAGTAACAGAAAAGTTTTTATATCACAAAAGAAGATCTCTCCCCCCCACCCCAAATAAGATACCTGTTGTGTCAGGAAAGTGATGTCCCTAGAAGCTGTTCCAGGTGATAAGCCACTCTAATCCTCTCTGTCTGTGCCAGGAGTCTTGCCACCTTCTAGTTATTTGAAATTTATGCCTTACTGGAAATGGAACAACTTTAATTATTCCTCAGTTTGTTTTGGACAGTTCATTATCACTATTTTCTTTAGGTAAAACATAGTTTGAAATGCTCCTCTGTATGACAGTCCGATTCCCCAGCTCTGGTGCAGAATAAATAATGAAATACCTGCTCTGATAACATTTCACTGATCTTCTCTGCAGAATCCAAAGTCTCTCCTCGATCTTGTAGTGCAGCCAGAATCCCAGCAACAAGATGAAATAGATGACCTAAAGACTGCTGTCAGGCAACAACTGCAGAAAGAATTGATTGCTTTCTTGAATACACTTCTGCTCAGCTTCATGTCTGCTACTGACAGGTACAGCATAAAAGAGTTATCCATAAGACATTTTATTCTTAAAAACATTGTTGCTATATAGCATGGAGAGGTAGTTTAATATATCAGGTGTTGGTCATGCTGCATGGAATGTGATCCCCCCCCCCCCCCACATTTGGTTTCTTTTTCCAAAATTCTGTTAGCGCCAGCGTTCATTTTTACTGGAAGGTTACATGTTTGTGAAGAAGAGTATTTGACATGCATGCAGGATCCACCTTGACCTGTTGAGATGCTTGGGATGTGGGGGGAAGAAGAGACCCCAAAGCATTTTATGAAATGTGCAGTCACTTCCCATGGCCAGCTGGGCCTAAGTACTGACCTGCATGAACTGGGAGTGACCCCTAAAACACATCCAACACATTTCTGCTGCTGCTGCCTGCCTGATTTCTGCTTTATTCTGGTCCTCCATCAAGGTCCATTAGACTGGCAGGTATCATTTCAGTGGTGACCCCACTTGAAGCAGCCCTGATTTTTTTTTTCCTATTTTGCTTTGTGTTGTGCTGACTTTTAATGTATGCTGGTTGTTTGCTACTGCTGCTTTTTTATTATTTCTGTTCTGTTTTGATTCTTTGTAAGCCATATTTTGAGGGTTTCTCACACGGAAGAGCAAGGTGTATCTTTGTTACATAAATAAGTTTTGTCAGCTGTTTCTGATCTTCCCATTGAGGAACCCTGGGGCTCTCTGGAACACAGGTTGAAATCTGTTGGCCTGAACTGATGATTTAGGGGCCAGAGCTTTGATGAAAAGTAAGAAAGACTTTTTGAACTTGGCCAATATGTTTGCAGTCAACTGCATGCCTTAAGGCTCACAGGCAGGATGATGTCCTGACGAAACTGAAGATTGGACAGTAAGGTGTCTGCTCATGACTATTAGAAGGAAGAGCGCGCCAATGTGTTGGCTTGTAATATTCTTGTAGCACTTAAGCACCTTCTGTGTGAATGCAAGCTACAGAACTCTTGTTTTGTGGTCTGCTTTTTCTCCTCTTCTCCCACTGTTTGCAAGTTGGAGTTATTATTTGTGAATCAGTACATACATTACTTAATGCCAGGGCTGAAGCTCTGGAGATTCTGCAGCCATGTATTGGCTGGACATCTCTCCAGCTTCTTCAAGCATTTTCTCAGTTATAGTGAGGTCCCTGTTATATCCAGCAACATAAAATGCCACAATATGGTGAGGCTTTCATAGTCTGCCATCATTCATATCTACCTCCTTTGCATGCCCCCTTTCTTCTTCTAGTACATTAGTGTATCTGAACTTAAATTATATGAACTATAGATTTAAACAGTCACTGTTGCTATCCAGTGAGTAAACTAATTAATTAATATATAATGCTAGAACCTTGAATCTTACATTTCGTTGCAGGAAAGACCTAGAGCTTACTGGCTATTTCCGAACAGAACTTGCTCTTAAACTTCTGCAGTATTTACGAGTAACAGATGCCCCCCATTTCTATGGATTACCTTCTCTGGAAAGAACATTAAGAGGCATGGTTCATGTCACTGCACTCCCAGGCTGGAGTTCGTACTCTGTTACAATGGAGCCATTCGCCATTTGTAAGAAATACTTAGCAGGGCTTCTTGAGGTTAGTGAATTATGAATACAGATCTCAATGCGACCAGTAAGCAAAATGCAGTGGGTTGGATCCATAATGCCCTTTCCACAAATGGAAGGGCTGCTTCTGTTTGTGGCAGCAAGTAAGATCCAGTAGATGCTCCCACTCAAGTCCTTCAGAGCGGCTTTACTGGAAGCTCAAGAGGAAGGATTGATTTTATGACCAACACATGTTCAGTGGGTTTACGCTGTAAGCAAAGTTTTGCTCACAGGAAGCCTGGATCCAAGCCTATGCGTTAACGTCTTTTTTTTTTTTTACTAATGGATATGGAACTTCTAAAAATACAGTTATATAATCATAGCTTATAATGATTATATAGGAGGCTGCTGCTTTGTTCCTTTGGAAGCAACAAATCCCTGGCTTAGTGTGACATCCAGGCACAAGATCATGGGTTATTTTCCTCCCCATGAAACTCCCCACACTGTAAAGCTATTGGGAAAGTATGTGTTTATTCAAAAAGGCATCAGTGCAGCAAGTATTGCAAGATAAGATGTAGAACTTGAGGAAGTGGGGCTAGGGAGAAAAACCACAGGATGGACTGTGAACTCTTGGCAGGAAAGATACCAACAGGCAAGGAAGTTTTGCAAGCTAGAAGAACTACAATTGCCATCACCCACCTGCTCACCCACAAACAGCACTGATGGGACAACTTTTGAATGAACTCGTTTATATTTACATTTGTTGCTTAGTTGTTTAGTTGTGTCTGACTCTTCGTGACCCCATGGACCAGAGCACGCCAGGCACTCCTGTCTTCCATTGCCTCCTGCAGTTTGGTTAAACTCATGCTGGTGGCTTCGACAATGCTGTCCAACCATCTCGTCCTCTGCCATCCCCTTCTCCTTGTGCCCTCCATCTTTCCCAATATCAGGGTCTTTTCCAGGGAGTCTTCTCTTCTCATGAGGTGGCCAAAGTATTGGAGCCTCAGCTTCAGGATCTGTCCTTCCAGTGAGCACTCAGGGCTGATTTCCTTCAGAATGGATAGGTTTTATCTTCTTGCAGTCCATATTGACATACTGTTCAGCAATGAATATTTCATTTCATTATACAATAAAGCTGTTAGGTTTCATTTGAAAGACAATAGATAAACCCATGGATAAGAAGCAATAAAAGCTGGTTGTAGCTTCCTTTTGATGTCTTTTTGCCACAGCAGTTCTTCTGGCATTTAAAGCTAGGCAGAAGTTTGTAAGTAATGCAATAGAATAAAGCATGTGGGCTTCCTTAGTCTTTTAGGTCTCCAAACTCTTTTGGAGGTTTTCATTATGAAGCAAGAGTTCCTTTAGGTCAGAAATGTTGCCTTTACTGTCATTATGTAACAAACATGTTAATGTTTTTTGATAATCTGTTGTGGTAAAATGGGGAAGAAGTGGGAGTTTAAATCTGATTTTGGATTCTATGTCACTTTGATGTATAAATAAAATATTATTTAATAGACTTCTGCTTTTCTTTCTAAATTCAGCTCTTAAAATGTCATTGTTGGCTAATAACAGGGCTGTTTCTAGAAAGGGCTGGCTTTTTACGTAATTGTTAGCACCGAACGGAGTGCAGATGTGGAAGTCCTGCTGATGGCTGATTACATAAATTAAAAATGGGATGGGATGCCGTGATGCATCTCTAATTGGTGACTAAATCAGATGAGATCTCAGTGTAGAGTGGCTTCTGAAATTGGAGCCATTTAATTGAGGGGTGGGTTTTTTTTGGTCTGCTTTGTATTTCTTTCAAAGAAAGCTAGTAGCTCTTACACAGCTTCCCATCTGAAATGGTCACTGAACAGATGGTGACTGCTTCTGCTTTTGTACTACAGGCTTTTAATCTCTTTAAAAGCAGATTTGTGTGTTTACTTTGCATATCCCCAAAATGACAAAAATTAATGAGCGTCTCTGTATTATATTTGTACAATCCACAAATAGTCTAAAAATCATTGAAACCCTAAATTACTTAGTGCAGTGTGTGTGATGCCAAGCTAGAAATGAAACAACCGGATTTTGTCATGAAAATAACCTTCTAGTCTCTTGCCGAAGTATCTAGCCAAGAAGCAATATCAAGCTTCTCATAAGAAATATAGATTTGAAGTGCAGTACTCCTACACTAAACATATGTAGTTCACTCTTCCCATAACTAGCAACAGAATTGTAGTCTTTATCTTGCCAGAACCTTACATACTGCTTCATTATGTTTGTGCCCGAGACAGCCATAGATATCGTAATATTATCTGACTTAGGTAATAGATTTCCCTACCCCCTGCATATGCCGACCTTACTTTGTTACAATTCTGCTTCTTTTGGTGGAGACTTGTTGAATGTAATAGTAAGATGGGGGAATTACCGATCCAGAAGAAAGAGATAGATGATAAGAGACAGATTATAAAGTGTGAACGAGAGTTGCTTGACACAGGAACAGGATTTAGAAATGTCTGCTTATAAAACTGCTCTTGAAAACGGCATGGGAAAGTGTCTATTTAGTGAAGTTACAAGCCTGTTGTCTTTGTGGGTGCCATTGACTCACATCTGCAATTCAGCTTACATGCATCAGAATGTAGTTTGCGGTTAAGCTGCCGTTCTGTGTTTTTCTTTCCAGGTCATCTCATCTTTTTATGTCGAATGGGGAGGAAATGCCATGTCTTTCATGGGGAAAGGTGTCACAAAGAGCGCCATCCTTTGTTTGCTTCACTTGTCCCATGAAATGATGTCTCAGGCTCCAAATGCGGTAAGAGGAATAACAGCGGCCCTTGTCTCTTAGCTTAAGCTACTCGATAACGTGCAGTTACTGACAGTTCTAATTAGCTGTCAACTCTGTGCACCACCAGTACTCTGTGATAGCAGATTTGCATTTCAATGGGTGCATTTGTTATTGGGGTCCTTGGTAAACAATTGTAAGTCTGAGTGTTAACATGAGCACCGTGGTCAACCTTTGCTTCTTCAAGCTGTATACAAGTGCGTTCATGGAACAAAAAACCATCCTTAGTTTCCAGACAGAAATGTGTTGCTTCAGTAGCATCCAAGTGAGGCCATAACGGTTGTAGGGAGGAGAAGAATCAGTGTATTAAAAATGTTTTTCAGAAGATGGTTGGATTATATACTTGGTGATATTAATATTCATTTATAGAATGTGGGGCACAACTTGTTTAATATATGTAGTTTATGTGTTCTTTGCCCTATACTAAAATCCACTGGAGTGGAAGTAGGAAAGGGTGAACCTTGGAAACTAGTACAGGGTTTCCCAAACTTGGGTCTCCAGCTGTTTTTGGACTACAACTCCCATCATCCCTAGCTGGCAGGACCAGTGGTCAGGAATGAAGGGAACTGTAGTCCAAAAACAGCTGTAAACCCAAGTTTGGGAAACCCTAGTGTTTTCCAACCCCTACATGGCCTGGTAGGGGTCTAGCTCCTCAACCCCCAAGAAATAAATATTGAGATCCCAATTAAGACTTGGAATAAATAACAAGAAAATTATTTCCCACTGCAATGTCACTCCTATACTGGAGGAAGTTAGGCTAGAGCAGCTGAGCATTTCAGCTCCTTGCAATTTTCTACTCTTCCCTTGGCATGAAATTGTATTTCCAGTCTAGTCTGTTCAGCAGTGACTTTTCAGCCCGAGCAGCTCAAATGACTCTTGGCATTCATGTGGCTCAGACAGGTTTAAACTTTGAATAGGTAGTTGTGTGTCAAATGAAAATTCTGCATTGTAACCAACAAGTAGCAATTGAGGACTATTTATTTAATTTCCTTCCAAGATATTATCAGATTACACACGGCCTTACTGTATTTTATGATGCCCTTACCATTGGGATAGAGTCTCCTGTCTTTGCTCCTTATTGTGGGTAGTACCTTAAAAGTGTACACTAATGCACAATGTTAAATGCTGGAATAAATAATGACTAGATTGTGTAATATGAAGGCTACCTTAAGGTTAAGGATTCATCTGTTTATCTTTTAGGACTGGATACCTCTCTGGTTCTTGCCATATAACAGCGAAGAACAAGTTGTTTCTCGGCAAGGCTTGGCTTGGCTGATTCCATTATGGGTAGACAGAGATCCCGAGGTCAGTAAAACTCTTACTGTTGCTTCATTCTTGCAATACAACAAATATGATGATGTTGTCCAATCCTCACAAGGTCAGTTCCGCATTTTTCATGGCAAGTGTACCATTGCTGCCTGGCAAGTTTGAGCAGCCAACTTTCCTCCCAACCTTGGAGGTGTGGAGGCAGATGAAGATTGTCCCAGCAGTTCTGTGGTGATTTAGTGGATGCTCAGTACAGAGTGAAATGCTCTGCCCTCTGGAATCATAAGAGCCTTGGCAGGGAAGGTGTATTGCGCTGTGCTAAAATTGGGAGAAAATTCCATGCATTGCTTCCACTGGAGTACAAGTAGTGTTGCACCCATCCTGCTTTGTCTCATGTCCAACTCTCCTCCTGTATAGCAGGGGGTAGGGAAACTGATTTACGTCAAGGACGACATTCAAACCATTAAATTTTTCCCCACTATCCTTCTCTCCCTCTGGATTCTTCCTACTTGAAGGTTGGGGTGACTGTTTGGTGACTGGAGTTACTTTGTGGTTTCAACGTGAACTGTTATAGTAGGAAGCTGACACCATGGAGCTTCACAACCAGTTGTACACTCACCTGTACTACAGCAGGTCTCCCAAGTCCCACTTGTAAAGATGCCCAAAGGACTTGACTGAATAATTGCAACATGTTGACAAGCTGTATTATGGCATCTGTCAGTATTAATGAACACTGTATGCAAACTTGTTAATTGCACACAGCTAATAGTTAACTCATATAAGCTTTCTTCCATCCTCTGGCACCTGTAGTATTTTTGATGCAGCTTTTGGCGCTTAACAAATTGCTCAACCCTGGAGGATAACAACAATGGGTAATGAAGGCTAAAGGCTGTACATTTTGCTTCTTGAAACATTTGTCCCCTGGGTAAATTGAACATGGGAGAAAAGGGAGATGACAGCAGAGGAAAATATCAATTTTTCATAGCAATATATGTTTTTTTTCAAGAGACAAGAAAAGTGGGGAGGGCAGAGGTGAAATAATTTCTTCCGTTCCAACAGTACCTTAGCTACTTATAAACTAAGTTGGCATTCAAGAGAATAGCTGCTGTTAACAGCTTCTTTTGCCTTTCAGTGCAAGGATCAATATGAGAAACATGAACTGCAGAACAAAAGCCTCTTTCACCTTTTCTGCTATAATACATTGCCTATTTCTGCCAAAAGGAATTTTGCATATTTTGCTGCAGGATAAGCCAGCCACCTCTCGCAGATGGCAGTGTCATTGTTCACCTTAAGGGGCTCCTCATCCATTCTTCCTAAGCATAGTAATCTCCTGTTTGTGGGAAGAAAAACCAGGCATTCCATTTTCTTACACATAGCAATGCATCTATGCATCCACAGTTGTTCAGTTTTTCTACCCCCCTCAAAAAAAACACCCCCCCTCAAATTCTATTGAAATGATGATGATGATGATGATAATTATAATAATAATAATAATAATAATTTTATTATTTCTACCCCGCCAACTCTGGGTGGCTTCCAACCGAATATTAAAAACAATAAAGCGTCAAACTTTAAAAACTTCCCTACACAGGGCCGCCTTCAGTTGTCTTTTAAAAGTGAAATAGTTGTTTATTGCCTTGACATCTGCTGGGAGGGCGTTCCACAGGGCGGGTGCCACTACCGAGAAGGCCCTTTGCCTGGTTCCCTGTAACCTCACTTCTTGCAGTGAGGGAACCTCCAGAAGGCCCTTGGCGCTGGACCTGGATCTGGGCTGAATGATGGGGGTGGAGACGCCCATCTGGTAAAACATCTGAGAGCTTTGTTTTGAGCAGTTCTGTTCTTAGAATTCTTTGCAAGTTTTGGGGTGGGGATGGTACAAGTTGACATTAGGTCTTAAATCAGGGTCGCCAACCTTTTAAGGCTCATGGGTGCATTTGCAAACTGGGGAAACTCATGGACACTGCACATGCACAACAGTGAAACAGACACCATGGCATATTCTGTTGGCTACAAGAGGATTCGGCTCTCAAATGTAATTTCAGCAGAGGAAGGGGTGGGAACCTCAAGGGCACCATAAAATGTATCCGTGGGCATATTGGATGCTATACAAGAATGATTATCTAAAATATAATTGGACAGTAGTCACTGCTCAGCAGTTTCTTGAATGAAGGGTGCTATCTTTCCTTCTTGATCTCAGAATAATTCAGTCAAGAAACAGATTTCCCCCCATGCTATTTTAACAATAGTATGGAGGAAAAGGAAGACAGGACAAAGGTGTGGTTTTTTTTTATTAGTCTTACCGATTCAGTAAATGAATGAATGGTTTTGTGTTCACCTTACATGCATTACTATTACTGCATCAAACATTACCGTATTGTACCTTTTAAAACTTTGCTTGTCCTACATACTTTTACGAGCAAGTTTTACATTTCCATAAACTGTTAGGTCTTTGTGACCTAACTTTTTATTAAAAATATTCCATAACAGCCTTGAGGCAAAAATGTTTTAAAACCAGATGATTGGTTTTAAGAATCAATTTGCAGTTTTTCAAGAAACTTCTAAATGGTGGGGAACGTGGTCTAAAATGCAATGTGGAGGTTAGAGAAAAGTTGGATTTTAATGTGTAAATGGTTTTGATTTCCGTTAATTCTAGGTAAAGTTCACCTCCCTCGCCATAGGATCAGCACTTACATCCCTCGAAGTAGGCTGCTTCGCGTTGGCTGAAAGCTGCCAGAACATATCAGGAGGCTTGTGGGGAACGGTGATTAACATCCTGCTGGACCAGTCTGAATGCAGCATGGTCCGAAGAGAGGTATGTAAATTCTGTTCCCTGTAAAAATGGTTTTTTTAAAATAGTTCTCTCAAGTTCTCTTACAGCACACTCCTTTAGGTGTCTACTCAAAAGTGACTCTCATTGAGTTCAATAGCACCTAGTCTAAGATAAGTGGATACAAGGTTGCAATCAGTTACGTCACTTTCTCGGAACAAGCACTACTTGACTTGTTCTGTAATTTTCTTAATGTGGAAACTTCGAGATAACTTTGATGTGCTTGTAAAATTGCATGGAATCCAATAAATGTGTATCATCTCTTCCTTCACACTCCCCATTTGAGCCTGTGTATTGAGTACTGAAGATTATGAAGAGGAGGAAGGAATACCCAACGTCGGCAAAACAAGATTGCGTACACAGATATTTTCTGCTTTTGTCATCTGAAACCTAAATACAATTTAGGTGAAACTAGGGCCGGTTCACATTTAGACTTTTAAACTGAGTTTGAACAGTTCTCCCTCTGTCAGTGTCATGGTCCACCCTGGGCGCTCTGATTCTGATCTGGAGCACTTGAGGATGGGGAGTCAGAAAGGAAGAGGGGTGCAACAGAGCCTGCTTGATGAAGCACCCCCACCCTGTACCCAGAATTCAAAGGAGGGAGACCCAGGGGCTGCCCCTTCCCAGACTGTGGAGGATGATGGAGGAACAGAGTTCAGACTTCTGTAACAGAATGGTTCCGAAGATCTCTCCCAAGGAGAGATGGCACATCAAAAGTGGAGACTCATCTCCCTCAATGAAGGGAGGGTGGCATGCTTGTAGAGACAGTAAGTTGCACAAGTGGCCAATCCTTCTCCACATCTGTTTAAAGCTTGGCAGGAAGATGGGGAAACTATTCATCGACCCTATAAGAGCACCAGGGCTAGATTCTGCTCTTTCGTAGATGCATAATTTGTTCTGTTGGACTGCCATAATAAAAAGTTTACTTCTCTATGTACAAGTAAACACCTCTGTTGCCTGGTTTTGGACGGGGGCCAGGACAGTCTTGTTCATCTCCTTTGAAGTACAATCTTGCATAGTGTTGGTTCTCTTTCTGAGAGACCACCATTCTAACACTATTTAGAGTGTATCTAGGTATGTGAAGGCAAAGTGGTAGAAAGCGTGCTTTGTTTGGGTGTGCCTGGAAGCAGTGACTAAAAGTACCATGTTCCCTGATTGGCTTAAGACACTTCATAGGGTTGGATTCAGTGTAGCTGCTGTAGCACTATGGTGAACATATGGAATGACGAATCATTCTCACCCCTCTCCTCCTCCCACCCCACTCCCCTAAATCTCTTATGGGGGTTCTCCCAGCCCTCTGGAGTATATCTGGTGATGCTGTGGGGCACACACAGGAGGAGAGGGGTTAGTTAAATATCACCTATAACCTACATTGATGGTCACTTCAAAACAGGTCAGTTGAATCCCAAACTCAGTTCAGTTTTGCTCTTTTTTAAAAAAGAGCAAAATTCCTGCTGTTATAATGGCATTTTTAGATACGTCAGGTAGAATTTATTATGCTCAATGTTTCGGCGTTTTCTTTTTTAAATTTCATTAAAGAAGCTCTTCAGCTGTTGGTCACACTTCTTTATTTTGTGATTCAAAACAGACATCCTCACTGAAACGTAGAGGAACAAACATGAATTCTCATAATTTTTCCCAACACAGTGGAAGCCTACTGTTTCTGCACTATGTAAACAAACAAGGTTAGACATGATAGAAAAGAAAGTAATACGCAGAAATCAATTTTCAGAAAACATTAGCAATTAAAGAAAATTATACTAAAAATAAGTCAAGTACATGCTGTTGTGTATTTTCTGTGTAATGGATGTTTCAGCTATTCATGCTTTGTCCTCAGTGAAAATTTATCCTAAAAATAAAATGGCACTTCCCCCTCCCTCAACTTGACAAGACAGCATAACATTTGATTTTTTTAAAAATGACTCACTGAGTAATCAAAATCAAATAGCTTCAGAATTCCTTAAAATAGAAGGTGAAAGTGGCCTGAACATTACTTTTGATGATAATAGTGTATATCTGAAACAGCCTTCTTGTCTTCAATTATTTAGCTGCAGCCAGGTGGCACTGTTGATGTTTGATTTTTCTTTTGCAGGCTGCATTTATTCTTCAGAATCTTCTGGTGATTCCACTGCCCACTGAAGAGGTTAAAGACTCTATTTGGCAGGTGACTAGTTGACTTGATGTGTTTCCATTGCTCATCAATATAATTGCGTCCAATATTTTATAACCTTGTTAGAGGAAAGAAAAGGGTACAAGCTGCTTTAGATGTACTTTAGAAGTGAAAATAATGAACATTCTTACCCTGTTTTCAGTAAAGATTGGGACAAGCAAAATAATTCTTCCACCAACATTCTTTCTCTACTGGACAAAACCAAAATATCATCGTTCTCAAATTATTCTAGCCTTACAGAGTGGACTTGCAATTTAACCTAGGGCTTCAGCTAGTTAAAGAACACTGCCAATTTCACTTGCTTTTAATATGAGGGATGTATTTAATCTTTTTTCCCATTACCATAATGGGATCAAAGTGTGTGACTTATGTTTGGAGAGATGATGGATGTAATTTGTTGATGCATTTTATTTTACAATATTTGTTTTTCAACTATGATGGTTTTAAGAGATGTTCACAACAGCAAAGTCTGATGTGTGGGTTGATGATACTGCCCTCACAATTACCCTGAACCAATAAGGTGCATGCAAACATTGGAAAAATGTTTCTGGAATATTGCTGTCCTGCTTGTCTGAGAGAATTCCTGAGATGAGAGAAACAAGTGTCCTCTTTAAAGCTGACTGCAAAATACTAGGTGCATTGTGGGATCAAATGATGGTGCCATGTGGCTCCTGCCTCTGCCTCCCTCAAAGTCAGAGGCAGAAAATGGGAGGTACTATGGAAGAGGAATTGTTTGAAGTCCTTTTCTTAGATCACCAGATGTTGTTGCTCTGAGCCATGGGTAGGCAAACTAAGGCCCAGGGGCCGGATCTGGCCCAATCGCCTTCTAAATCCGGCCCGCAGACGGTCCGGGAATCAGCGTGTTTTTACATGAGTAGAATGTGTGTTTTTATTTAAAATGTGTCTCTGGGTTATTTGTGGGGCATAGGAATTCATTCATTTTATTTTCAAAATATAGCCCGGCCCCTCACAAGGTCTGAGGGACAGTGGACCGGCCCCCTGCTGAAAAAGTTTGTTGACCCCTGTGAGTCTGAGCAGATGCTCCAGCTATTCCCAGCCCTTGCCACGGTGGGCATTAACTCTTGTGGGCATCTTGGGGGAGGAGGTCTCAGCCAGCTCCTCAGCCCTCTTGCTATTGTTGCTGCCTCACCAGCATCTTCAGCAACAGCTATGGGAAGAATGGGACACAGTCGGAAATAGAACACCCTATTTTTGGTCTCCCTGGGGCAGGACGTCCTCACATGGGCTGATGGCCAGCAGTTGTCTCTCCTGGCAATGCTCCCCTCAAAGGTAGTGGTAGCAAAGGGAAGCAGGAATTTACAGGTACTCCATGTACTAAAGAGCTTTTGGAATAATTGACTTTAAAGCATCCCTATATAGCAGCTCCAGGGACCCAGAAAGATTAGTTTGGGAAATGAAATTCCTGTTTGTAGGAGGGAACGATGCCAGCACGGATTAGTACAGAAAAAATTGGTAAACTGCCTATTTGAGCTTGTCAGTTCTTTTGAAGCTGCATCTTAAGGCGTTTTTAATAGGTTTGTGAAATACCTTTTAAACATTTTGTGAATGCTTTTAAAAAGAACTGTTTCAATAGTAAATGTATCCTTTTGATCATTTTTTAAAAAATGGATTGGATTCAAATAACCACGAGCAGAAAGGAAATAGCCACTGGCAGTGTGGTCTACCAACACTTGTGCAGGCACCAATAACACTTTTCACAGCTTTGCAAGAGTAGAAGACGGACATCTTTGGGTTTCATTTCATCCCCACTTGGTGCTTTAAAATAAATGTAAAACTATCCTCCTGTGAGCAGGAGATATCAAGCCCTAGCCTTAAAATGGATGCTAAGTTCAAACACTTCTCTGTGGCCTAGATACTTTTGTGTGGCTTAGCCAAGGCAGGAGGATAAACTTGGCAGGAGTTATTTAGAACCTATTTCCCCAGGAGTTTCTTGCAACAAGCAGACCACTCTCCGTCTTGTACAGTAGATCCATAATTATGTGAATTGTATCTCTAGAACCTACTTGTTCTGGCAGAGTGAAGATAGATATTATTTTAACATTGAAAGATCAGTATAGTTCTGAAAACCTATATTAAATACCTCCATGGGATACTATTGAACTGACATAGGTTTTTCTTTAATGGAGTTCCAATTGCAGAAAAAGGAAGAACCATCATCAACAAAAGCGAGTTTTCCGGGAGCAAATAATTCATGCAGTTAATGAGTTTGGGGGCTTTTTTTATGGTCCAGAGCTGACTTTAAGCATATTTTTGACAGCAGGTTAAGACCTTCCCAGGCATTTGATGGAGTGTAATGAGTTATGCTGGCCTAAGACTCCTGATGTTTTTGCCATTTGCTATTCTTGATGTAATTCTATGTTTTGTTAGTGCATTAATTATTGCGCTTTTTAACTGTATTTTTATTCTGTTTGTAGGTTGCCTAGAGACTTTTATATATTAGGTGACATCTGAATAATATAAATAATATATTTTAATATATATTCTATTTATAGCGTTGTAGCTTGTCTAATATAACCAATTAACTTGATTGCACAGAAAAGTCCACGTGTTCAGTGGCTTGGATCCTAAGATAAGTGAATATGGAGAAAGTGCCTGGAAGGTGCCCCTACCTGATGTTTGATTACTCTTCTTTCATGCCAGCAGCTCCCTGCACTCCACTTTGTCCAGAAGGCCCCTCTGATACGTCAGGAGCTGCAGGGAGAAGAAGAGGATGGAAAACTCCTTCCGTAAACTTTATGTTCACTTATCTTGGGATCCAAGCTGCTGAGAGGTTGGAAGACATTGGCAGGATCAAATGCATTGCAGAGTCTCTGTTGGATTCCTTCTCTAATGCTACTTTGCTCTCTTTCGTGGGGATGATCCCAACAATCAGTGTACAACCTCGATATACTCAGTGAACACTGTTTGTCATGGGTGATCGGGAGCAGGGAGCGTATTTCTGTGTAAAGTTCAGATGTAAAGTTTAGAGCTGCTATATCCAGGCCCATCTATTTTTCCCAGTTGCCGTTCATATATTTCAAAGGATTTTCAAATATACCAGAAGTGTCTTAGAAAGGGGTAGTTCAAAAGGAGCTCCTGCTTTTTCTTCTTCTTCATTTTAATAACAGAATATATTCAGGGTTGCTCCCTTACATTCCTGTAAAGGAGATTAAAAGATAATTGGACAGTTTTGAAGTAGCCGAGATGAGATTACACGCACTAAGGTTTAGAACTAAACTACCCATAATTATACTCATTCAATTTTAAGCAAGTTATTTCAATGGAATTACCATATATGTGTTCTGATAAGTAATTTATTGTGGGAAACATCTCAAAAGATGCCGATATATTCTTGACTAGTCTTTCAGGGATAGATGGTGCTACATTATGCTTGGCATACCCCTCCCCCAGCCATTCCTGTAAACTGGCCATTTTTAGCACCTGGATGATTGTAATTCAGGTTAATATTTTACTGATAAGTTTTTACAGATACAATTGGCATAAGCAATAATATTATTATACTCTTGATTTAGTAGTAAACCGCTCTGGCACTCTGTGGTGTGAAAGGAATAGATTTCCTTATATTGATTTATAATCTATGGCCACTTGGCTCAAGACTTCCATGGGAAATCACAGTTTAAAAACATGAATAGATTTTAGTAAATCCAGTGATTTAAATCTTATCACAGATTGAACATATACGATTTTTCATTGGAGCTGTTGGTCTGGAACAAGTGTTGATACAAATGCCGTAATTGTAAAACAAATGTGTACCTGTATTTAGGATGATTTTACAAGAAACAAATTATTTGTCTGTAAGAGAGATTATGAAATCTGATATAATTTATCCTCCCCTCAGTTTTTCAGTATTTATTTAAATATGTTGATTAACATTGATAACTATGCAGTGATTTGGCTAAAAATAAAGAGGTTGATATATTATAGTTCTCTGCTTAAGCCCGTTTAGACTACACTTATCTCCATGGAGAATGTTGCAGAAAGGGAAGGGAACTTTTTATGGTGTTATTTAGTGGTATACCAAATAGTACACAAGATAAGGAGATTAAAATGTTCACTGCTTTACCATCCCAGCAGTTATTTTTTTCTGTTATCACAGTTCAGTAGATTCTTAGCTTCCCTGCTTTTGAAATTGAAATCCTTTCTGCAGTCAATAAATCAGCACATGTAATCCCAAGTCATCAGATCACAAGATGTTATGTACTTTCAAGGTGACTGAAGTCACTGCACACACAGATTATAAGGTGTGACTGACTCCAGTGGGTTTTAGCACACCCCTGTGGCTGTGAAATGCTTGGCATAGAAATTGTAAATTGGCATCAATGGGGCCGAATATAAAAACTTTGACTCAATGTCATCACGCTTAGAAGTCAGCAGAATTCCCTGAGTAGGTGGTTGTCATGCTTGAGTCAATGAATGCACATTACTGACATCTTCTGCATGTAGATTCCCATCTTGTAATGTAAGTTTACTTAAAAAGAACTTCTCAGAGTTATAAAACTTATTCTTTATTCTGATTGCATTTCATCTCAAACAAGTATTGAAGTTATTTCTTACCCTGCACTGTGTTCAGCCCCACAAACAATCAGGTGTGAGGGTAGGAGTGTCGGGAGAGAATTATGCAAACTGTATAAATTATCAGGATTTGCGTGATTTCCCCCAGACGTTAGTATTATGCTCAAATCTTTCGTGAGTAAGAACGACAAGGAATGTCCTACCTCTGACCAGTTGAAACCCTGTTCAGCAGCTTCTCCGAGTCCCAATTCTCCTGGCATAAGTTGGCAGCACTTTTGTTGTTTAAAATGAAGCTGAGAGTCTCAGAGATGAATTCTGTGGATATGCTTTCCTGCATTTTCATGGATTCATGGCATCATCCCTTACTATTTCCTGCTCTGACGGAAGAGGTGTTCATTCTCATTGGTTGGGAACCAATGTTGTGAGGGTCTTTTTAATGACTATATATATATTTATATATGTTACCCCCTGCCTCCAGGGACCTTGTGTGCATGATGAAGAATCTGGTCTATCTCTCACTGGAAAAACCGCCTTGCAGGCTCTGTTATATCATTGTCGCTTCTACGAGCATTTGAATGAGATGGTGAAACAGTGCTACTTAGGTCGATATACATTTGATCTGCATTGTTCCTTGGGAGGCAGCCAGGCAGCCGAAAAGAGTAGCATAAATGGTAAGTGACACTTCAAAGAATTCATTTGGTTTAAATTTCGGTTGCGGTTCTATGTGTTCTCAATACATTTTCTCCTTGTGATTTTTTGTTTCGTTCTGTGCGAGTCTTCTAAAAGTATTATCCTATTGTGTCTCAAAGTTAAAATAGTCAGCCAGTCTCTTGAAAATATAATACCACATCATCTGGTTCAGTATCCGAGAAGCAATTATGAGGTGTTTAAATGTGTTCATAGTCGGAGGTGGAAGAAGCATATTAGAGATAGCCCATTCCTTCCTTAGTGAAGGATAAATAATGGGCTGTAGGAGAAATGTAAAAAGAAAACAGAAATCTAATTAGAACATCAAGAAGGATGAATCTCCAGTACAATGGCAAGAATTTGAAAAAGGCAGTACGTGGGTTGTTATGACTATGTGCAAGCATTTCACTTTTCTGTTTCTAAGCGGTTGTCTTAGTGATGCCCTGTGAATAATTCCATATTGGGGATAACGAAAAAGGCTACTTCCAGATCATAGAAAGCGTTGCCAACACTCCATAGGGAATGAAGTCTGCTTCATAGGTACACTTTTGAAGTCCATGTGCTGAAACATAGAAAATGCTAATGCAGCGAAGTGGGTGCTTGGAAACATATGTATCCTACAGATACGCTCTTCAGAGAACCAGACTGGCTGCAACTCCCTGTGGAGGGCCCACTTGGTGGTGACCCTGGTTTTCTTGCTATGTCACGTGGGGCAACAGCAGCGTGAGCCTTCTGGCTTTGCTGCTTTGCTCAGTTTGAAAAACAGCTTGCTTTCCACTGTGGTGGGATGGGAAGTAGTGAGCTGTTGCATAAATCAATATATCAGGGACGTGTGCTTGTAAAGAATAGTGGGGGTGTTGATTCCTTAATAAGGGCCATAGGATGAATTTATGTGAGGATTCATGATGCCTGATTCATGGTTGAGCTTCAGCACTTAAGATTTTGAAGCATTGGGGAAAGCTGAGAGGAAGAAGCTAGTTTAGAAAGCAGTGCTTCCTTGAAATTTATTTCCCCCTTCAATTCCCCACATCCCCAGGAGTTAGAAGGAAAAATATTGAATTCCAATGTGGAATGCCTTGCAGTCAATTTTTATTTTATTTTATTTTATTATTTTATTTTATTTTATTTCTGTTGTTAAAAACAAGCAACAAGTTTTTATAGCTACGGGTCAGCCATTTTTGGCTAGCCAAGCCACAAAATTGGCATTGGTTGGACCTGATCTGACAGATTTGCAGCCAGGGAATTTCAGGTACTTTAGCATCACTGCCGAAGGAACTCCCTACCATCTTTCTTACTAGGAAGTGGGTGAAGAGTTGCCAGAGTGGCCATTCTGTGGCCGAGGTGCTCCAGATACCACTTCCAACCTTTCTTCCTCTCGGAGCTGGCGAGGAAGCAGGGTTCGTTGTGCAACGACCAGAATAATCTCCGCTCATTTTCTAAAGCTTTAAGGCTGAAAAGAAGGCTGGTCGAGGGCACAGTTGCCATGGTGAGCAAAAAATGTGGAAGCCTATTTCTAGCCCTTATGGCTGTGAAACATAACACAAAAATTGGATGTGAACAAAAATCAGGACAGTTTATTGCAGCTTGGCGGAGGCAAGCAGTGGGAAGAAGAACTCGAAAGTTTTCAGTTACTGATTGATTAGTTCTTTCCTGTGGCTCCAGAACCTGATCACTTCATAAGATCAAACTGGAACCCATCAGCTTACTTGTCACACTTTTTAGTCATATTGTTTAATAAATGGAACAGAGAATTTGCAAAATCACTCTAATCAATGTAGTTTCAACATAGATTTATGCTATATGTATTCACCCACCCCCAAAGCATAGCTCTATGTTGTCTAATGGCTTCTGTCTACCCTGTTCTACAGCAAAATATCTGTGTTTTGCAGTTTGTGGAATGTTTGAGAGATTCTTCCCTTTTGTTCTTAAAAAAACAAAGGGATTAGTGTCATTTTTCTTTGCTAATGGATTCACCAGCAAAGCAAGAGGTGAGCATATAATATAGTGGTTCTTGAACTTCTTTCTCTGGGCCACACTTTCAGAATAAAAATTTGCTTGTGCCGTTTTGATTTTTTAATTGATAAGAAATTCTTCGGAAAACAAACAAAAAACCCAATTCGTAGCAGTGCTTGATTTTGAAAATATAGCCTTCTATATTCTGTATGTATATATAGATAGATATCGACAGACAGACAGATACTATACTACACTGAAATATTTAAATGTTTCCTTGATTGTCCTTGCCACACTTGCCATCCTCTCCTGCTACACCAGTGTGGTGCATCACACCCTTCGAGAACCACTGATACAAGGTGTTTTAAAAGGCTGCCTTTTTCTCTCTTCCCTGCCCCCTCCAGATTTTGACGATTCACTTTCTCTCTGGAGAGTTGTATCTACTCAAAGTCAATCTCCAAGTTCGCAGTCAACCTCTGACACTGTGGTGAGTTCTAAAATGACAAGTTACCACTGTAAGGGGAGCTCAATACTGTTTAATTGGATTGTTGGAAAAACAGAGGTCCCATTTTCCAGGTAACACGTTTCTGCCGCTTATTTCACTTACACAACCGCAGCTTTGTGTGCTTGGCTGGGAACAATTAATAAAACAGAAAGTAGGTGGGGTGGGCCAAAAGATGGGCCAGTGGGTGGTCTGGGTGCAGCTAGGCCCCCTCTCCCTACAACCTTCCTTCTCTGCTTTTCTGTGGGGCTGGACTGGGCTCCTCTGTTCAGGGTGAGAGAGCGGCAGCAGCAGCAGCTACAGGAAGCAGCTGAGCAGCAGCAAGGAAAACTCAGCACACAGAGAGAGACCTGTTAAGAGATCCAGTACTGTAAGCAAGCTGGAGGGTTTAACAGCTCCCTTTGAGTTGGGTTTTCTAAATAGAAAGAGAACAGGAAAACCCAGTAAGTGGAGTGGGGCAGTTGGGGTAATTTGGAAAGAGAGGTTCTTTAAAAAGAGGGGAAGGTTTGCAGGGAGAGAACAGAAAGTGCAGCAGGAGTTGGTGGAGGAGAGGCCTCAGCCGCTGGCAAAAGATTGAGGAAGGCTGAAGGAAGGAGAAGAAGCGAAGTTATGTGCTTCCTAAGACCCCAGTAAGCAAGCTTGAAGGACTTAACAGCCAGATCTTGGGAGGCGAGGGGTGTTCTGGGGGATGTTGTGGATTTATGTGGTTTTGTTGATGCATGTGATGTCCGGAAACGTGAACCTCACATAAGGTGCAAGTTACCTGCACTTCGTCACATAACCCCTCCTCACGTTTCCTTTTCAGTTTCTATTCTTATTTATTTTACCTAGTGTTTGTTCCAATTTTAACAAATTGAAAGCTACGGGTTTTCACCAGGTAATAATAGAAGTATTGCACAACTTACTGTGACTTCTATGACTGTCAGTAATTCTGTGAGGAAGGCCCTTTCATCCTGAAAAATAGTTCACTCTGAAAATCTGTTAACTGTTTTGCTGTCTTGTAAAAAAAAAAATGTCCACAAATAGCTTTATCTTCCATAGACAGGCTGCTGTGTCATATATGACATATCAAGAGCCCCCCCCCCAAAAAAACCCCATTTTCACCTGCTCGCCTGGAGGCAATTCTTATTCACCAGTGGTGCGAAGAATTTGCATGTGTATTGTGAGTGTTCTGGTTTAGATACTGGAAAATTTCTATGTTCAGCCTCCATCTCACTGGCAAGCCATTATTGGAAAAGGCTTAGCTGGTGCAAGAAGCTAACAAGACTTATTTTTATAACTAGCTGAAATTATTATTGATTTTTTATGTATCTTAAGACCTTGTTTCCCTTGAACTCTAAAAATCCAAAACATCCAAGTAGCACAATTTAGGAATAAAGAACTCTGTAACTCTGTGATGTTTTCTGGGAGTAAGTCCTTTTCACTAAAAATGCCTAAAAAATCTAGTTTATTATATCCCATCCTTCTGTTTTTAATTATGTAAATTACTAACAGCGCAAGCTGATGCTGGGCAGAGCCAGCTATTTTTATATACCTAACCATTGAAGTGATAGAGGTAATTGCTTTAAATTTAGGCTGCATTTCAGAGATCAGTGAACACAATTGGGTTTGTTATTCCCTCCCCCCCCCCCCGCATCAATTCTTTCTGTTCACACATGGTGCTCTTTGGATTCCAGCAAATGAAAGTTGCCCATTAGTAGAAGCATGCGACTCTCAACCTCAGAGTTGTGAGTATGATCCCCATGTTGGGCAAGAGATTCCTGCATTGCAGGAGGCTGTAGTATATGACCCTCATGGTCTTGTCCAACTCTGATTCTATGAATATATATGGACATTTGTTAACAGGAGGCAATGTAATTATTGGTTCTACTTCCTAGATCATTTCCTCATTGCCATCTCCAGGCTGTGCTGTGGAACTGCAGCTGCCCACCTCACCACCTATAGCTAGAATTTGTGATGTGCCACTTAATCGGCTCATGGCGCAAGGTAAGCAGCTGTAATGAAAATGATTCATTTGGAACAAATCACTAACCATGGTCCTGATGCATGCCAGGGGCTCTTTCCTACCAACCCGCTCCTAACAGTAACTTAACAGGGACATGGGTGGTAATGTGGTCTAAACCACTGAGCCTCTTGGGCTTGCCGATCAGAAGGTCGGCGTTTCCAGTCGCCATGATGGGTGAGCTCCTGTTGCCCTGTCCCAGCTCCTGCCAACCTAGCAGTTCTAAAGCATGCCAGTGCAAGTAGATAAATAGGTACCGCTGTGGCGGGAAGGTAAATGGCATTTCCGTGCGCTCTGGTTTCCGTCACGGTGTTCCGTTGCACCAGAAGTGGTTTAGTCATGCTGGCCACATGACCCGGATAGCTGTTTGTGGACAAACACCGGCTCCCTTGGTCTGAAAGTGAGATGAGCGCCGCAACCCCGTAGTCGCCTTTGACTGGACTGAACCGTCCAGGGATCCTTTGCCTTTATCTTTTACCTAACAGTAACCTCCACTCAGCCCCATGTTGTTGCTCACTTTTGCAAGTCTCACAGTGTTCAAGCTGTGGAGAGGATGATAAGGTAATAGCTGAATGCACAGGTCTTCCTTCAAATATCTCAATATTGCACAGTTTAATTTTGAAGAGCTCTAAACTGAGTGATTCCCCAATTTCCCTGTCCCCCCCCCATGGACCACTTAAAAATTGCTGAAGGCCTTGGTGGACCACTTAACAATTTTTCTGTCTATAGCAATTGTGCTGTGCTAGACGCTATATGATTTTTAATTGTATTTTTATTGCTTTTTCTGTTTCTTACATATTGTATTTTATTGTACGGCAATTTGCATGCCATAGAATTCAAATTGCAATGCAATAAAATACAATGTAAGAAATAAAGGAAGCAATAAAAATACAGTTTAAAACCACTGTGACTATTTGATGCGGACATGCTGCGGACCACCTGAATGAAGCTTGAAGACCTTAAATTGGGAACCTCTGCTATAAACCGTATTGCGTCCCACCCATATCTAGGAACCCTGTCCTTCCACTCCTGTGGCCTCTAACCTGGACTGCTCATATTTATCCCAAAGGAGAGGCATTCAGTTCAGCAGCACATCAGCAGGTCTTGTGTGACGTTTCACATATGATGTTGGTTAGAGCATAGTGCTGATGATGCCAAGGTTGCAGGTTTGATCCCCATATGGGACAGCTGCATATTCTTGCACTGCAGGGGGTTGGACTTGATGATCCTCAGGGTCCCTTCCAACTCTACAGTTCTATAATTTTCATTTCTATGATTTCAGACGAAACTGATGGGAAGATAGGAAGCTGCCTTATACCAAGTCAAACCCACTGAGTCATCTAGCTCAGTACTGTGTGCACTGACTGGCAGCAGCTCTCCAGGGTTTTCAGGCAGGGTTCTCTCTCAGCCCTTATTAGACATGCAGAGGATTGAATCTCAGACCTTCTGCATGCGAGGCAGATGCTCTGCCACTGAGCTCTGCCTTTTCTCCTGCTCAGCTCCTCAACTCGTGTCCGATGAGACATATACCGCCTTGTTTTATGTAAATCCATTTCCAAGTAGCAACACTACCTGCTTGTTTTGTTCTTTCTCTAAATTGTGTGTTGTAGGTCAGAGTGAAACAACAACGACAGTGTCTTCAAGTCCGCATGACTCCCCGCAGTCTACCATCAGACCCAATCAGTGTGCGGTGGTCACCCCCCCTCTCCTGTCAGCAGTGTGCGGCTTGCTGGACAACCTGCTGATTGTCACTCCCAAAGACACCGGCGTTGCTCTTCAGCAAGCACAGACACTAACTGCTCTCAGTAGGTAAGAGATCAATAGCTATTGAGGTCACAGACGAGAGACTGAATGGGACAAGCGCTACCCAAAGCCTTTGTTACAGATATTGATCGAGCCGCTGAGTATTCTGAGAATTCAAAGTTATCCTTTTAAAATCGAACCAGGAGAACCACAGCATTTTGCAGAAAGTAGAGCAGATTTGAAATCTCTTTATAGTTCAGCTACTTTTACTTTACTTGGACTTTTGAGCAAAGCGGTAACTTGTCTTTTTATTACGGTGGACGATGAAGTCCTCGGATTGCATGCTACAAGCATAGACAAGTCATGCTAACTGGAACACTTGCAAAAGAGTGTACTTTGGAAGCACTGGCAGATACATTGGTATAAATCCTTAAGGTGTTTATAGGCAGTGAAACAAGCGTTGTATGGTAAATGTGCTTGTGATTTATTTATACCCTCTTAGCATCATTATTCAAGAGGGACAAGAGAAACCTTAGTTGCTTAGTCTGCTAATAACATAGTGACAGATGCCAAGAGCTGATAGCTCTGAAGTCCCCAGTTCAAATCTACCACTGAGCACAGACTTGTGAGAAGACCTAAAGCCTTTATTCTAGGAGTATTGCTATTTTTATCATCCTGGCTGAACTGTAGCAACTTACAGTTTGTCTCCAAGGAAACAACATCCCACAGCTGACTGCAGTGTATTGCACTTCCCTTCTCTGTAATAAGCGTAGGACAGCCTTTTGAGAGTCAACATCGTTTGAGTGAGGACTATGAGAGGTGGAATCATTAGGATCCTAGCTTAAATTAGACTTTTAAATAGGCTGCTGCTGCTAAACCTACCACATCTTCTAGAATGTTCACTATGTATGTGGACATTTCCTCAGGTACACATACAGGCTTTCGTCTGTTTGGACACAACTGGATGCCATTTTGAATCAAGATGGCAGGCTGAACCTTTCAAAGCATCACTGAAACAAACTTTTATGGGAGACTACCAGATTCCCGCGGGTTAAGGAAGGGTTAACTGGGTTGGGGAATGAGCACGAGCTTTGATGAAGGCAGGGTACCAGTTTTGTTTGGGACATCAGTGTGGGGCTTGGACTGATTTAATTGTCTCTTCCTGCCTCACGCTCCTGATCAAAAACCCACACCACTTTCCCTACTTCCATCTGCGTTTTTCTGGAAAGAGAAAAAGTCTAAATTCTGTCATTTTGGGCTATTTTAGCTCCCAGTCATGTCTTACCTAAGACTTTCACTAGTGGGTAGAAGTGCTGTGCTGTCCTCCCTCTGGCAGATGGCATAATGTGAACTGCAGCCTCCAGCTGAACATTGAATCACTTCAAGCCGGAGTATGAAACCTGTGGACAAGTCCCCTCATCCATCATAAATGGCCATGTTAGCTGTGGCTCCTGCAAGTTGCAGCCCTGCATCATCTGGAGGGCTGCAGTATTCCATCCCTGACTTAGACATCCTGTTTGTGTGACTTGTCCTATCTTCTCCACCCCACCCCAAATTTTTGTTTGTTTCTGGAGGGACAGAAATTGCTTTTCTTTGCAATTTCCTGTCATGCTAACATGGAGAACCCACTTACATTGTCCTTTCTATAGTGGAGGGAAGGAGGTGCACTAGGCTTTTGCAAGGCAAGGAACCCAGGTAACATATGAGTGAGGGCAATGTTTTGAGGGTGGGAATTACTGTCTTTGAAGTATCTGTTGTCTCACACATTCTTCAGACATGCCAACAGTCTAGACCAGGGGTAGCCAATGTGGTGCCCTCCAGATGTTAAAGACTACATATTTCATCACCCCTTGTCATTGGCCATGCTGGGCACAGGATGATGGGAGTTGATGTCCAAAAGCATATGAAGGGTATTATAGTCTAGGCTACAGTTCCACATTGTGTCAAAATGTTAAGTTTATGCCTGTGTCCTTAACACAGTTGTCTTTGTTTCATGGTAGTCTAGTAAATTCCAGCTTAATAGAGAGATGTATCTTGGAAATGAAAGCACCTCTTCCTCAGCCTTTTCATATGGACTACACAAAAATTCAGGTTGGTGGCATACATATTTCTTTTCTATTCCATTCTCTTGAAGTGTATGGGTAGGATGCAGCACATGTTTTAATTATTGAAAGGCACAGGTTTACACCCTAAATGTGCTTTAAAAATACAGATCAACTCTGAAGTAAAGGCTGTTGAGTTGAATGGAGGTTTTTTTTCAAGTCGGTGAGTTGTAGGGTTGCATCCTTAATAATCTTCCATTTTATTGATTCAGTGAACCCCATGAAAGGTGCTGCTTCTTTTTGCTTTCTTTTTCTTTTTTTGAGAAAAATGTGTTTTTGCTTAAGGGAAAACAATTAGAATTGAGTAAGAGAGTTACGTACAACTCACTGTCAAAAAGAAAAGGTGTTGGTGGGAGTGTTAAAATGCAAACCCACAGCATTTTGCATTTTGTATAGTGGTTGTACATGTATGTGGGGGTGGGTTGCAGAAAGGGGCAGGGCGAAGTGGAAAAAACATTTTCCCCTTTTAATCTCCCCGCTTCTCTCCTTGAATGCTACTTTACTCCTAATGAGCCATTCCCCAACCTGGTGACCTCTAGGTGTTTTGGATTACAACTCCCATCAGACCTGACCAGTGGCCATGCTGACTGAAGCTAATGGGAGCTATATTCCAAAACATCTGGAAGGTAACATGCAAGTGTTGTGGCTCAGACAGACCACTTCTCTGCTGCAGTTGAGAAGCAGCAGTCGTTTCCAGATTTGGCTTCCTTCTGCCAGTCACCCTGGGCCTACAGAGTCAAAAGGAAACATCATCTGGCCTTAGCCAGCAGCAAGAAGACCATGTTCCTCTGGGAGGCTCTAACCCTTGCCTCCCAGGAAAGGGGTTAAGGGGGAGACCAGCATGGTACCATCTTACTGGCTAGTTAAGGAGCAGCTGTTTGAACCCTTGCTTTCTTTTCCTTCCCCATTATTTTTCTCTCTCCTTTTGACATCATGTTTCTGGGTTTTTTGTGTCTTTTAGTAAAGCATTTAGGCCAACCCTCCTCCAACACACAATCCTTTTAAACCTCCTTTAGCCTAATTCATGGTCACATCAGAATCTGTACACCTTTCTGACACCAGTGTTAAGTTTTGGGGGATACTTGGGAAGCTAGAAACTCTGAAGAACAGTAGTCTCAAGATTTTTCTGCATACCTGTCACAAATCCAGACCTGAAATGGTTTGGGAGGGTGGAGCTGGTAGGCCCAGATTGTTCCGGGCAACCCAATCCAGGACTGTTTTGACCTGACTCGACCAAAGCCCAGTTCTGCTCGAATTAGCCAAATTCATTTCAGGATTGGGGCTGTGGCTGAATCTGGAGCACAACCCTAGTTCAAAGCTCACCAATTCTGGTCAAAACTGAGGTTTAAAAATACGTGATTAGCAGCTGTTGGTTTCAGTTACCAGAGCAAATTCAGCCAGAAAGAGAGCAATGGCAGTTTAATCATGAAAGGCAAGGGTGAGGAATCTCAGGCCCAATAGCTGAATGTGGTCCTCCAGGACCCTCCTTGCCCTAGGACATATCTTTCACTGTCCTTGCTCCATGTCCTTCTTGCTGGAATGGGATCTTGAACTGTGATAACGCCTCATGTTTGTCTAGTAGATGGAGAATGGAAAGGTGTGTGTCCCTGGGTAGCAACAGCTTCTCACACACATACACACACTGCCGAAAGACATGTGAACGCTTGCTTGCTGTAGCTGAGAGAGCTGGTGTGCTTGCACAACCACGTGCCGTGAAAGCTCATCTCCGTCAATTATTCAGGAACTTTTGGAGCCTTGACTAGGTACTCTGTAGTCGTAAAACTCCGGTAACTGGGTTATGCGGTGCAACTGAACGTGAGCAGTGGCATCAAAGCTCCTTTGATCTCACTTCTCCATGGGAATCTTTTTCTGAATGAAGGGAAAGATAAAGTGCGAGCTAGATCAATAATGTGCCACATCAACTGCAGTTTAATCACCTTTTTTTTTTCACACGATGACTACCCGCTAGCTTTTCAGAAGTAAATGGGAAATGCCATATATTGAAACTGTTGCGCTGCAATTGAAATTTGTTTTATCATTAGATCCTTGAGAAAGAAACCTTTTGGTATGTGTGCTTAAGTTAACAGATGCCAAATAAGAAAATAGTACAGAACTGAAATGGGTATGGTGGTTTTTGGACAATTTCCTTGAACCCATAATGAATCAGGCCTCTTCTTTTCTAGCCCCATTTTGTGAAAAGGAACAAAACTACTCTCAAAGGGGCAAGTATTTGGGAGCAAATGGAACAAGGATCATGGTGTAGATTACACTTGGTGCATAGTGTGCAGCTCTCTCTCTCTCTTTTTCCTCTCTTTAATAATAATAATAATAATAAATTTTATTTATATCCCGCCCTCCCCAGCCGAAGCCGGGCTCAGGGCGGCTAACAACAATAAAACAGTACAACAGTACAACACAACACTCAAAAATCATTCATTATAAAATTAATTCAAAACAAACCACTGGCAACCATTGGGCCAGAGCTCCGCGAAGATTGCCGAAGGAGGGAGTCGGGCTGTGCCCTGGCCAAAGGCCTGGTCGAACAGCTCTGTCTTGCAGGCCCAACGGAAAGATGTCAAATCCTGCAGGCCCCTAGTCTCTTGTGACAGAGTGTTCCACCAGATCGGAGCCACAGCCGAAAAAGTCCTGGCTCTAGTTGAGGCCAGCCTAACCTCTCTGTGGCCTGAGACCTTCAAGATGTTTTTATTTGAAGACTGTAAGTTTCTCTGTGGGACATACCAGGAGAGGCGGTCCCATAGGTACGAGGGTCCTAGGCCGTATAGGGCTTTAAAGGTTAAAACCAGTACCTTAAACCTGATCCTGTACTCCACTGGGAGCCAGTGCAGCTGTTATAGCACCGGGTGAATGTGATCTCGCAGTGAGGACCCCGTAAGGAGTCTCGCTGCAGCATTCTGCACCCGCTGGAGTTTCTGGGTCAGTCTCAAGGGCAGCCCCACGTAGAGCGAGTTACAATAATCTAGTCTGGAGGTGACCGTCACGTGGATCACAGTGGCTAGCTCAGGGCGAGAGAGGTAAGGAGCCAACTGCTTAGCTTGGCAGAGATGGAAAAATGCCACCTTTGTTATAGCTGCAATCTGCGCCTCCATGGAAAGGGAGGTGTCGGAAGATTACACCCAAACTCTTAACGAACGGTGCTGGCACTAATTGCACCCCCACAAGAGATGGGAGTTGCCCCTCCAGTCCCATATCATCCCGTCCCAGCCATAGGACCTCTGTCTTCAAAGGATTTAGCTTCAACCGGCTCCCATGTAACCATCCAGCCACAGCTTCCAAACATGTGGTCAGTGTGTCTGGGGCCGAGTCAGAATGGCCATCCATCAACAGATAGAGTTGGGTGTCATCAGCATACTGATGGCAACCCAGCCCAAAACTCCGGACAAGCTGGGCGAGGGGGTGCATAAAGAAGTTGAAAAGCATCGGGGAGAGTATCGCACCCTGAGGTACTCCACACACCAAGGAGTGGCGTGATGACAATACCCCCCCAAGCGCCACCCTCTGTCCCCGACCAGAGAGAAACAAGCGCAGCCATTGAAGGACTGTGCCATGGATCCCCACGTCGGCAAGGCGGTGGTCCAGGAGTTCGTGATCGACAATGTCGAAAGCTGCTGACAGATCTAGAAGAATCAGCAGCCCTGACCCGCCTCGATCCAGCTGTCTACGAAGATCATCTGTTAGGGCAACCAGAGCCGTCTCGGTCCCATGACCAGTGCGGAAGCCGGACTGGAATGGATCCAGAGCCGATGTGTCATCCAGAAACCCGCCAAGCTGTTCAGCAACCGCTCTCTCAACCACCTTACCCAGGAACGGAAGATTCGAAACCGGGCAGTAATTGGATAGATCTAAAGGATCTAATGATGTTTTCTTTAAGAGCGGGCGCACCACTGCCTCCTTCAGTTCCCCTGGGAATGTCCCCGTGCCAAGGGACAAATGGATGATATCCCCCAGGAGGGCCTGCACCTTGTCTGGACACGCTCTTATCAGCCAAGACGGGCATGGGTCGAGAGGACAGGTGGTGGGCTTTCCAGCTCGGAGGAGTCTGTCCACATCGGCTGGGGATATCTGGTCGAAGTGGTCCAATACTGGACCTGAGGACCGTCGAGGGTCCTCCAGTTCCTTTATTGTATCCAAATTGGCAGGGAGGTCATGGCGGAGCAACAAGACCTTCTCCGCAAAAAAGCTCGCAAATGCCTCACAGCTGTGTGTCAAATTGTTATTTAAATTTGGCTGTCCCTCAAGGGACGTTAAGACCTAATTATACTAAATAATTGCGCCGGGCGAGAGGTAGCGGATGCAATGGAGGCCGAGAAGTAAGACTTCTTAGCAGCCTTCACCGCCATCTCGTAGGTTTTCATAAAAGCCCTATAAGATGTTCTTGAGGCTCTGTACACTTGCTTATGAGCTGAAGGATGACTGGTTGTCCATTGGAATCAGAGCTGAGAAGCGAAGAGTCAAACCTCTCATCCTTGCATGCTGTAGTGTCAATGAAAATTGCCATCTCTTTGGTGGATTTCCTTTTGCAGCCTTCCTAGGTACCCAGATTTCTTGAAAATCTCATTATATGCTCAGCTAGGCTTTCCTATAAGCATGGGAAGGTGAGGAAGGTGCCTACTATGTGCCTAACAGCTGTTTATTTTTATTTTTTAAGCACAGTATTTTTCTTTTTAAAGGAATCAATGTACTAATCGCAGGCATTCAGTAGCCAACCTTCTTGGCTCCCCTTGTTTCAGTTAAAGGTTAGAGTAAAACCATCATGGGGTAACATCTCCCATGAGGCTTTTTCAAATCAGGAAGCGTGGGCAGACCTGAGGTTGCCAAGGGCTGGAGAGATGTTTAACAGGAAGAAGTAAAGTCCCACCTGCAGAAATAAAGTAAGCTCAACCACCCACCCACCAAAGTTGTAAGGAAATTCAAAAGAGAAAGAGGCAGAAAACTGAAAACTTTATTCAACAGGAGAAGAAACATTTTGGTTTCAGCACAGCACTTACTAAAACCACAGGAAGTAAGCCATCAGATTCTTGACACCTTATGCTGCACATCAATCACAAAGCAAGAAGACAATTACTATTACAAGTGTGTAATAGTACCAGTATTATTAAAGAGGCACTGTTGCTTCTCATGTGGAATGGACCTTGGCTTTAAAATACCATTCTTGTTCTTAGTGACTAATGACAGTTATTTGGATTTTACTCCTATTAACGCCTTCAGTTTCTACCTTTCCTTGTAAACTTGCAAAGTCACTAAGGAGGTAGTAATATCTGGTTCTCATCATGCTTTCTGTGAAATAGAAATGCGGTGGTAATATGTGGTTCTGGTTATGCTTTCTGTACAAGAGACCCAAAATACCACACAACCTTCTGCTAAATCTCGTAATAACCCAACCCCATGGCTGTTTACAAAATTCAGTAGAACTTAATTTCAGATACTTGGCACTTGGGATTGCAGGCTACAGTCTTCAGTTGGATATTAACAGTGTAATCCTTTGCATTTTTATTTGGAAGCAAGTTGTTCTGTATGCAATGGTGTTTATATCCAGGTGAGTGTCATGGGACTGCATTCTAAGAATATCACATTTTTACTGTTGAAATATTTGCATATATTTCACAGGCGGTTCATAACTTTCTTATCTCTTATATTGATTTAATTTTTTTTTTAAAAAAACTTCTCATTGTCAAAAATAATTGCTGCAGAAACGTACTACAAGTATCTGAGCCAAATCTTTTTGTTGTTGTTCAAACAGGTTTTGTTTCTACTGCAGTTTGTTTCATCTTTGTCCCAACTGCTACAGTCTTGCTTGCTGGTAGACACTCGCCTGGTGATGCAAGATGCATTATTGACACCTCTCTTGGCTCATACCTTTGTGGTTCTTTCCATTGGCTGCAAGGATGGCTTAGGTAATTGTGTGATAAGGAGTATGTTACTGAAATGCTTTGAACATGAGATCTGTCATTTGGTAGATCTCAAAGTTGAGTTAGGGGGACGCGGGTGGCGCTGTGGGTAAAACCTCAGCGCCTAGGACTTGCCGATCATATGGTTGACGGTTCGAATCCCCGCGGCGGGGTGAGCTCCCGTCTTTCGGTCCCAGCTCCTGCCCACCTAGCAGTTCGAAAGCACGTCAAAGTGCAAGTAGATAAATAGGTACCCCTTTATAGCGGGAAGGTAAACGGCGTTTCCGTGTGCTGTGCTGGTGCAGGCTCGCCAGAGCAGCTTCGTCACACTGGCCACGTGACCCAGAAGTGTCTTCGGACAGCGCTGGCCCCCGGCCTCTTAAGCGAGATGAGCGCGCAACCCCAGAGTCGGTCACGACTGGCCCGTACGGGCAGGGGTACCTTTACCTTTACCTAAAGTTGAGTTATTTTTGATGTTTAGATCCCTGAAATCTTGTTTCTATATTTTGCTGATGGGCCCTAGCAGCGGCAATATCTCTGTGTCCTATTGCCTGGAAACAAAGATTTTACATGACTGTCATACAGCAAAAAAAGGGCTGCCCCAGGCCAGACTTCCTCCCGGCTTAGTGTGCTTGTATATATGGCTGCTTTGCTGCTTCCCTGCTACAGGGAACCAAGCCGTGGTCTGGCTTAGTTATACTTCCCAACCTGGCAAGTTCATGTTATTGCTTCAAACAAACCACAAGCTGTAACCATGGTTTGTTCTTGGTTTACCACTCATTGTTTGTTTGTTTTATTACAAATTTTATTGATTCTTTTTTTAAAAAAAACAATGACCAAGCGTAAAGTGTTGTCTTCCAGGGGAAATACAGATGCTAAGTATTGTATGCAGTCATCCAAATGGCATCAGAATAGACATGGGAAATCTTTTACGTTACAGATTAAACTCACATCCACAGGGTATATTTCAGTCTAGAGCATTAAGATCATTTCTCCATAGTGGCTGCTGTGACTGAGGCGGTAAGGAGATTACTGCACTATTGTAAATAAATGATATAAATTGAGACCATATGGAGTCATACGCATCTTTCTCTATTATTCCTCTTATCGCCCTCCAATCTTGAATTAAGTGCTATATTCTACACATATTGGAGTGAGACAGATCATGAGACTGGGTTCAAACATAAAGCTAAGACAGATCATGGCTTAGCTTCAGGTAACACAGCAGGAGTGAAGCAACTGATACTTTCTCACTACAACAGCACTCTTGCTCATTCGTGCTAAACCATATTTTGGTTTAGCTTTGCATGTGAACTAAGCCAACGTCCAAAAGTAGTAATCCCTTCTCACTTTCTATATGGGCACTGTATATTAATACTTACTGATCAGAACTATGTGGTTTTTTATTTGTATGTTTAATTGGCAGGGCCAGAGATAACTGCTGCAGTTCACCAAACTTGGGAAGACTCATTCAGCCTTCTCACTACTCTGTTAAGAAAATGTGGCCATGCCTCTCTGCCATTTGTGACTGCAGCTCTTGCAAAGCATTGGATTCCAGTAATTGGTAAGACCTATTTTTCAGGTGCCTTGATATATCTGCACAGATAATGATAACTTAAGACCAGAATGTGAAATTTTCAAAGGAACGTGTTTGTTGGAACCACTTTTGCTGGTATTTGATTGCATGCTTGTAAGTTTCTTTATTTGCTTTTGTTTACCACGTTCAGGGCTCAACGGAACTCATTCTCAGCTCATAAAGAGATGAACCTAGGTACCGTATTTTTCGCCCCATAGGACGCACCTAGTTTTTTTGGGGGGGGGATAAAGGGGGGGAATTATTCCCCCCCAGGTGCAGGGCTGCTATCCGCAAGCAGTGGGAGAGCTGCACGAAGCCAGAAGCCTGGGGCGTGCTGAGCTCAGCGCGCCCCAAGCTTCTGGGTGCAGGCAAGCTCTCTGCTAGCCATGGGAGAGCTGCGTGAATTCGCACAGCTCTCCCACGGCTTGCGGATAGCTTCCTGAAGCCTGGAGAGCGAGAGGGGTCGGTGCGCACCGACCCCTCTTGCTCTCCAGGCTTCAGGAAAAGCCTGCATTCGCCCCATAGGACGCACACACATTTCCCCTTCATTTTTGAAGGGGAAAAAGTGCGTCCTATAGGGCGAAAAATACGGTGTTTGTGTGCTTCTATAGTGATTCTAGTCCTTGGTGATAATGGGATGAACTGGCCCAGTGCCATTTCTCCTCCCTCTCCCAAAGTGGCATGAGGACCAAATGAAAAAGGAGGTAGCACTTCTGTATATTTTAATAATTGTGTAGAGGAAGGACTACTGACAGGTGTAACTTGAACAGGAGTAGCCCTCCAGATATTTTTATGTACAACCACCATAAGCCATTTTCTTACCCATTGCCATGCATATGCTTTTTTGAACCCAGTGCCGTAATATGTAGTTAAATATATTTATTTCTGTAAATACTGCAACATTAAACGCATTATCTTTTTTTTTTTGTATTTTAGAAACAATATGTGAATGTATGCAATTCTCCGTCAGAGACCCTGAGTTGTGTGTGGCCTGCTTGCAGTTCCTTGCTGTCCTGTTTTCTGAAGAGGGGAAAAGAGAGCTCAACAGTAAAGAGAATGCTTGCTACCACCCAACAGTGGTTTTCCTTCTAGATGAGGATGAGAGGAGCCGAGATTCTGTGGCCAAACTCTGTGAATTAATAATTCAGGTAGAAATTTATAATAATCCAATTTCAGTGTGGTGCATTTAAGTCTTACTAGTTACATGGGCATCTATCCCACATACTTTGCTGGCTTATTCATTTTAAGTTAATCAAAACAATGTGGTGGGGGGGTTGCCCCTCTCGGTGGGAAGGGACTCTATGAAAAGATTCAGCCTGTGAGGCTAATGCAGCAGATCCTCCAGGGTAGCTTAAAAAGTTGCAGCCCAGTTGTGCACCTGCTTACTTGGAAGTAACATCTATTGGTTCAGTGGACTGTGCTCCTAAGTAACTGTAATTGTAAAGACATTGGAACTAATTGTAAAGACGGCGTAAGTGCAGGCATTCTGCTTTCTCACAGACATCTGCTTTGCAAACAGGATGCTGAACTAGATGTGTCGTTGCCCTGATTCAGCAGGCTCTTTTTATGTTCTTATGCAGGGGTCGGCAAAGGTTTTGTGGCTTGGGCCGGTTCACGGTCTTGCAGACGCTGCGGTGGGCCAGAGTGTGTGCGTACACATGTACAAACGCTATTTCTGGTGCGAAGGAGGTGTGCACAGCTTCCCATTGGCTTCCTGCAGTCAATGGGAAGCCGGCCAGCGTCACGGAAGGCAGTCTCTGCTCTGCTCCGCACCAGTTTAGCACGGCGCATGGGAGCCAACTGAGTGGGCCGTGGGGGTCCTCGAGTGGGCTGTGGGGGGTCCATGGGCTGGTTAAATGACCCTCATGGGCCGCGTGACCCATGGGCCTTAGGTTTTTGACCCCTGTTCTTGTGTATCATTGATATTTGCCATTGTGTCACCATATGTGGGTGAAGATAAAGCAAGCAGTAATTTGACTGGAAAAGTTGAAAATCTGAAAGGAAGGGAAGGTGATGCAGAAAAGAAGTGTCAGATAGAGTTGTGGGTGCTCTTGAAGAAAGGCAGAAGAATAGTGTGAATAGGATTATGGGAGGAGGCGGAACTGGCTCCAGGTTTGAGGTAACCCTCTGATGGGCCCATGCTTCTTTCTGCGGGCTCTGTGGACTTTCCTGGCTGTGGAAGTGTTTGAGGCACCATTGAGCAGCAGGGCCGAACTGTGCTTTTGCTATTGTTCTTTGTTTCCCAATATATCCAGAGGAAGGCTTGGCCAAGAGCATTGTGGGAAACTCAAAGGCTGGCTTAGAACCAACCACATGGAGCTACTCTAATGCTAGACCAGGGGGTGGGAATTAAGGAGGTGGTGCTAGGGAAGGCATCTGCAATGGGCCCTACCAAGACATTGGAGTTATGGCAGCTGCTTGAGGTGCTGATGCAGGCTCTGATAAGAGGGATTGTTAAGAAATAAGAGGGGTTGGTGGCAGCTGTCTCTAGCATGAAAACAATGTTATTGGCTTCTTCCAGAGATGCATATCAGTTTCACTAAACTTTGTTTGGGACCACATAATTCCTCTATTTTACACACTCTTGAGCATACTTCTCTTATTAAACATAAGTGAAAAAGAAGAACTGAATCCATAAATGATTTTTCTATCCTAATTCTAACATGCCCATATATTTGTGACACATTTTAATATTATATCAAAACACGTGACTATTGAGTTCTTCATAAATAACAGTACTGTCCTATATTTACATAGAGTAAATCCCACAATATTCAGTGGAGCATACTGCCAGTAAGTGTAGGTTTTCAGTCTAAGTCTGAATCAAGCCCTCAGAATATCTGCTAAAGCTAGGGGTGTGGAGGAACATTATTTGGCTTTCAATGTATGTTTATTTTCCTATTAAATGTAAGTTGAAAATCTCCTTTGTTATCCCACCCCTTTTTGCCCCTTTGAAATGAAATTTTGCTCTGAGACATGGCAGTGTGTTTGCCTTAGCTTTAGTTCCCTTAACTGCAATATTCAAGTGGTCTGAAAATATTGAAGCCAGTGTCTTCTAAATTTGATTGCTTTATGGACTCAAGACTCTTGGCATCAGATACAGGATAATCCCATCCCATCTTAGCCACAGTGCTGTTAATGGTATTATAGCTGTCTATAAGCACCCTCTTTTCTTTTTCTTTGAGACCTTGGTAAAATATTCTCTTGCGTACTGCTGATCGATATCTTTGCAGAAACAATTCCTGAAGTATTTTACTTCTCTATTTCCCTGTGTAAATTCTTTCTTATTTGATTTACTGCCTTCAAAATCAGGCTCTTAAGCCATGGAATAGCAGTAAAATACTGAAGCACTTCATTCCTTGCTATTCTCAGCTCCTTTTTTTACCAAGTCAATGCCTATAGTTCTGTTACCCAGCGGATTGGGCTTCTAACCCATTTCTTTTGAGCTTTTTATTCTTGCAGTGAGTTCTTCTGTAGATGATGACTCTGGTGAAAATATTACTTCTGCTCAAGTACAGGTCTGAAAAATCTAGCAGACCATTACTGTCTAGGACCAAATAGAAGTCAGAAGATAAGCAGATCTTATTTAGGATGTTATATTCACCAACTGGCTAAGGCCTCAAGCCGGTTCCTATTCCAATTTCTTTCCATTAATATGACCTGCTTCAGTTTAAATGAAACTAAAATAACTTCCTCTTAAATGACCCATTCAGTGTTTGCTATCTTCAGTCTAACGATGATCCTAATTGTGTTGGAGGAGGAGATTATTGTAATGGGAATCAATGTTCTTGAGGCAGCAGGTCTGGATCCAGTGTATTTTAGTGGGAATGCATCTTTTTATTTTCTGTAGGCATTACTTCCTATTTGCACTCGGTGAATTGAAATGTGCACGTTCAGTTGTTTGTCTGTCCTCTCTGCATTCTTCCACTCTGCTGTGTTGCTTCCTCTCTCTGCTTGCATTTCTTAAGTGATAAAATAACGAAATAACAGCATATCCAGCAAAAGAATATTTATTATATTTACATACATAAAACAGGAGATTTACCCCCTATTATCCCCCTGTGCACCCACACGCCCCCAATTTTGGCTCTGGAGGGTCAGGAGAAAACACCAGAATTGTTCCAACCAGCAAGCTGATATGCTTGTGCAGACAAAATGCTTGTGATAGTCAGTAATTTCATCCATAGACTAACAGGAGGAGGGTTTCAGAAGTTTCACTTAAGGACATATATATATGTTGTATATTTGTTTTTGTTTTTTCCTGCTATCCTGTGTCTGACTGTAACACAGTATGCGTTGACAATACGATAAAACAGAAAAGTAAATAAAAATAATTTTAAAAAGAACACACACACATATTCAAAAGTGAAACTCATGAAGAAGTATGTATTTATCACAGAAGATAGTAAAGGAAAGCACAGATGAAAATAGGAACATGAGTGAAAAGAGCTTAAGAGAAAGAGAAAAGCCCATGTTGGGCTCCCATGAAAATCTTAAACCATACAGGTGAACCCCATATGGGGACAAAGTGATTCCAATTCCTCTGTATGTTGATTAAAATTTGCATAGGACTAACAATCCTGTTTTGTGGGCCAGGTTTGTGCAAATTCCCTCCCCTCCTCCCCACAACATAAAAGAAAATAACAGGTTGGGGGGGGGGGGGAGAGATTGGCTGCATACATTTTACAAGCCCTAAAATGTGGTTTAGTGTTATGAGCCTTGGGTTTGTGCTTTCCCCATCCCCAGTGTGGACATAATTTAAAATTGAAGTTTTCTGTTTTGTCTTTCAGTGCCATTTAGTATGTTGTTTGAACTGGACAAACTGTAGTTAATCTTAAATGGTTTATTGAAACAAGCCTGCTCATACAAAAGCAGCCCATACATATTTTTAAATAAGAATGAATAGAGACCAACCTACTTAAAAAGAACTTGGCTCATTTCAGTTAACCATTGTTAGGATCAACCATAGTTTGTCTGGGTTTTAACAACATAGCAAGCCATGGCTAATCTAAAACAGAAATGAAAGTTTCCAAAGCTCCTATGGCACAGCTGCAAGGAGCGGGGAGTACATGAGCCTGAGGTTTGCCGCAAGGTGTTCTTGTAATGTTAAAAACAACATCTATTGTATAAAATCTATACCGTTTCAAAAAGTATCTCATTGTAAGAGACAGCAAGAGACAGGAGTAATAAAGGAACAATCAAGAGGCAAGATTATATGCTGATAAGTGCTGAGGTTGTGAGGACCACCCTTGCCTTCTAGTTTTGCCACAGAATCGCTTTCCTTGAGCATCCTTTGTATCTTGGCTGTTGGATGCTAGATGTTTTTAAGGTGTCCTTGGAAAACTTGGGTTTTTCCCCTGCTATGTGACCATGTAAGCTAGAGCAAACACCACTAGTTCTTCAGTTTCTGTGCCTTGGAACTCACATCTGGTGTTAAAGTTCCCCTTAGTATCCAGTTGGCTAGAGAACTGTGGCTAACCTATTTGCTATGACAGGCATAGGCAAACTTGGCCCTCCATATGTTTTGGGACTACAACTCCCATCATCCCTAGCTAACAGGACCAGTCTCAGGGATGATGGGAGTTGTAGTCCCAAAACATATGGAGGGCCGAGTTTGCCTATGCCTGTGTTATGACATCTGAGCAGACTTACCCACAGCTCCACTGAGGCAGAGATATCAGAGGTCAAAGGGGGGAATTTGAGGGTGGAATGAAAATATAGCCTACCTGGCTGGCAGGCTCTTTGACAGCTTGGTAATAACTCTGTCTCTGTGAAAGAAGTTTCCTGAAAAGGGCAAGTGACACTATTGCAGTGGCTGGATTCACATGCTGCTTTTTAAAAAGGCATGTAATTTCAGAGAAAGCAGTTAGAGTAGCAAAATCAAAGCAGGCACTGATGTAAGAGCCAGGTATATTGAACAAAGGAGACCAAAGAGGGCCTGAGGTTCACATCTAGAGAAGGGGAACAATAGTTTGAAATCATCTACATTGAAGATTTGATAAGTGTCATGACAAAAAGATAACTCATCATCACTTTTCCACTCACTGGTTATCAGCAGGAATAAAAAGGATGGCCACTTAAAATAGGAGGAACCTGTCAATCCAATCACTTCTGTAGAAGTATTGGGTTAATTTGCAGATATTGCCAAGGGGCAAACTAGATGCGGCAGCTGAAGGTCCACATGTTAGAATGTTAATGAGCTCCTATAAAGAGAGAGGGTACTAAAGGCAAGAAGGAGTACTTCAGCCATTTCCTCCAGACCATTTTTCTCTTAGTGCGGACTGTAAGATGGGGAGTATCCCTTGCCAAGAGAGAAGCTGCTGTGGATACGTTCCAGGGGGGAAGTGTGGGGCAGGGAAGGATTCAGTGACACCTTCCTGCCCAGCCAGTGGATTGGAAGAAGGCCATCAAATTGTGCCTGATTCCAGACAACACTGAGGACTCTGCTATACAGCTGCAAATAAAACATTTTAAGTGTGTTTCAAGTGTGACACTAGATGGCGATGGTGAGCATTATGGAAAATTCAGTGTATTTTTAAAACCTTTTTTTTTTTTTTAAAAAAAAGCATTTTCAGAAAGTTTTTTTGTATGTGTGTAGATTCCACCTGAGGCATTTTGGGTTTTCGGGGGAGGGTTCCTGTGCTGCTAAGTTTCATTGAGATTTAAATTTTATTATGTTGTACTGAATGCATTTTATGTGTGATGAAGGACAGTCTAGAAAACAGGTAAGTAAATGTGTAAATGGAATTTGCAGACATTTAATGTGCAATTTCCTGCAGGATATGTTCTCTAAATTTTCTATGTGGTAATCAATGTTGCTTTTTTGGTAGAGCTATGAAGGAAAATCCTCTCAGGATGTGCTGAAGCGAGTTGCTGCCAGTGCTTTGCTTCCCCTTTTGGCTGTCAGTAAAAGTGCCCAGAAATGTGCTTTGGAAGGTGAGCTGCCTTGCTATAACACACACTGAGGTTGTCCTTACTGTGTAGGGAATGCAAAAACAGCCTTACACATCTTATTTAAAACAAGTGTTCCCAGGTCTACTTTCGGTGACATGCAAAACCAAGAGCAGGATCGCAATCATACTAAGGGGTCATACTAATCATACTAAGACCCACATAAGGTTGTGATGGGGCAAGTAAAGCGAGCACAAGTTGTGGGCTTACTGTACTTACTGAACTATGGAAACTATTAATTTTTCATGAACTTAGTATGTATAATCATTTATAGGTACCATTAAACAGACATATCTGCTCAAGTGGTTCTGGTTCAATGACGGGTATTTAGAAGTTCTGAATTAATGCACGTTAGTGTCTTTTGTGTTTCTGTATGTCTAAAACGTATCCATATTTGTAATTCTAAGTGTTCATTATCTTCTCCTGGCCCTGAATAACCTGTTTATAGACACACCATAGCCAAGCAGTGCATTTTGAATGCCCTTGAATCTATGAGAGCCTCGGAGTAAATCCCTTGTGGAGAACCTTGCATTTAGACAGTACAGTCTAGGTGGGAAAACACAAGGGTGATGTCGGCATGTATTTTAGCACTCTGTTTACTTCAGAAACTTGAAGAACCATTTTAAAGGTCTCCCGTGGCACCAATGTTAAGGTTCAGGCAGGAAGATCTAGTATTTATTGATGCCTGAGCAACCTCAGGGGGTTGCCATTCCTCTTGCTTGCAAGTGAGCAAATAAGAACAAAATAAAAGCAGTTATTGGTATTCCTTGTGGGTTGGTTCCAAACTTGTGCCTCTGCAGATGGATGGGTTCCTTCAGTTCACAGAGAGAACCAGGACCCAGCAGAGCTCCCCAATGGAGGAAAGGGGGTGGGGAAGATGGTTTTCACTGATCCCCTGTACCACCTCCCATGTCCTGGAGGGTCTCCCCACCTGCCAAAGGAGCTTTACAGGAGGCTGCAAGGAGGAATTGGTAAAAAAAAATATTACACACTGCGACTATCTCCTTACTCCACTGTGTATGAAACCTAACACTGAGCAGCGTACCTGCTGATATTTAGAATCATAGAATCATAGAGTTGGAAGAGACCACAAGGGCCATCGAGTCCAACCCCCTGCCAAGCAGGAAACACCATCAGAGCACTCCTGACATATGGTTGTCAAGCCTCTGCTTAAAGACCTCCAAAGAAGGAGACTCCACCACACTCCTTGGCAGCAAATTCCACTGTCGAACAGCTCTTACTGTCAGGACGTTCTTCCTAATGTTTAGGTGGAATCTTCTTTCTTGTAGTTTGGATCCATTGCTCCGTGTCCGCTTCTCTGGAGCAGCAGAAAACAACCTTTCTCCCTCCTCTATGTGACATCCTTTTATATATTTGAACATGGCTATCATATCACCCCTTAACCTCCTCTTCTCCAGGCTAAACATGCCCAGCTCCCTTAGCCGTTCCTCATAAGGCATTGTTTCCAGGCCTTTGACCATTTTGGCTGCCATCCTCTGGACACATTCCAGTTTGTCAGTGTCCTTCTTGAACTGTGGTGCCCAGAACTGGACACAGTACTCCAGGTGAGGTCTGACCAGAGCAGAATACAGTGGTACTATTACTTCCCTTGATCTAGATGCTATACTCCTATTGATGCAGCCCAGAATTGCATTGGCTTTTTTAGCTGCTGCGTCACACTGTTGGCTCATGTCAAGTTTGTGGTCAACCAAGACTCCTCGATCCTTTTCACATGTACTGCTCTCAAGCCAGGTGTCCCCCATCTTGTATTTGTGCCTCTCATTTTTTTTGCCCAAGTGCAATACTTTACATTTCTCCCTGTTAAAGTTCATCTTGTTTGTTTTGGCCCAGTTCTCTAATCTGTCAAGGTCGTTTTGAAGTGTGATCCTGTCCTCTGGGGTGTTAGCCACCCCCCCTCCCAGTTTGGTGTCATCTGCAAATTTGATCAGGATGCCCTTGAGTCCATCATCCAAGTCGTTGATAAAGATGTTGAATAAGACCGAGCCCAAGACAGAACCCTGTGGCACCCCACTAGTCATGATCTTGTGATTTTTGTATGGTTAAATATTTGATAAGGATAGCATGTTTAAGGAACAGCCAGCAAAATGTTACATAGTGTCTCTAAAAAGAAAAATCATACGGAACAATAGCATCCATATTTACAGAACCAAAGCAATTTACTTAATAATCCCTTTCCAGATGTGTGGTAAAAAAACAAGAAGTCCCAAAACTTGCATGTCAGGGCCGAAGATGTGAATAGTTTGAGCCTGAGTTGCATAGGTTCTCATCCTACCATTGTGTTCTGGTCAGTTGAATCCGTAGAAAAGAAATAATTGTACATTGAAGACACACTCTTTAAACTATGAGCTAATTGTAAAATAGGTGAGACATATTAACTGCCCGTTGAAATCCTCCCAAAGTAACAGGATTTATCCAGCAAGCTAGCCATACCTTTCTCTGAGATGCTATAAACTGTTAGGGGCAGTTTTCCACTGGACAGTCTGCAGTTCCTGCTGGCCCCTGAGCATGCTCATTCCTCATTGGTCTAGTTTCCTTTTGTGGACTAGGGAGGGGCTCCCCATTTTTATTTGTTTTTTTAACTCTCTCTCCCGCCCATCTGCAAATGCCACGATGCCCTGAGAATGACGATGCCTCCCTAGAGTCTGCTATTAGGGGGACTGATTGCTTAGTTAAATTCAAATGTAGTAACTTCAAATGTTAATTAGGCTTTGGGTACTTAAGCTTGTCATTTTGCATGCAGTATGTCACCTGAACACATTTTGTTGTTGTTGTTGTTCTAGAAATAATATAATGCACTTCCATCAATATAAATTAAAATAGAAAATGTGACTCGTTGGTTACTGATAGAATGTCTGATACTTCCACATTTTACAAGTACTGTGGTACCTCGGGTTACAAACTTAATTCATTCCGGAGGTCCGTTCTTAACCTGAAATTGTTCTTAACCTGAGGCATGCTTTCGCTAATGGATGCTCCCGCTGCTGCCTTGCTGCCGGCGCACAGTTTCTGTTCTCATCCTGAGGCAAAGTTTGTAACCTAAGGTACTGCTTCTGGGTTAGCAGAGTTTGTAACCCAAAGTGTTTGTAATCTGAGGTGTTTGTAATCCAAGTAACCACTGTATTTTAGTGTAGGCAGGTTTGTTGATAGAGTTCATTGTTCATTACAGCCAACCTAATAGAAACCTGCTTGGAACAGATAAAGCACATTCATGCACAACTGAACCTAGACTCCTTGAGGCCTGGAAAAGCAGTCCCTAGGAAAAAGGTAATTAAAAAAGAAAATTTGCAAAATTGATATTAAAAGTTTGGAGTTTCTCCTACTGATGTTGCAGAGCACAGTCCAGTGCATGTCTACACACAAGTAAATCCCACTGTGGTAATTGGGGTTTACTCCTGAGTAAATGTGTTTGGGGCTTAAGAAAGAGTGTGTGGTATAGTGGTTAGTGTGTTGGTCTGGGATCAGAGAATCTTGAGTTCAAATCTACACTCGGCCATGAAGCTTATTTGGGGACTACAGTGGTGCCCCGCAAGACGAAATTAATTCGTTCCGCAATTTTTGTTGTCTAACGAATTTTTCGTCTTGCGAAGCACGAAATCCCATAGGAATGCATTGAAAATCAATTAATGCGTTCCTATGGTCAAAAAAAGTCCAAACAAAGCCAAATTTGGTACAACAACAGTTTATTAACTGCTCTTTAAAGTCACACATACTGTAAAGAGCAGTTTGAAAATTTAAGGGAAAATAAATTAACTTTATAAACAAAACATGTCTTTGTTTTTAGTCAAAGAAAAAAAGTCCCGAGACATTTTCGTCTTGCGAAGCAAGCCCATATGGGAAATTCGTCTTGCGAGGCAAATCGCGAACGGAAAAACCTTTCGTCTAGCGAGTTTTTTGTCTTGCGAGGCATTCGTCTTGCGGGGCACCACTGTACATATCTTTAGGTTCCAAGAGAAAACATCCGTCTTTGCCCAGGCCTTTGGTTAATTAAACAATCTGTGGCCTTTTAAACTGGTGGGGGGGAGTTACTGTTTTTGTTTGTTATGTCTTTTCATGGTTTTATATTGTAAACTGTCCTATGATCCTTGGATGATGGGTGGTATAGAAATTTAATAAATACAATAGTGCCTTCGTACAATGAAGGTACTTTATTCAAGCTTCTGCCATTGTTTAACGCCACCATTTTCCTCTCAGTTTCCTTCATGTCCATTTTACTCAAAACTCTATTAATGTTTTATGCTTTATCCTTTTCATTGTCTCTCCCTTTTAGCTCCCACCCCATTGCCACTTTTGTTAAACAACCTGTCTTCACTTTTTCTCCCCCACCCCACCCTGATCTCATGCAAATCCAAGATTGTGATGTGGCACTACAAATCCCCCAGTGTGGTCTGCTTGATAACATTCTTACATTTTTATTACATGTAATGAGAAGAGCAAGAGCAGACTTTTGTTGAGCCCTTTTGAAAGTTGCTGTTTGTCCTTTCCCCTACCCAGTTTATCACCTTACTTTCGTTCCTTTCCATTGCGCTTTTGAGAGCAAACCCTTTTATTGCCATCCAGTGAATTTGCTGTGTTTGAAAACGTAGCTTCCATTATGGATTCCATATTGTTTTGCTCTTCCTTTATGTTCAGTAGAGCTGAAATGCTTCTTCTGCGTTAGATGAGCTTATTGAAATTCAATAATCTTTTCCACAGACAGTTAGAATGCCAGCATCTTAGAAAGCAAGGTGGTCAGGTGCAATTCCAGTGTGGTAAAATAAGTCCAGAAGCAAAAGGTGCTATATATGTCATATAAAGCAGTTTCTGGTTAGATATTGATGCTAAATCACTTTCTTTATTTCTTTTTGTTCTACTAGGATGATAATAACCTCAGCAAAGAAATAAAGCTTGTCATGCAGCTCCTAAGAAATTGCTTCTTTCGAAATGAACACTGCAAAGTAAGAGACGTGGGGGCACATGCAACATTCAGCTGAAAATGTTGGTGGAGGCACCTCTTCCAAGCACTAGCAGAAGCTTCTGGAACAATCTTCCTTCTGTCTTTACATCCAGGGGATTCCATTTTCTGGAATTTTAACGAATTCCAAGGTGTATGGTGGGGGGTGATTCTCTTTACTAAATGTAAGTTGCAGTTTGGGCCTTCCCTCCCCCAGTAAATCTGAACTTACACTTTCTGTTGTATTTGAGTGTGGTAAGCTCAAAATGGCCTCTATCAAATATGCAGTTGCCGATTTCCTTAGCCACAAGATGAAACATTATTGTATGCCTTTAAGTACCATATCTCACTGCTTTTATTCATTAGTTGTGAGGGTTTTAACTTACTCACAATTTCTCTTATGAAAGTAGCTTTTCAGTATTACTCTTTCCTCTTCTCTCTGTCCGGCAGGCAGCAGCCCTTGGAACTCACCTTATCTCTGTTTTGCACGCTCTGTGGCCGTGGCTTTTAATGGATGACTCACTGATGCAAACAGCTCTGCATTTGCTGTGTGTCTACACGGCAAACTATCCTTTAGGTGGGTGACGAGTCAGACTTTTGTTTACTTCTTTATTTGTATATAAATATGTGTTCTGCCCTTCTAGTGCTTGTACGCTATGCAGGGCAGCTCAAAATAAAACAAAAAATGCCACAGAGGCAAGAGCTGCAGATAAAACATCACAGTTAAACGAAACCTCAAGTCCTCTGCAAGGAAAAGCCTGCTGGTAATAAAAATGTCTTCATCAGCATGTAAAAGACAGAGATGGGAGCCCCCATGCCTCCCAGGGGAAAGGGCACATGTTGTTGGTGTGGCCACCGGGTATATTTTGTATAATTAATATTTTGTCGCCAGAAAATATTAAGCCAAGCAAAAGCTAAGTGTCTGGGGGGGGGGGGTTTACAAAATAACTGCAGTTAACATTTGTTTTGTGCATTATCCTTTACTGTCCCTGTGCTATGCAAGTGAAAGTCCTCTTCAAATTCCCTACTAAACATGACTGGAAAACTTATATAACATGCACACCTACTTCCTTAAGGGAATAGGTAGATATTGTAGAGCGGAATCAACTAACCCTGTGTGCTAACAGAACCCAGTGCAAAGGCTCCCACTAGTGCAACAGGCCCTCCCCTTCTCCCCACCCCCCACTGCTTTGGAGGGTTGGGAGAACTCTACAATAGCATGCAGGGAGATTGTTTCATCAGCTAACTTTTGGTCAACTAACTTTGCTCAGAGTAGACCCATTGAAATTTATGGACCAAATGATCATTAATTTCAGTAGGTCTACTATGTGTAAAAGTTAGTTGAATATGGCCCTGTGTTTGTATACAATATGGCTACCCTTTGATATCATTTATTCTTTCTTTCTACCCATTTTCTCCTCTCATAGCAGTTATTATTTATTTATTTTAGGAATAAGCACAAAATAGATATAAGCACAGTGTGTCTACACAGCATCCATAGGTACATTCTGTTAACAACCACATTTTCTGTCAATCAGCAATACCTTTCATAAGACTTTTTTGAGATGTGCACTGACTGAACCTGTATGGAGAGCCAAATAATTTTGCTAAATTAAATACCTGTACCTAGCATGGCTAGGTTTTACATTACAGGAAATAAAGAGTACCATGAGTAGGCATCTGCATAGCTTCAGAATAGGAGGAAACCCAGGCTATGAAAGTTTCAGACATCTGTTGTTTTGAGGAGAAGGATAGTGAACTTCATTGCATATAGCAGCATTGACTTTCTAATGTGGGTGATGAGTTCATGTGCTCAGTGAATTTACAGTATGTGAATACATGAGGAACTCTTATCTCCTGTGGTTCAGTTTTCCACATTAACCTATAATTAGTATCTATGAGGTTAATGCTTATATTTCTATTTATGACTACATTTGTATGACTATATCTAAATTGAAAGCGTGATTGGGAAGAGTAGAAAATTTTATTTTGATCTGTTGTCATAGAAGATGAATGCATTTCTGTTTAAAAACAGCCTTGCCTTTTATATATTAAATAAACCATGCTATCATAACAATTCAGCAATGTGGTATACAGCATACAAAATACAGTAACATCAGTTGAAATCTTAAGACACACAACCTTCCATTTCTGTTGTGAATAGATTCTGAAGACTGGTTTCCATGCACATCATTACAGAAGTAGCTTTAATTTCCTGGTAGTCTTATAAAACATTAAGTCAATTTAAATTATCTTTCTAGACATTGCAATGAAGAGCTGTGCATGTCCAAAGTTCTGCATGCCTGAGGTGGGCTTTAGACTTATGTTCTGAAACAACAGCCTTCAGTTTTTCAAACTAAACTGAGAAGACACTCAAACACAGACTGTAATGCAGCAGAGCATATTCAAAGAAAATACTTCAATTCAACTGGGCAGGCCATTACCTTAAGCATGCTTGCAATAGCATTTAGGGTCATGGCCATGGCTAGGAGCCCATGTCTGCAAACCAATTTTTATTCATACATTAAGCCAAATTACGTTCCTCAAGGCATATTCTGGGACCTTTCCTGTGCAAAAGTGCACCAGTGTAAAACTATTACTGCTAGAGATGTCTCTGAATTTTATAACTCCTTGGCAACTCAAAATGCTCACCTCAAATATGAGATGAGTATTGTGACCCTCATGTTCTTTTCTGGCTTGGATTTTAATCTGATTCAGAAAAGAACTTCACTCCAGCTCTATCTTACCTGTCAGGGAACTGCCATTGGCTCAGAGGTGAGAGATAGAGGGGGAGTTGTGTTACAGGGAGCCTCTGAAAATCTTGCAAAGCAGTTCCTCTTCAGGCGAGGAGGAAAGCCCAGCCTCCAGTAGAGAAGAGGTGCAAGGACCAGAGGATGCTAGAGAGAGTCTTAACACCGCGCCTGAGCAAGCCAGAGAGGAGGGAAGCACACCCCTGCCATCCCCAATCATGCACAGTAGTCTGAGGCGCAGGGAGGGGCGGAAAAGGCTTGGGGTGACGAAACTTTTATGTTGGGGGAGGTACAAAAACAGACCACTCCTAGATTCTGCTAGCGATTGAGCCAGACATGAACTTATGACGCTCTTCACTCTAAATAGTTTGCACCAAAATAAAGCCTGTAAAACACAGGTCGGAGTCCTGCCTGGTTACTCTCAAGCAACCGCAACAGCATCTGACATTACCTATCTATAAGTCCCCAGCTACCCACCAGTTTACTGGTTGTGGGAAGGAGAGATCTGTTCTCTGTGTGTTGTTTTCCCCCTCACACCCTTCTAGGGCTTGATACTACTGTGGTAGGAATCCAAGCATCAGGAGCAATTATGTAATGTAGTTTTCTCAGTTCTCCTGAAATCCAGAGGTACACCAGGGGTCAATTTGGCTGGGAATAACTTGAGAGGCTTTCAGGTTTCAAGGAAGGGGATGCAGAAACTGTTTTGCTAATTCTGAACTGATTTGAGGAGTACTGTGGGGGCAGTTACCAGTTAAAAAGAGAATCTCTTACAAAGCACAGAAGGACCCTTGTGTGGGCAGGAAACCACTAATAGTGAGTTTCAGCATCCTAAATTGTTTGGGTTATAATTAAACAATGTTCATGCTCAAACAGTGCAAAAATTAAGTGGGTGTGATCTCTTTAAGAAGTCTTATTATGTTTTCAATTTATTTGTTGCCTCTCACTGAAGCCTCAAGTGGCTCATCTTTGCAGCTCTTTATTTAACAGGCTTTACGTGATTAGATTTCCAAGATTTGATGGTGGAAAATTATTAATGCATTTATGCCAAGAGTTTTATGAAGATAAATTATATTTGCCACTAATAAAATTTGTAGGTTGCATTCATACATGCTTTATCCAAAATGCACTTAAGATTGGATTGGGCCAACTTTCCACCTAGTCCAAATTCTGTTTTCGGCAGTGGCAGTGCAGAGGTGTCTCAGGACCGCATGAAGACATCATCCACCCACCCCAGTTTGTCCCCAGCACCTGACAACTGTCTCTGGACATTGAGAACATTTAGCTGCCCCATCTAAAAGCATCTGGGATATCTATTCTCTAATGTCTAATCCCATTACTAAATATTTTGGCAGTAAATTGTATAGTTACAATTATACAATTGTAAAAGCACTTGTTCTCCACCTCCAGTGCTACTTTTAAAAATCATGATTTGCTCCCTCTAATACCAAACTTAGGTGGTGAGTGCCAAAAGGACTTGGGGCCACTGGAACAGGAGAAGGGAAATATCAACATGCTGAGGGGAACCCTGCAGGTGGGGGAAGAGGACTAAGTAGCCTGATGAGGACTGATCATGTTTTGTAGCCACAGATTACTGGGAAGAGTGATTTAGGAAACAGTGGGGATGTGATGGAATGCCCTGCTTGCAGGAAGCAGCTGGCTGGATCCCTTGAAACAGGAGGCAAGGACAAACAGCAGTGTTGTGCTGAAGGACCATCTTGTAAAAACTGAATATGATTTGTTCTCGGAATTCTGTTAAACACATCTAGACATTTTAAATACGGTATTATTGGTCCATGGACTGACCGAATACTTCTAACCTGAAGAAAGTAAATAAAAGCAAATGTGATAGAAATATTGCACAATCCCCATGAAAACTAAATATCCTATTTGTAATTCTCTATTGTATGTAAGTGTATCTAGATATGTACATGCACAAACCATTTCTGTGTATCTGAAGAAGTGTGCATGCACACGAAAGCTCATACCAAGAACTAACTTAGTTGGTCTTTAAGGTGCTACTGGAAGGAATTTTTTTATTTTGACTATGGCAGACCAACACGGCTACCTATCTGTAACTGAAACAATTTCTGGTTATTTTAACTGACCCAAATTTAGTGTACTTCCTATTGAGAAGAAGATTGAAACATAAATTTTCTTCTCTGATCAACTTACAATAATCTTAGTAGAAAGCTGATAAAAAATGCTGCATAAGTACTTTAATGGTTCATTCATAGGTCTTGGTATGTTGTTTCGAAAATACATATTTCATAAATCATAATGAAATTGATATGTTTTTCCTGATGGTTAAATGCAACTGTTGTTCCATCTTTGAAGGCTGTGGTTCTCTGTGTTTGGCAAGCAGTGGATTGTCTCCTCTTCAAACAGCCCAACGAACAGCAGCTGGAAACTCTCTAATGCATAGCATTGTGAAGTTGGCTGCCCAAACGCCAGCCGAGAACAGCACAATCCAGCAGATGACCTTTAATCTTCTGGCTAATGCCGTTGTATCTCATGACTGCAAGGGTGTTCTTCAGAAGGTATGCATACATTTTATTTCTAAACTTCACAAAGAAGTTTAGGTTTTGCACAAAACCAAGTGAAGATGTTAAGACACTTATGTGGTCCGAACCAAGCAAAAAATTGTGAACAAAAGAATGACGCTTAGGATGATGAATTGGAGGGTCAGTTATGGGGAAAGGCATAGCAAACATAGGCTTGGTTCATGCATCACATTAAACCATAGTTTATTTTAAACTATGGCTTAAAGTGAATAAGCAGTATGTTAGTGCACACTCCTCAAAAGCCCACATATAGGAATTGTAAGATGATAAATTTATCATCAACAACAATGAAAAGTTTTGAAAAAAAGCTCTTTTCTATTATTCATCCATGTAATTTAATTGTTGGTTATGACAATTTGCAAAAAAAGCAACAACTACTATACATGAATTTTTTTTGCCACAGGACATTATTTATTTATTTATTTTAAAGAAAAGAATAGTAGTATAGGCATAATTTAGTTACTGGTTTTGCATATAAGCCTAATTTAAAGCTATGGGTTGTATTCAACTAACTTTGCTCAGTGTAGATCCATTGAAATTAATGGATTGAAATTAATGAACCCTTATCCTGGAATATCTTGCTGTAGGATTGCTTCCTCATTGCTATATTGTGCAGGTTGTTTTCTTTGCTGCTGTTTCAACTGCTGTACCCTACTCACCAGTTTTCTTTGTTGAACATCGTAAAGTAAAATAATTAGGATAATATTTGCATACAGCTCCAGTACATTTAGACATTAATTATATGCACTGTCAATATACTTTGTCATGTGTCAACATTGCTTTTTGTGGAAAGGTGGGCCTCTATCCCTTGATCTTCATTTACATTCTTTGCTGCTTTGAAAAAAATGTCAGTATTGTTATCTCAAAAATGAAAAGCATGGGATGTGCCTTTTTCCAGAAATGATTGGCTTGCTTTGATGCAATAATTCTCTTTTGAATAATACAGTAATTTCCTGCTTATGCTTGATGAACGCTGTCGGAAACTATAAAGCACTTAATCATTAGGGCAATTCCCTCCCTCATCTGTGAGCTCAGGATCTTTACTGCTTCTTAGAGCAAGACAATGAGTGGAACAAGGAAATAATAGTCTCTATTCCTTTTGCCCATCAAGCAGAGCAGAAATGGGAATTGGCTGTGTCCTTCCTTCTGGTCTTGATAAGTTGGTTGGCATAGTACAGCATTCCACACTTACTACTTTTGACTTTGCTATTAGTATTATTGCTTGATTTCTATACCAAAAATTCAGTTTACAGAATGTCAAATGAAATGCAACAGAATAAAATAAAGAGGCAGAAATACAAAAATGGGTCAGCTGATCAGAAAGTTATTTAAAAAATAATGATTCCTATGTTAAGCTTGCTGAAGTAACTAAGGCTTAAATTAGTATGTACTAATCACCTGCTTAATGACACTTGTCTGCCATGAGGGTTGAGTATAGCTCAGTATTAACACATCTGATGGCAATAATGTTTCCAGATTATAATGCATAAACTGGATTGACTGAACAGTGTAGGAAGAGGAGGATTTTATTTATTTATTTTTACTGACTGCATTATTAATATCTGTTATGAAAACAGCATTCTAGTTTCAGGCTAGTGTTGAATTTTTCATAATTTCAGGAAGTTTGGGCAAATGGTACGTTCATTCTGTTCTGTTTTGTGTAGGCTGAGGTCATTCACTGAAGCGATGGTCAGGCTGAAGCAATAGATGAAAATATGCTACAGTTTGAAGGGTCACTTGGGAGGAAGAGCTAATTTATCAGAACTGCAGAACAGTGTTTCTAGATCAAAAGTTCTGGAGAAATAGCTTATTTGAGGGAGGAATTGTGTTTCACAGAAGAACTGTGAAATGGTGTTCTTCAATAATGCGGTATGCTTTTGCCCCTGTCATATTCCAGAGTAACTTTCTGCAGAACTTTTTGTCGCTGTCATTGCCAAAAGGAGGAAACAAAAGCCTTGGTCCACTGGCTGTTGCTTGGCTGAAACTCCTCTTGAATTTATCATTTGGAGAAGATGGGCAGCAAATGATTGTGAAGCTGAATGGTAGCTTAGATCAGCTTATAGAGATGGCCAAGTACAAACACCGAAGCCATCCATATACGATCCTTCTGATTCTGCACAACACCTGCTTTAACCCAGTCAACAAATCCAAGATACTGGCTAATGGTAGGTACTGATTGTTTAAAGTGTTGCCATGGTACAGCTGTGCTATTTTATGGTAATGATAAATTGCCATATATATTAACCTTGGTGAGTACCGTAGATTCCGGAGTATAAGATGACTTTTTAACCCCGGAAAAGAGGTTAAAAAGTCGGGGGTCGACTTATACGCCGGGTATGGGCGGCACAGAGCGGAGCCCGCCCCCCGCTGCTGCTGCGGTGGCTCCGAAGCAGCAGTGGGCTCCGTGCCGGGAGAGAGCCGCCTGGTGCAGAGCCCGCCCACTGCCTCTTCAGAAGCAGCAGCAGGGACGGCAGGCTCCGCTCCGCTCTGTGCCTGGCAGCTTTCTTCCAGCGCGGAGCTACCTAGCGTATTAGGTGGCTGGGCTTTTATGACGAACCCCCAAATTGCAGCTGCTAATTTGGAGGGGGGGGGTCATCTAATACGCCCAGTCGCCTAATACGCCGGAATCTATGGTATATAAGATTTTATATTGATTGGGAACTGTGTGTTAATTAAATTTATACAGTTGCTAATTAAGCCTTTTGGAACTCTAGAGCACACTGTTCAGTTTGTGCAGGGAGTTGGCTAGGGCACTCCTGAAATAAATTTATCATATGCTGTGGCATGCCAACAAATAATTTATTTAAAGAATTTAGGCACTGTCCTTTAGTGCTAAGCTCCAAATTGTGTGCAACTTAAAATCAGAAAACATGTACAGCAAAAGTGAAAGAATAGCGTAAAGTTGCACTACAATGGCTATAAAATCTGTAAAATTAGGAAAAAATAACCCAGCTTGAAAAACAAGTTACATCCTACTATGAAACATATTGGAATGCCTGAGTGTTTGTATTATAAAGTACTTTGCTCGGCATCAGGCAGCTTTTCACATGTGGACCATCGCTACCAAATCACCTGCTGGCTGCTGCCTATGTTTGGTGAGGGACACCCAGAATGACTAGGCAGGCTCATGTGATAATATGGGCTGTCTTCTACCACAGCCTTTCCCAACTTCTGTTCCCTGGATGTTGTAGGACTACAACTCCCATCAACCTCAGTGCTCAAGGAGGGGAGGTGGGTTGTAGTTCAATAACATCTGGGGACCCAAGGTTAGGAAATGCAGTGGTACAGGACAGTGCTTCATATAACTTGGTCCTCAGCTGTTTAGGACTTCATAGATCAGGCATATGCAAACTCGGCCCTCCAGATGTTTTGGGACTAGAACTCCCACCATCCCTAGCTAACAGGACCAGTGGTCAGGGATGATGGGAGTTGTAGTCCCAAAACATCTGGAGGGCCGAGTTTGCGTAGGCCTGTCATAGATAGTCACTTTGAATTGTGCCTAGATAGGGGTTAGTATTTTAATGGGAAAAGCATTCTTACGTCACTGCAAATTAGACCCCAGCTAAATGGATCCATAAGAAACCTGCACATATTATGTGATCATATTGTGTGTGTGTGTGTGTGTGTGTGTGTGTGTGTGTGTGCATGTGTGTACACACATGTAGTGGAAGCAATGCAATGAAACAGAATTTTTATATTTTGCAAGGTTTCTCGTGGGGGGAGGGGGCAACAGATGAAGCGACATGTTACTTTCTAACAGAACTCTTAACAGTTTCGATCGACAATTACCTTCATACTTGGAAACCTTTCTTAGGCAATCATTATTCAATTTTCATAATCTGCTTTAAATATAATAGAACAGAATCCTAATATTCTGAACATGGTGATAATGAAATGCCAAGTGTGCAGGTACGTTTTGAAGACAGAAAAGCATGTGTAAGAAGCAGCAGAATAATGGGTTTTTGCCAGTGCAGGTGGGTTAAGATTGTCAGTGTCTTAATTCCTACCCGCTTGGCTTTTACTAAAGCATATACTATTTATTTATTTTTTATTTAACAGAATTTATATGCTGCTTGATTGTAATAAAAGCAGTGATGTACCCATCTCTTTCCCACAATTTTTGGGTATCCTAGCTAATTACTTACTTATCTTACTTATCAAACCTTTATTAGGCATTGTGCAAATAAAACCATAAAAGAGGAAATAACATATAAAAGCTTTGAAATATATATAAAAGGCAGCAGTTGGCTACATACATATATATATATATATATATATACATATAAAATCAGTGGTTTTCGTTGTTAACCTGCTCCTTGGAGGACTGCTACCAAAAACTCGGCTACCCCCGCCGTTACCCTTTGGTCGACGTCGGATAGGCAGAATCCCACACATTCACCTTGCTGGGGTTCCAGACCACCCAAAAGAGGGGACAGCACGCGTTGACGTGGGATACTGTACAATGGGCAATGGAAGAGAATATGCTCTACAGTGTCCGGGACATTCATAGAACATCTGCAGAATCTCTTGTTTCTAGGAATGTTTTGATATCTTCCCCTGACAAATGCTGAGGGAAAAACATTCAAACGGGCCAGCATAAAAGCCCTACGTTGGGCTGGGATTATTAATTTAGTGACGTAATTGGCTCTGCTATCTAAGATATTTAAATCATAGAATATGGGGGAGCAAATTTTGTTTACAGCTGCCATAATATTTTGTCTCTCGACATCCTTTAGTCTAGTTTGGATATTATGGAAAATGTATTGCTCATTAGAATTGTACAGGGGCTCCAGCTCGATGCCTAAAGATTCAATCTTTTTTTCGAGGTACTGATACCATCTTGATTTATAGGAGTCTTTGAGCAAATCAGCGAGCAGACTTGATGGAGGGCAGCGAAAATGGCAGCGTAACCAGTACTTTATTGAGGTGGACCATGCCCAATATTCCATTGTGTGTATGCCTATTTCTGCACACATTGTTTCATATTTGATCACAGCTGGGAGTCCAAGAATACGTCTCAGAAAGCTGGAGTGAATCTTTTTTAAATCACTGTTATATGCTTGGACCCATAGCGGGATTCCATAGAATATCTGGGATTGCACTTTTGTTTGAAATATCTGATTGGCCGCAGGAATAAATTGATTACCTTTCTGATAATAAAAACGGGCAACTGCTGATGAGGTACACTTTGCCTGTTTTATGGCATTTGTGCGATGATTTGCCCACCCTAAATTGCTCTGGAATAAGATTCCCAGATACCTATAGATTTTCACTTGTTGGATTTCTTGCCCTCTTATTTTCCATTTCTCTAATTTCCAACCATTCGAGAAGACCAAAATTTTTGTCTTCTCATAATTTATAGAGAGTTTGTTACATTCGCAGTAAAGGATCAGAGAAGATATAAGACGTTTCAGACCCAAGCTCGTTAATGATAGTAGGACAGCATCGTCTGCGTATAATAAGAGAGGAACTGGTTTCTGATTAAGTTTAGGGGCATGTGATTCTATTTTTTGGAGGTGATCTGGCAAGTCTGATAAAAATAAATTAAATAGAAAGGGAGCGAGAATACACCCTTGTTTTACCCCTTTCGAGTTTGGGATGTCTGATGAAAGGTGACCTTTGGTGTTAAGTTTGACTTGACAGGTATTGGAAGAGTATAGATTTTGTATTAGAATCAATAAGCGCTGATCAATTTTTAATTCTGCGAGTTTCCTCCACAGCTTTGGGCGGTCAATTGAGTCGAATGCACCACGAAAGTCTACAAAAGCAGCATATATCTTAGATTGCCTTTGGGATCTATATTTTTCAGCCAAATGCATAAGTATAAGGCAGTGGTCTAATGTAGAGCAACCTTTGGAGAAACCTATTTGTTCTTTCCCTGGTAAATTTAGATTTTTCATCCAGGTAAGAAGTTTAGATAAAAGGTGCTTAGCGTAGATTTTCCCTATCACTAGCTAATTAGAATGCCTGCTTTATAATTAAGATACCTGCAGTTTCTTGGCTTTACATGAAATTTAATTCAGATTTATTTTTACAAAGAACACTTTCTAATGGCAGAAGTCAGGAGTGATTAGTTGAAAATATATTATTCTGATGATATAAACCTACTGTACGTACAGTTGTAATATTTACCAGAGAAAAAAGAGGCAAATTATCCACGGGAGCGAACTGGAGAAGCTGAAACGATGATATAATGTCCTTTTGTTAGGTGCATGTGTGGTCTTTTGTCTTCCTTGTAGATAAAGCCATTGCACTGCTATCTGACTGTCTAGAAAGTGATAACCCTGTAGCTCGAAGAATAGGAGCATCTGCACTTTGGGCTTTGCTTCACAATTATCAGAAGGTTAGTGGTTTGGGTTCTGTTTTGTTTTTGTTTTTTATAAAAAAAGACTGGGTATCTCTCTTTTGACATGAATTCACCGAAGCTTTGTAGCTTTTTCTTATGTTTTACATTATATATCTTACCTTTTCATTAGCTTGGTCAATAAGACTGTACATCATTTTTAAAAATGAAAGCTTGCAGCAAAATTGGCAGGTCTTCAGTCATTTAATACATATTTAGCACCCCCGAGTCAATGACCCCTTTGGGTTGCCAATCAACATGCTACTATAATGAGAGAGGCCACAGTTGGAGAAGTTCTTCATTTCTGTGTTTTGCATAAAAGCACAGGATCTAATCTTGACAATTGTTAAATTCCTTATTCTCGTGAAATAGCAAGTCTTACATTGGGATTCTTTCCATTCAGCCTGTATCCCACTTTCTCTTTTTATTCTATCGCCATACTTACAATCTTTCCCCAAGGGTGCTTACCTTCTGCCTACCAGTTAGCTTCCCAGTGTTTACCTTGCCCATCCATCCTTGCCCTGCCAGTATAGTAGAACTAGCGTGTGGGATGCTTTAATCCCAGCCATACTGAAAACTGCCTTCTCACAGAAACTGGTCCTAGGGCCATTTTGTTTCTGACAACTTCTTCCTGAGAAGTTGGAGTGTTTGTGAGTATTCCTTAGCATCATGCATCTTAAGCCATTGGCCCAAGTTTAAGGAAGTCCAGGTCAGTGATCTCTAAGAAAGCATCCACTGCATGGCAGCTAATGAGGTTAAGATCACCATTTCAAACTCTTTAAAGCTTCAAGAAGTTTGATCGATGCAGAAGTGTAGAGCATTTTAATAATTTCTTCAGCTCTGTGGTTCTGATACACCCTCACCTGTTAAGCACCCCTGAAGCTTACAGAATCCTTGAGAACTAAGTACTGTAATTACCTGTTTTCAGAACCCTGTTCTGGGTTCCGTTTTCCTGTTTATGCCAGAGTATGAAAAAACATTTCTGTTCTGCACCCAATTACACTTAGTGGAACTCCAAATGCTATTAAAAAGGAAATGGTGTCTGTTTCTGAAAGCACATATTCTTCCTCCGCTCTCAGCCTCTGAATGCAAGCTGCGAGGTACATAATGCATCAAATTATCACTGATAAATGGCAACATAATGCATCTTATTGTAGGTTATGTGATGCATGGCTTTAAAATACGCTCCTTATTGTCATGTAACAGACAGCCCTATGCTCATTCCAGCACCACTGCATCCAGCAAGAAGTTGGCAAGTGTGTCACACAGCATCTTAATATTCAAAGAGGAACTTTCTGTTATGCTGAGCTTTGCAAACAGCCATGTTCAGGGAGATTGTGGCTCCTTTTATTGGCTGTATTTCATTGAACTCTGGTCTCTTCCCCCCTCCTCTGCCCCACAGCGCTATGCACAATGGTGTGCTCACATGTTGCATTCTTAAGTTTCTGAATGTCATAGCTTTGTGGCCTGCTGCCAATAAATGACTGCCAAGGAGAAGGAATGATCTTAAGAGCATCGGCACGGGGGAGTTAATACAGTCACTGGATTATTCTTTCTTTGTGCTACAGGCAAAAGTGACTTTGAAGAACCCATCAATAAAAAGAAGAATAGACGACGCCTTCCTTTCAGTCAAGAAAAGTACGTTTTTAATGGAGAAAATTTGGTTTTCCATCTCAAAAGGAGTAGCAGCTGATGTGGGGATTGTTTTGCAAACAGCTCATCAATATTCAGTGTGGACCACAGAAACAAACACATAGTATGCAGTACTATTGTAAATGAATCCCACTGAGTTCAGCGGAGCTTGCTCCGAAAGGAAGTGCGCACAGGTTTGCAGCAATGTCAACAAACTTCCTGAAGCTTTGTGTTCTTTGGACTGTACTTTTGACATTCATAATGTGCCTTAAAAGAAAAAAGAAAAACCTTTTTACGTGAACTAGCTTAGATTAGTGTGTTAGTACTGAATATTGGATATATCTGTGTACTTGCCATAGCTTTTCGCCATTGCATATTGCCTAAAATCTTAGAGAAAAGGCACAGTCAAAATTAGCCTTTTGAATAGAATCTTGCATGTCATGAGCATATTAAGTTTAATTCTGAGAAAGACTCAGACTGGGTTAGACCCTTACTAAGCTTCCTTTAGTGGACATGGAAGCTTGCTTTGTAGGGTTGGGTTGCCCAGGGGAGAAGCATGAGTGGTAGTGCTTGAGTCTCCTTGTACTCCAGTGGGAGTCTCCACTAGTCCAAAGTTCCTTCCATAAACATTTTCAGAGAGCCTGCTTTTGAGAGCTCTACTTACAGTAGTTTGATCAAGGGGGCCAGTATGTTCTCAAATGTGATTTCCAGCATTAGTTATATAAAATTATCGTTGGGCGATTTGGGGAAGAGTTTAGCTTGGTACTAGAACATATGCTTTGCATGGGAAAGGCGCCAGGTTCGGTCTCTGGCATCAGGCAAGGTTGGTAAACACTCACTTTCTAGAACCCTGGAGAGTTGCTGCTAGTTTGTGTAGGCCAGGGGTGGGAACCCCCAGCCTCTCTGATCAGTGTAGACCTACCTCAATGAGCCAGATAAATCAGTGGTCTGGCATGTGCTGCTATAAACCAATTATGGTAGTATGCTTTCAGAAACCAAAGGCTTATTAGAACTTCTGCCCTGATTGTTGCTTTAAAAAAATACAAAAGTTTAGAAGGACCTGCCTTTTTAATGTTACTTTTAATTATCAGATAGATAAATTGCAAACGCCTGATGTGATGTGTGCCGTTCTCTCCTCTCTCTCTCTCTCTCTCTCTCTCTCTCTCTCTCTTAGCTCTTCAGCAACAACAAGAAAACCAGCAAGATGCCTATCACTTCAAATGCCTGGAAGCCCTTGTGCTGCTTCTCAGTAGCTAACAGTAGTAGTGTTGCAGAGCTGGTTCCCTCCCCTTTTGAAGGACACCAGAACCCAAATGGAATCTTAAATCCACTGAGTGGAAGAAATCTACCACTAAAGAATTATGTTAATTCTTTGTACTGAGGATCCTGCGCCACAGAAACTCCACAAAATGTGTTTGTCTGTGGCAACTCTGTTCCAGTGCCTTGATGCTATAAGAGGCAAAGGAAAGAATGGAATATAAAGCATGGATTTTTAACAATGTACATTATATTTTTATTTTTGATACATTTTACATACACTTTTTGCAGTGTCTTTACACATGTTTGCTTTTAGAAGACACGCTGCTCTTCAGCTGAAGCGTATTAATTATATATAAGGAGGCATAGCACTTATAATATAAATGATGTAAAACATTTTTTCCACAATGTCTGAACTTGTATAAATAAAGATGTCACCAAAATGTTGATTGGCACTATCACTTGCAGTGAGAAAAGGAGGACTGCCTCTTGGCTGCTACTGTACAGTGATTCAGCCTAGATACGGAAGGAAATGTACTCAGGCTGTGTTACCTCTTCCTCATGAAGCAGATGCTGAAAAGCCACTGAGATCAGTGCTAGCCAAAGGCTTTCAGAAAAGCTTGGGCTGCAAAATGCTAACATCATGTCTTATTCTACCATAGATCCATTTAAATTCATTTCAGAAAAGGGCTACCGGGGGAGAGTCCCCTTCTCCTTGTGCCCTCCATCTTTCCCAACATCAGGGTCTTTTCCAGGGAGTCTTCTCTTCTCATGAGGTGGCCAAAGTATTGGAGCCTCAGCTTCAGGATCTGTCCTTCCAGTGAGCACTCAGGGCTGATTTCCTTAAGAACCGATAGCTTTGATCTTCTTGCAGTCCATGGGACTCTCAAGAGTCTCCTCCAACACCATAATTCAAAAGCATCAATTCTTCCGCGATCAGCCTTCTTTATGGTCCAGCTTTCACTTCCATACATCACTACTGGGAAAAACATAGCTTTAACTATACGGACCTTTGTTGGCAAGGTGATGTCTCTACATGATAGAGCATGATAGAAGTGGATAGAAGTGGCATGGAGAAAGTGGATAGAAAAAGTTTTTTTTTTCTTATAGTGCTAGAACTTGTGGACATTCAGTGAAGCTATGGATAGTTAAACTATATAAATTCATGGAGGAGAGGGCTGTGATGGCCGTGCTTTGCCGCCACAGTTGGAGACAGTGATGCTTCTGAATACCATTATCTGGAAACCACAGAAGGGGAGAATATGCTTGAATCCTGCTTGTGGGGTTTCTCACATGCCAGGCCCTCCCCCACGTGTATACCAAACAGTGTTGGAACCTTTTAGTGGAGCATCCTGATTCTCCACAGCAAAAAGTAGCATTTTGAGGTGATAGAACATGCAATGAGACGACAAGCCAGAGTTGTGTGTGCTCTGATATGCACCTCATGATGAATAAATGAAAAAGAACAGGACAGGCAGAATAAGTACATGGGCAGCATTCATATAGGACTGACTAGTGTATGTTTTTAATACAATATTTCCTTTTTAAACAGTACTAGCTCACCTTTTGGCAAAATGGAGATCAAGGTACCAAGGGAGCATAAAACTCATCTTCCTTCATGCTCTCATTTAGGTTTTAATGAGGTTTATGAGGGTCTCATTTTTAACATAAATTATATTTTAACTCTCCATATTATTCTAAAAAAATTGAAGTGCAGCTTCCCTTTATTATGTTATGTTCCAAATGGCTTTAGAGAACAAAGTGTCGATGACTAAGAATCCTTTCAGGAGTATTAAGTATTGTGTGCCTGTCTTGGATCTGTCCAGAGTAGGTTTTGAATCACTGGTGTCCATAGCAACAATGCCACATAATAGTTAGTTAGCTTTCCTTTGATTCTCCAGCAGGCAGTTCTGTCTCAGATGTTCGCCATCCCTATGTTCTGACAAAACAAACATCAACTGCAAATCCATATTCTACTTTCATGGCTTTGTTTGTATTATTTTTTAGGTTGCATGCCAAATAACTAGGAACCATAAATGTTAGCTCTTTATCCCCTCCTCCCACTCCAGCTTTCACTTCTTTCACCATCCTTCTCATACGGTGAGGTAAGTGGAAACTAATAAAATAGAGTGTTAAATGAGAAGAAAGGCCTTGGAGGGATATTGTTAAATGTCTTTTGAGGCAGCTGAAAAATGTGTTGCACCTAGATCTAGATTTTTGTCACATCGGGTTGTTAAAAGTACTTCTAGAAAAGTGTACTTGAGGAAATGTGAAGTACTATGGAAGAAACTTGAGAAAATCATTGTAAGAGTGATACTTCTCAAAAGACAGCAGGTTTAAAAATGGAGGGAAATGTCTGTGTCATCTGTGTGTTTAGGAGTTGTTTAGATTTATATTTTAGATTCTTATCCTATGGCTCTAAATAAATGAGAGATGGGTGACCTCCCCCAACTAATTTTGGATTGGTACAGGAATTGAAAGCACTTTTGAGATTTTTAACGAGTTTTAGGAACTGAAATAAAGCTTACTCCAAAATCAATTCTAATTTGCTAAAATATTCTGGTTATGCCCTTTCCAAGTATTCCATATATCAGGTGTGAGGAACCTTTGACCCTCTGGGTGTTTCTGATCTACAACTTCTGACAGCCCTAGCAAGCATGGCCTACGTACAGGGCCGGGTTCAGAGAATACTGCCATCTGAATCTGGAAAGGCTGAGACTGTTTTGAACTGATGCCTAGATGCAATGGATGAGGACCAACATACTGAGACTGAATCCTAATAAGAAGGCGAGTGGTTCCTAGGTCTGGGAGTTGTCATTGATTCTCCAAGGGTTTGCATCCCCTCTGAAGAAACAGGTACATACTTACTCCTCCATCCATCTTTGTCACTGGAGGCTCTGGTAATCTCAGTAGTGAGCACAGCAAGGTCCTAATAGCAGTGCCATGGGGGAAGAAAGAGATTTCGCAGGGTACTTCAGTAGGAGGCGTTTTGGGGGAAAGTTGTAGCCCTTTCTAGGCATTCTGAAGCTGAGCTGACTAAACATGTCTGTGAAGGTAGTGATGGCAACAGCATGGGAATGACCAAACCAGATTTGCTCCCCCTGGAATGCCATTTCTGTTGTTTTTCATCAGTTGGAGACTGGCTATATGAAGCGGGGAGGCTCATTGGGGCTCCCTGTGCATTTAGCACTGGGTTTATGGATAAATGAGATATAAAATTGTTGCCTGTGTAGCATATTCTGAAAGCTGCATCTTTTGGACTCTTGTCTGCACACATGGCCCCTCTCCTGAAGTGTGGTTACATGAACCTATGTTTGTAAGTTAGTAGGTGAGATATTCAGCATCTTTACCTGACATGGAAGTTGGTTTCGGAGCATTAATTTCCCATTTCTATCCTCTTTGGTGCCTGGTCAAAAATTTATTAGCTCTCATTTTAAACTGTAGCTTTTAATATTTTTTTACTGAAAGTAGAGAGAGGTAAGGAGAGAGAAACAAACAAACAAACAAACAAACAATATAGTGTTACTGTTGTCTTTTTGTCAGGGTTCCTAATCTAAGAAGGCAAATGGCAAGTTCTGATGTTCTTTTGTGAAAACGAGCTATATTCTGCATCTTGTGGAGGAAATTTCCATGTACAGAGGAAATATGTGTGGGTTGCTCTGTGAAAACCACAGATCTGACGATAATCCATCCCTTGCAACAGTAATAGGGCAAACAGCAAATGTTCCATCCAGAATAGAAGAGAAATACAGTAAATAAAGAGGGCAGCTAGTTTCATGAAGCTGGATGACACACAGTTATCAAATAGCGAATTAAATATCACTTGTAATTATTACTGATGGGAGAGAAATTTGGTTCTCCCAATTAAAAGTGCGACCCCATCTAATCTGCCCTTTCCAAAACAATACACAAAAGAAACACAGCTATCTTTCAAAATTCACACTTTTCTCTGAAGTTTTCAGTGCAATTCTCCGACAAAACAAATGTGTAAAAAAATGCATATATGAGGGGAAAGTATGCATAAAAATGCAATTTTAGTGAAAATAATATAAAAATGAATTGCATTAGGCAAAACTGAATTTCACTAAAGATTCATCTTGGGTTAGAAATACATTAAATGCATAATAATAATAATAATAATAATAATAATAATAATAAAGTATTCCCTCTGCAATCCAATTGTTAGATCTCAAGACATTTAGAGCTCTGAGGATGATTTTTAAAAAAATGTTTTTAAATTTTGTAGGTAAAGGTAAACTGGCCAGTCTTGCCAGACTCTAGGGTTGTGCGCTCATCTCACTCTATAGGCCGGGAGCCAGCGCTGTCCGCAGACACTTCCGGGTCACGTGGCCAGCGTGACAAGCTGCATCTGGCGAGCCAGCGCAGCACACGGAACACCGTTTACCCTCCCGCTGGTAAGCGGTCCCTATTTATCTACTTGCACCCGGGGGTGCTTTTGAACTGCTAGGTTGGCAGGCTCTGGGACTGAATGACAGGAGCGCACCCCGCCGCGGGGATTCGAACCGCCGACCATGCGATCGGCAAGTCCTAGGCGCTGAGGTTTTATCCACAGTGCCACCCACGTCCCTTAGTTTTTTTGTAGTTTTGTAGTTACAGTATAACAAAAAAGAAAGAAATGTTGAAACATTGCCAGCTGACATTATCAAGAAGAATATTCCATCAGTTCAAATTTAAACATATATCCAAATGTCCAGTGATATTGATATGTACAAGTCATGTGTCTGAAGATAGAAAAGGATGGTGAGATCTGAGCACTGAGTAGTAGATGGTGGCTATTTGTCCTTTTGGTCTTGTAACACAAGTCTCTTAACTGCCATAAGGGCTCATAAAGTCTATGATGAGTTTTTGAAGAATGGGTAAGGATAGAACATCCATCTCTGAAGGCAAAAGGAAAAATGTTGTTTTGTGTAGAACAAATCAATCAGGAGGTTCTTGTAAATTGCCATTTATCTGTTTGCAGCAGGGATGGAGAACTGCATCTGGGTCGCACTCTTATCTGCGCCATGCCATGCCGGGCCAGCTTTGACAGGTCAGGATGGCTGCTGACCTGTCAGTCAACTGACATCACCGTGATGGCACATCACTTTGAAAGAATCAACCATCAGCTGACCGTTTGCACTTGCAAATATATGTTCTATGTGCCTCACACTTCACAGCTGTAGGGCAGATTGGAGTTGTTGTTGTTTAGTTGTTTAGTTGTGTCCGACTCTTCGTGACCCCATGGACCAGAGCACGCCAGGCACTCCTGTCTTCCAGTGCCTCCCGCAGTTTGGTCAAACTCATGCTGGTAGCTTCGAGAACACTATCCAACCATCTCGTCCTCTGTCGCCCCCTTCTCCTTGTGCCCTCCATCTTTCCCAACATCAGGGTCTTTTCCAGGGAATCTTCTCTTCTCATGAGGTAGCCAAAGTATTGGAGTCTCGGCTTCACGATCTGCCCTTCCAGTGAGCACCCAGGGCTAATTTCCTTAAGAATGGATGTGTTTGATCTTCTTGCAGTCCATGGGACTCTCAAGAGTCTCCTCCAGCACCATAATTCAAAAGCATCTATTCTTCGGCGATCAGCCTTCTTTATGGTCCAGCTCTCACTTCCATACATCACTACTGGGAAAACCATAGCTTTTGCTATACGGACCTTTGTTGGCAAGGTGATGTCTCTACTTTTTAAGATGCTGTCTAGGTTTGTCATTGCTTTTCTCTCAAGAAAATGTGCCTCACACTTCACAGCTGTAGGGCAGATTGGAGTAGTTTGGCCTAAATGGCCTGTTGGGCCTCATGGGGAGCTGTAGAGGGCCAGAGACTCCGCACCACTGATCTGTTGAGTGACAATGGGAGCAAAACAAGGGAAGGGCTGTAGCTCAATGGCGTGGCATGCAGAATGCCCCAGGTTCATTTCACAGCATCTCTATGTATAGTTGGGAATGCCCCCATCTGAAAGCCAAAGAGAGCTGCTGCTGGCCAGTGTTGACAATACTGATCTAGATGGACCAGTGACTTAACTCAATATAGGGTAACTTCCCATGTTTTGATGCAATGTGTCTATCTAAACTTCTCAATACATATCCAGTGTTGTCACACTGGGATTGCAAGTGCTTTCTTTCTGAGCAAAACATTAGCAAGAAGATGTTCCTGTTTAACTTTTTAAGGCTTTGTCTACAGCCCTTTGTTTTAAGGCACATCTCTTATCAAACTGCAGTTTTACTGCGGTCTCCTGTGTGGGACTGAACGTTTAAGAAATAAATCTCAGCAGGAAATAGGCTTTTTCCCTTTTCAGCAAATCTGCAGCCTCCAATCAGGACTCATTGCAGGGTTTAATCAGATCTTTCAGAGAGAAATTAAAAGCAAGGATAGTCATCTGATTTAAGCATGATAAAACATAAATGATGGGGAAAGTGGATGAAATGCTGCACAGTTTTGAACACTATGTAAGTTACAGCCAAGTCTTCGCACTGCTTCTGCCTGCTTCTGAACTGGAGTTTGTTCATCTCCTTAAATCAAAATAACTGTGCACCTCTCACGGAGGTACATTGCAAAGTTAAATTTATGTTGGCCAAGTGTGTTGCAGCCCTTGGATAATTCATCTGATGTAAAAGGAAAGAGTGCCATTGTTGTTCCTTGTAGCCAACGCATTCTACTGTTGTCCCATTTAAGAAGAGCCATCTCAGAGGCAAATGTCACAAGCAGCATTTTGTGTACATAATTCCAAATGAAATTGTGTGAAATGTTGCACGCTAGCCTTGGAGTATTGCAGCCATCATGGTTCAGCATGAAAACTGCAATCTTCATCTTGCTCTTCCTCTCAACCCCATTTTATAGATGCAGAAAACAGGCTGAGGATGAATGAATGGTTTGACCAAAACCATTGAGTTGGCTTAACAAGAATTTGAAAAGCACCTCCCATGTTCGCAGTGATCCTCTTTGCCTTCTGCTACCATGCTAGTTTATCTCTTAAAGCATATTAAAACTAAATAATAATGCAGGGTAGTTCCCCAGGAAAGCCCACCAGATTCAAAGGGTGGGAAATGTCTGAGCATCTCCAAAGAGATCTGAGAGAGCAACTGTAAAAGGCCACCTTGGCTGTGTTGGGCTTTATGAAGCTTTGAGATGTGTTTGACATCTGCTGATGCAACACATAATGCTAAGCAATTTTTTAAAAAAACAAACAAACAACCACCTGCTATTAATGCACCAAAAATAGTTCATATATGTTCCCATACTGTGCATGGCTGAATGAATGAGCACAAAAATGGCATCACACTATGTTTCTTAACTATACAGTTAGAATCGTTCTCTATTAATCACCATGTCCCTGCTATTCTCTATTTTATTTGCCCATGCTAAAATAAGTCACTTGGGGTATATCTATGTCAAGTAGGGTTGCTGAAAGAGCACTGGCACATCACCGATAGAATTAAGACTTTTATCATGTCTATACAGTAGCTCATGCAATCCGACTGTTAAACTGGCCAATGGGCGAAGGATAGACTTGCTAAATATTTATAATTTTATAACACAAGGGCATGATACACTTGCAATTCTGCAGAGATTAAGCCAACCCAAGAGAATAAATGTATGTATTCAAGCTAAATTGGAAAGTTTAGTGCAATTGTTAAGCAAACACTGAAACACCCCTCTTTCCTTTTCAGAATCACATTTGGTATAACACATATTTTCCTTCTGAAGCTAATGAATACAGAGTAAAGATTTTTGTCTCTCAAGTGACAGTGCGGCTTGCTCACTTGGGCCAATATTTTTAGGCTTTATTGATTCAACAAAATTGATGAGGACTAATTGAATTAATGTACCTTTTACTCTGCTAGAGTGGCAAGCCATCCTGCTTAGTAAGACCTTGGTATGGTAGGCATGGAATTAGTTGCAGGCCAAGGATATGCCCCATCAATAGGCAGTGTCTCTCAGAAAGGGTGGCTAACCTGTGGTCCATGGGCCACCCATGTTCCCCCAAGGTGGTTTTTTTTTTTGTAGCCCACAATTCCCCCACCAATTTATTATTTCTTAAACATTTTGAAAAATGACTCCTCCGACCCAGTTGTGATATTTTTGGGCCCTCCCAAGCCCCTTGTTTCTAATTTTTCACATAAAAAATGTTTTCGTTACTGGCTGCTCCCATATGTCCTCTGATATAATCATTTAATCCCAAAAGGTTTATTTGTGTGCCTCTTGCCCCCCAAGTTGTCCACTTAAAAAATAATATGATATTATATGATATAATGTAATATTATACAATATTTCTTAACTGGCCTGCCCTATGGCCCTGTGGTGTGATTCTGTGTCGCTAAAGATTTTTGTGGTTTCCCAAGACCCTGCAAATTTGTCATTTCATGCTCCCCCCCATATCTCCTTTTACATTTGGCCACACCCAATTTGTCATCCTCTCACCATAGCTTAGCCATGGGTCAAATTGACCTGCAGACCAAATCAGCTCCACCTGACTTTAAAGCGTAGCAATAGGTCCCTAGCCCAACACCATTAACTACTGAAATTTACTAGCAGTGTGAAAGTAGACAAGGAATAATGGGGACAGGGACGGGGACTAAGATCTGAAACTGACCTGTAGGGCTGTGCAAATAAATTCATCATACTGGTATTGAAATAACATTGTGAAAAGTGTTTCAACAAGGCAATATACCAGGGAACAAAAGATGGACACTTCAGCAAAGTAACCAAAGAACATAAAGAACTGGAAAGCACTTCTTTCTTTCCTCACATGCACCCCCACTGGTGGAAAAATAAAGAGGGGGAAGAGTTTTTATTTTTATTTTCTGGTGGTGTTTATGTTGTTGGTTCCCCCTACACAGCTTTCCTCCATATCAAAAAGGAAGGGTTTTTCATTTATTTATTTAAAGGAGACTATTTTTTTGCTTCCTTGCCCTCCTTCCCTCCCTTTGATAAAAAGGGAGAGGTTGGTGGGACGAGGGCCTTCTATGGGGTGGGGAGGTACGGCGAGACCCTCTGCCGCTGTAGATATATATCATGATATATCAAGCTATCATGAAATTTACCTGGTGATATATTGTGATGCTGAAAATCAGATACCACTCAGCCCTGCTAACCTAAGCAGCTAGGATGGGTGTGAAAGTAACTTAAATTAAGAAGGGGAGCATCTTAGATTCTCACAGACTTGTCATAGGTCATGCAGACATTTAGTCTCATTTGCTATTTCTACAAAACTGTGGAAATGGCTTTTCATCTTGCTTACGCATTTCAACAGGATGCATCATGTGGTCAGGAAATAGACACTTAAATGAAGTTCTTGTGACTGTCTTTTTAGTAGTGCTGGAGATGGATTGCCTTGCCTTCTTCATTGTTGCTGCTCTGCAATCATATCAAAGTAAGATAAGTTTCTTAAGTAGCATGCTGGGGGTAAGCTCTGGATACTTTGCCTACAGATCGTAAGCGTGTTTTGTAGTAAGTTCCATAGAAATAATTTCACCCTTTGGAGATCCTTGTTTAGCCTGAGCTTGGTCAACTTGTACTCGGTGTGGATGGTGGAGGGGGGCTGTTGGTTCTGGAAGCGTTTAGCTTGATCATTAGATGCTGCAGGTGTTACTGTGGTTCAGAGTTTAATGAAGATAACAGCATTTTCCCCCTCTTCTCTTTCTGTCTTGTTTCTGTCACAGTTGAAGGAGAACATGTGGATTCTACTGTGAAACTTGCCAGTGCCATGACTCTTGAATGTGTCTTTCCGAAGGCTGCAAATATAGTCCAGATGTTTTGGCGGAAGGAGGAGGGCAAAGAGAACATTGCAGTCTTCAAACTGCCTGACCAATTGCATATTTCCAGCAAATATAAGGACAGAGTTAGTGTTACTAACGATACCTCGAACATCAAGTCCTTGGTGTTCAATAGCACAACTGGGGAAGATACTGGCTTTTATCTATGCTCTTTTCATACCTTCCCGCTTGGGATTTGGAAAAAGAGAATACAGGTTGTCCAATCAGGTAAGGTAAAAGTTTTAAGTACCGCCTTATACACTAATGTAAATTACAGTATACATTATAAATTCAATTTATTAACCTCTTATGATATAATAATAAATAATAAAATCAATGGTAAGTGCAAATCCTACATATCTGTCAGCAAGAAAGCATCAGCTGCTATGATTAAAAATAAAGTAGATATTTTCAGGGATGCAGCTGCAATGTGAGCAGAGGCGGATTGAGGGGAGCGTTACTGGTTTGGTCGCACTGGGTTCGGAGCCTCAGGGGTGCCTCAGAGGATGCCACAGTGATGGGATGGAACTCGAGGTGGGGGTGGGGCGTGAATATTGCCATTGCACAGGAAGCCGCTGAAACTGGAGTTGCCAAAGTCCGCCATTAATGTAAGTCCTGCAACTCTTATTCTTGTGACACCGCCCCCTCCCCACTGCTCCGGATACTGAACCAAAGTGGCTCAGAGGCAACCTCCATGTGGCAAAAGGACAAGTACCGGTAACCATTAATGGAAGCAATATAAAGTGTTTGACCACCTAAAAGAGAATGAATGCATACCTCATAACTAATTTTGTTAAAATATCAGTATCTCCTCTATTCTCCAAATCTTCCTCCACCCCATGGAATTCTGAATTCATGTATGCAGGATTAGAAATGTTTTTGAAACCCTGTGGTGGGAGGGAACAGCTAGAAAAGAGATTTGGCAATGAGAATTGTCAAATGGCAAAAAGAGTTGAGGAAACCCCTTTTCTATCATCTAAATTCCCTCATTCTGACTTTTCTAAATAAAAAAAAAAAAACCAAACTATTGGTCTCCCATATCCTCTTTAAAAATGAACATTTAAATGACTGTGTTTGGCTTACAATGAGAGGAATAGGTCAATCACCCACAAGCACCTTTGCTCTTTCAAGACTGACGCGTGACTTTTCTCAATTTTGCTGGTCAGAGATTCAAGAAAACGGAGAACATATAGGTGTTTTGTGGGAAACTCTGACTAAATCTGTGACTTTTAGTGTACTAATTATCTTCCTCCCAAAGCTATTTTAGCTAAAGAAGAAAAACTGCACTAAGGGAATTGCTGCTTTTGTTGTGTGACTGTCAGCGGTGAATTACACTAGCTATCCAATTATTCCACCTGCTGCTAGGAGTGTTTAATTGTGGATGCTGCTGTGCGTATGTTACCAACTTGAAGCTAGCAGCCCTTGTTAAATGAACCTTTTATTCGGCGATTTCCTGTCTAGCTTGAAAGTTTTGTTGCCTCTCATTCTGGACTTTGAATAAGTGAACTTGGACACTGAGTCCCCAGTTCAGATTGTTAATAAGTCCCAGTGAAAAGTTTTCAAAGTGAAGGTTCATATTGTGTCTGCATGTAGAATAAAAAGCAATTAGATGTCCAGTTTGTGAAATTCAGTGGGAATTTGACACTTGCCTCCCATAGCTGCTGTCTTCTGATTGGCAGGCGCAATCCCTGTCATGTTGAGTTTAATGAGTTCTGTATTCTCTCTCTTTTCAACTGTAGCCAGAATAACACAAGAAAGGCCTGTGGAAATGTCATGGCAGTTTTCATCCTCCACAGAGCACATCACACTCCTTTGCAACCAGAGATATTCACGTTGTGTATGAGTGTGCTGAGTTCTTGGTGTTCCAGAAGGTAGCACACAGTAGGTGAATATGAGTCAGTTACAGAGCCTATGGTTTTCACACAATGCCATAGCTTGCGCCTCTGGTTGGGAGATGATTGAAAAGACTCTTCAGTGATAGCACAAGGGTACCATAGAAACACAAGTTTGGAGTGACACAATACCAGAAACATGAGGTTTTCTCACCCTTTATCCTTTTTAAGGGTTGTTATATAACTAAAATGGTTGCCTGCATCAAAGAAGGCAGTAACTGGTCATTAGTGAATCAATGAATCAATGATTATTACTAATAATTGTTAGTTTCTACATCAGGCATAGGCAAACTCGACCCTCCAGATGTTTTGGGACTACAACTCCCATCATCCCTGACCACTGGTTGTGTTAGCTATGGATGATGGGAATTGTAGTCCCAAAACATCTGAAGGGCTGAGTTTGCCTATGACTGTTCTACATTAACAAGATGTGCTGTATAAGCCAGGTTTAAACACACACACACCTGAGGGAATGGGAGTGGATGGAAAAGTTAGAATGGAGAAACTAAAATTAAATTTCCTAGAAGTCCTCAGTCCTGTAGCCAAGTTGTTATAGGAAAAAGTTGTAATTCTTCCTTTGCTCTGTAGCCTCAAAGCTTGAGCCTTAAACCCTTGTGATTGTAAGTGATTGTGACTTGCTCAAGGCCGACTGTGATTTGTTTTGTCCTCTTCCCTCCATGTCCCTTTTTTATTTTGTGCTGTGTTTTCTAGATTGCAGATCTGCAGACAGGGACTACCTTGTTTAGAATGATTGCATTTTTGTGAGGTTTGGTTTTTTTGGAGGGGTGTGTGTGTGTGTAGGCTGTATGCCTGAGCCCCTTCTAATTCCTGGATACAGCAATGGTTAAAATCTAATGGAAAGTTCAATTGTTGGGATAGCCAGACAAGTTTGTTGACACATTGTTGTTGTTGTTGCGTAGTCATTTAGTCGTGTCCGACTCTTCGTGACCCCATGGACCACAGCACGCCAGGCACTCCTGTCTTCCACTGCCTCCTGCAGTTTGGTCAGACTAATGCTGGTAGCTTCGAGAACACTGCCCAACCATCTCGTCCTCTGTCGTCCCCTTCTCCTTGTGCCCTCCATCTTTCCCAACATCAGGGTCTTTTCCAGGGAGTCTTCTCTTCTCATGAGGTGGCCAAAGTATTGGAGCCTCAGCTTCAGGATCTGTCCTTCCAGTGAGCATTCAGGGCTGATTTCCTTAAGAATGGAGAGGTTTGATCTTCTTGCAGTCCATGGGACTCCCACTGACACATTAATGGCCCCCTAATTATGGGTTGTTAGGGTGACAGAGGAAGTGGCTTTGTGCCAAGGGGCAAATGGGTAGCACCCCTCCCTCACCTGTTGGTGAGAAGGACAAGGGCCAGAGACATGCATGTGTGAACTGAGCTAGACACAAGAGACAGGCAGAAGCCTGATAGGGAGAGACATGCTTGGTTTCTGCTTGAATCCAAGGCTGTGGCTTTGGGAGAGACAAGAGTTTCTAGGGGTGTTGATTCTGTAAGCTCCATCATAAGCTTGGGTTGTATACATGTGCAAATAAGCCATATATCACAAAGACACCACACTCGCCAATGTCCCTCATTCCAAGGAAACCAAACCCTAGGTAAACCTCTGGGATCTCACACGCTTAGAGATTAGAACGTCATGTACCAGTATGTAGGCAGGTCTGGGAGCCTTTTTGGCCAAGGAGTGTGGGAAACAAATGATCTAAATAAACAAAAATAAATAAGGCTGGCACTAGCTGAACAGAGTTATGAAACTTGGTTTCTCTCATCTAACATAAAAGCACTGCATCATGCTAAATACATCCTATGTGCTTTATACATTATGACAGATTCAATACTGTTGGAAAATGAAGCCCAATAAGCCATCACATAAAATATGGCAATATGAAAATGGATTGTAAGTGCCAATGACAGCCAAATCTCTATTGCCATATGGAAAATCAAAGGGGGGCCACATACAGTATCCAGAAAATTTCTACTTTTTTTCCTTCATTTTATGAAGTTATAGCTTTATGTGCAGTATGTCAGCATTTCAAGTTGCTATAATTGCTACATTTTAAAAGGCATTTTAAAAAAAGATCGAAAAATGAGGTAGTTATATGACAGGAGAGAAAATGGAGAGCCGATCTGTTGCTTACGAAGCCGTAAATCTGAAACTAGGGGAACCTGTGATAGGTAGCCATTAAAATGACACACATTCTTTCAGATGAGTGAGGAACAAGTGGCATGGAAATGCTTGCTATTGTAATGATCTGCTCATGAAGAAACTAAACCGGAGCTGTAGCAGAACAATGAAGAAGAAGAATAAAAGCACCTCACCTTTGTAATAGCTCTGTTACTTCATTTATCTTTAATAGCTGCAAAAGATCTCCCTAGCAGGATTCTTGCATGGAACGGGGTGGGCGGGGTGGGGGAGTGGGGTGCGGTGGGGAGAGGAATGAATGCTATTGGAGATGCAAGAAGATTCTCCCCCCACCTCAGTCATTCCTAGCAGCTCCTTGCTTCTTAGAACATCTCTCTGTTAGGCTTCCTGGTGTTCTCTTCCTTCCTGTATTGCTAAAAGCAGGAACATCAGAATGTAATCTCCTTCCTGCAGCTGCACTGTTACCCTTACATGCACAAACACACACACACACACACACACACACACACACCCCAAAGAGAGGGAGAGGGGGGTAATGTCAGTAGCTAAAAGACAAGACACAGAAGGAAGACAGTGTTGAGGACAGGGTTTATGGATGCACGATTCTGTGAGATCATTCAGGATGATGGGCCGCCATTTCCAGCGATCTTTGTTCTGTGGGACAGGGAGTCCAGCTGTTGCATTCTGAACTTCAGACTTTGGGCTTCAGGACTGCACGGTCTAGCAACATACTAAAATCTACTAGGTGGATTATGCTATTAAGGACATGAGCTATTTGACATGATTTAAGGATTGCAAATTCTATTTTTATGATGTTATCCGCTGACGACCTGTTCTTAACCTCAGAACTGTGAAGCATGACTGCATTGCATTTTCTGGAAAATAGTGTATACCCATTATTCAGGAATTCTCCCGGTATTTAGATTCCAACCAAAATGTTGAAAACAACAGCAGGCTTGGATATATTCAGCACAGAAATGAAAGAAAGGCACTATGACTGATACTGCATGTAAAAAAAAAATATGAAGCAAACTTGAGAAATCTAAAATTCAATGTTAAAGGTCTCGATTGTTAACAGTTCATCTGGAGCATCTAATTAGAATTCTATCTTTTATAGCCATTAGCACCTAAGCCAGGGAGGTGTGTGGCAGCATGTATGAAGAATTGTCTTCCCAGAAAGAGGCTGTTCATACCCTCTTAACACAGATAGAAATGATCCACAGTAAAGGAAGGGCTAGATAAACATGAATTTCAAAAGGGGGGGGGCAGTCTTCTAGTAATCTCTGACTGTAACCAGCAGGGGAGATTCAGACCATCTTTCTTGGCTGAGGTGAGGAAAATAAGAGATTTATAATGAAATCCAATGCACATCTACCCTCAAAAGTGAACTCTACAGACTTCAGTGGGACTTTCTTCCCAAGTAAGCATGCTGCCTAATCAATGAATTGTTTTGCTGAAACAAAATGAGAGGGTGGTGGTGGTTGTTAAATCTATTATTATTTTTTTACACAGTGTTTCTTTTTTCCTCAACTTTTTTTAAGCAGGGGATTTTGAGCCTCGAAACTTGTCATATCGCCATATGATTGCTGAACCAGGAGCAAATGTCAACTTTACCTATGGGCCTGACCCCGAAACAACACTTTATCAAGTGAAATGGAAAAGGATCTATACAGACCATGTGGACCTCATAGTCCAATGTGATACATCTGGTATAGCAGTCTATGGTTCAGATTACGAAGACCGTGTAGTGATAGACTGTGTCGCCCGGGTGGCTAGCACAATTATACTTCGGAATGTCACAGCTTCTGACTCTGGGATGTACAGCTGTTCTTACATTGGGACGAATGGTGCAAATGCCACAGTCTGGACAAAACTGACCATTGATGGCAACAGTAAGTAAAGGGAATTTACAAAATCCTACAGTTGTTTGTAGGCATTTGTATTAATTTAAACACATGTAAAATTAGAGGCTGAATAGTTGTTTTGAAAAGCATTTGCAAGGCAAAGGGAGAGAGAGAAAGAGTGAAAGAGAATGGACCTTAGTTGGGCTTGGCTTGGCTGGATAAAAACTAGCAAGAAAAGAAAAGGATGGATAGGTGTTAAAGAGGAAAGATTGAAGGTGGGAAATGATAGACACAACCCGCCCCTCTATAACCACCCCCTAGCAATGGTGGTGAAGGAGGGAAGCAGCCAGCAGTCCAGATAAAATGAAGTGATAGAGGGAATCAATTTCCTTCCCCAAGATCTCCTGCTGTAAGAGGGTGTTAGAGGATCCAGAAGCACTTATATAGCAATCTTCCTATAAAGAAAATCATCATCATCTGCTCCCATCCCATCCAACATACTGTTTTCAACAGTGGTTAGAGTTCCAGATCTCAAGGAGAACTTCCAAGCTTCTTTAACTGAGAATGCTTAGAAATCCCCTTCTGGTCTTTCTGCTCAGCTCTGGAAGATTGGTGTGGATCTCAGGTTCCCATTCAATGTCCAGGAACAACACCTGAACAGGGTGTTATCTTCAGACTTGGCTATTTTGCTGCTCCAGGTAGTTTATTCCAGATGAATAGACAGGTTAGTCTGCTGTGATTAAATCAATAAAGAAAGTTGTCTTAACCCGCAATACATTTGTCACAATAATTTAGGGTGAAATTCCAGCTCCGCACACGAGGCAGGTAACAATTCTTGGGTAGCCCTGGATTTCAACATATTGTTTACCAACCCCTATTTGACTTACAGGGACATGCAGCTATTTTTCCCCCACCAGTGTTGTTGCTGCCATACTTTGAATTTGTTCAGGAAAATGATTGATTTCAAACACCTGCTCTTCAACGTGGCCATTGCGATATGTTTGCATCCTCCATCTGGTTTGTGTCACGTGAAGCTGTGTGCTCTCCAGAGGCTGCCTGGCTTTCTGGTGCAAAACTGGATGCTCAGGCTTCAGTGACATTGGGAAGATGTTTGCAAGCTCCTCACATGGCATATTTTAATTGAAAAACAAGCAAGTGGGAGGAAACCACATGAGAGGTGCAACATCTGCTTAGGTGCAAAGTTCTTTTGCCTCATTTGAAAGTGTCTCTGTAGTTTCTCACTGTCGGAGACCTCTTCCTGCACAGTGTGTGTGTGCTTAGCAAATGTTGTAAAACCCTTTGTGGCAAGGCGCATGACAAGCGGTTCAAACCACTTGTTAGGTTTTAGTGCGTTGTAAACTGTCGAGCCTGTCAGTGTTTCTCCCATATACCTCAAGTCAGGGCAGTGAAGGTTGAAAGCACTCACCCACAAAAAATTTGGACTCCTGTGAAGAAAAGTGTCAATATAAAAGCACTTGCATTTTTTGCCAGATCTTTAGGGAAATGAACAGACTCCAACACACACTTAATAGTATCCTATCAACCTTCTCCCCTCCAAAGATAGGGCAGATCTAGAAGACAAGTGATGTGTCTCTGACTTGTACACCTTGTTCTTAAGAAATCATGGGTATTTATGCTAGACATGAAATATTGGAGAAGCTCAGAACAGCATAAACTGCTGCAGAGCTTCCAGGTTCTGGTATTTTTCTAAAAGCTAAATCTGTTGGTATTTTTTTACTGACATGCATAGACCCTGAATGAGTATGGTACAAAGGCAGTCCGTAGAAGTATTCAGTCAGATGTCTTCAGCTATGTGAACAAAGTCAATCTGAATTGAACCCTTTTCAGACACTGCAATCCCACAAATTGTACTGCTATTTGGCAGGCACTGGTTCATCATGAGCATCTATTTTTGAGCACTTCATGGCTACAAGTTTGGCAGTCAGTGCTCACTCTGAACAAAACAGCAACTAATGTGAGCCTGATTTTCTAAAATTTTTAGAAACAGGTATTCTTACTGAAGCAAGTCCTACATCTGACGAGATAACACAATGAGCCAGGCTGAAACTCTTGAAGATCGGATTACTGATCTCTTCACTGTTTAGAGCTTGTTATGCTTCAGTTAAATTCCAGCAGGGTTTCCAGATTTCAGAATATCAGATTAGATTTTCCTCATGTAGCCAGAATTGGAAACCCTGAAGAAATGAGCACATGCACACATGGGCTTGCGTGTGCGCGCGCACACACTTGAACATTTATTTTGCTTTTCATGATCACAAACTGACTTGAATTTCATTTGACTGTCTATCACTCAGAAAATTGTCTTGTTTCTCTCCCTCTTGAGCAATAGTAATAACATTTACCATTTACCTTCCTAGTTTCTTTGGAGAGTCATTCTGATCAGCGTATCTTTGTTATTGCTGGAGCTGCTGTTGTCTTATCATTAATAATGATCCTCATCATTACTGCGCTTATTTGTCATCATAAAAAGTAAGCAAATTGTTCTGTACTCTATCTAATATTTGTTCACTGACTTGATACCTACTTAAAACCTAATCCATGTATTTGCCCAGCTAAAATTAATGGTGATCTTCAAATTAGCAGTGATGAATGTGCGAACAAATGGATTGAAAAAATCATTTTACTTTTTTTATTATATATTTATATACCACTTATTTACCACTTATACCACTTTATATACCACCTTTTTTGTCTGATGAGCTAAGTGTACATGGTTCTCTCCTCATTTTATCCACATAACAACTCTGTGAGGTAGGTTAGGCCAGTGTTTCCCAACCTTTTTCTTGTCATGGCCCCCTTCTGACCTTTCCCCCTTCCTGTGGCCCCCCATGGGCATAGCCGGGGGGGGGGGAGCAGCTGCCTCCTATAAGTAAAAATCCACACAAATCAATACAAATATGAGGTTCTGTCCCCCTCAACAAAAGTCTGCCCCCTAACAAAAATCCTGACTACCTCCATGCCCCCCCCATCGTCCTGCTGGTAGAAAAGGAACTCTTTAAATGTTTTGTTTATAAATAGAACATGTTTTATTGCTTTTTTATAATTTATACAAAATACAATCACATAAAATGATAGGAACATAATGAAATATTGTTGAAGCAGAAAAAGCAGAGACTAATAGAGCTGGAAGGGACCCCAAGGGTTATCTTTCTAGTGCAATCTCCTGCAATGTAGGAAACTCAGCTAAAGCATCCGTGACAATTGGCCATCCAACCTCTGCTCAGAAACCTCCAAGGAAGGAGAGTCCAGAACCTCCCGAGGGAGATTCATCTTCCATGTACCTTGGGTTACAGACGCTTCAGGTTACAGACTCCGCCAACCCAGAAATAGAACCTCGGGTTAAGAACTTTGCTTCAGGATGAGAACAGAAATTGTGCGGTGGCAGCAGGAGGCCCCATTAGCTAAAGTGGTAACTCAGGTTAGGAACAGTTTCAGATTAAGAACGAACCTCCAGAATGAATTAAGTTCCTAGCCCGAGGTACCACTGTATTATAAAAAGTAAACAACACTTATTTGATCCCAGTTATTTGACACAGAGGGGGAAGCCTACAGATACTGTCCAAAAGGTGCACAGGGAGTGGTGTATTTATGGGAGAATTTTAAAAAGCAATTGGTCCTCACTGACCTGGGCAAAAAGATCTTGTCGTCCGGAGGAGCCCTGGCTGCCTAGATGAAACACTATAGCCCCCACACCCTTGTCTAGGAGTAAGGCCCACTGAAGTCAGTGAGTAGTCACTTAGCTATTTACAAGATGCAAGTCAGCAGCACCAGACGACTCTGCTCAGCTGGGGTGGATTTCACTCTGCACCTTGCAGAGCTAAGCCAACGGTGCCAACAGGCTCTTTGCCCCTCGGCAGCATCCAAAGGCCCTGATCTGCTAGGCGCTGTGGTGGATTGCACCCCACACCTTGCAGAGTCAGGCCCAGGCTGCCACCGGGACCAGCACTGCTGGCAACAACAAGCAGCTCCGGCTCTCCCAGCCCTACCCGTTGCCACCCCACCACCACACTTACCTGACCTAGGGGTCCTGGATCAAAGGCTCTACTAGTCAAAACAAGAGCCTCTGTGATTGCCGTTTTCCACTGGAAACAAACAAGAACTGCTCCAAGAAAACGCATGCGGCAAAAAGGAGCATTAGGTTCTTGTGGGCCACCCCCTTACCTCTTGTGATTGGCCAAATGGATAATGAGCCAATCAGGATTTTTTAAAATTTTAAAAATGATTTCCCCCCTTCACTTCTTACTTCCCCCTAGCCTTGTGCTGTGTTCCCCCATTTCCGTGATTTTCACCTGTGCCCCCCTTGGAATATCCTGCCCCCCCTGGGAGCCATATGGCCCCCGGTTGGGAAACTGGGTTAGGCCAAGAGACAGTGACTGGCCCTAGGTCATCCAGAGAGCTCTGTGGCTAAGGGGGGATTTGAACCCTGGTCTCTAGGACTTGGGCTGACCCTTAACCACTTTGCCACACATAGTGGGTGAATGTACAGTGGTACCTCGGGTTACATACATTTCAAGTTACATACACTTCAGGTTACAGACTGCTAACCCAGAAATAGTACCTCGGGTTAAGAACTTTGCTTCAGGATGAGAACAGAAATCGTGCTCTGGCGGTGCGGCGGCAGCAGGAGGCCCCATTAGCTAAAGTGGTGCTTCAGGTTAAGAACAGTTTCAGGTTAAGAACGGACCTCCGAATTAAGTACTTAACCCGAGGTACCACTGTATATGGGTGAATGCTCCTTTCTCATTAATTGGCTGATAACCAGCATGGAAGCATTTAGAAAGAGGGAGGCCATATCCTTCTGATTCCTGTTGAGGAAAAGTGCCTTCCCACTCCTCGATATGAGGCAGTTGCAAATGTAGAAGTGTGACTCAAGCTGGGCTGCAGCTAGTTCCTAGCAGACATACAGAACATGACTGAACACTTTGATCATCTCATAGGGGAGTGAATGAATAGTTGGTCAGGCATTTAAACACAAATTTTGCTCAGGGTTTCTACCTTCCAGAACCCACCTTAATATTTTGCACAGAACCTCAAAATTCCTATGTCCTGGTTGTGGGTCAAGTCTAACAACAGCGGTTTTTTTATGTGCCAGCAGAAAGAAGAAGAAGAAAAGGATGATGATGATGAAAGCCTTTCGTCTTGCTCACACACAAGCAAATGTAGGTGAAGCCTCCTTTCTTACAGAATCTCCTTTTGAGGATCATCTTCACCGTGTGCAATAAGTCTAATGGCTGTGCCTCTCAAGCTTTTTGAGTCAAGCAACTTGCCTATTAAAAGCATGGATCACTTTTTGGGGAGGGGAAACAGTATTTATGAACAGTTACGGCATTTAGGATACTTTTGTATACCATAAAAACAAACTGGGTTTTGGGCCAGTTGATTTGCTACGTTGTAGGATCAGCACTGAAAGAGGTATTGCTATTTTTAAAGCAGGGTTCTGAACTTTTAAAGATTTTTATGCTCTTCAGACTAACCAGAGATTTATTATAACACTTAGCTCAGTTGGTAGAGCATGAGACTCTTGATCTCAGGGTTGTGGGTTCAAGACCCATGTGGGTGAAAGATTCCTGCACTACAGGAGGTTGGGTTAGATGATCCTCGTGGTCCCTTTCAACTCTATAACTCTGTGATTCTGTTTTAAAATATGCTCACAAACCAGGTATTGCTCCTACCTAACCATAGAAGAGCATAGTGATAAGCCACAGGTTGTGGTTAAAAAGAAAATGCCATATGACTTGTTGGGTCCCCCCACCTCCAAAGCAAACTTTGGTTGAGCTCATCCTGATTCATTCTTGCCTTCGATGCTTGGCTAATGTGTATCCACACGACTCTATTAGTCTGGGTTTTGCTTTCTTTATTCATCCTTTTCATTTCCAGCAGAGGGAAAGGGGAAATCCCCAACAGAGATCTCTTTTCCATTCTAGAGGCACTATTAAGCACTGCTGATCTGTGTGCTGATACAGCACAGTTTCTTTCTAATGGCTGGTGGTGTAGGACAGAGGGCATATGAAGAGTGTTTGGTCTGTGGAAGTATTGTTTAGGAGATGGTGTCCAACAGCTTCAGGGCCAAGTTGCCAAAGTTTCAATAGGAATTGCTTATCATGTTACGTTTCAAAGGCATGGGCTGATATATGAATCTGCATGGATGAATGCACAAGCTGCATCTTAAGTGTTTTATACATTACCACTAACCATGTTAAGGGTAAGCCAAAACCATTTACAGTACCTAGCTTTGTGTTATTTTTGGGGGGTCACAAAGAGTTCCCATTGTTAGCAGTTATTTGACGTACAACATCTTCTTTGTTTTATTCTGATGCTGGCCTGGTACACTTTGTTCTCTTGCCAGCAAAGGCAAATGAGACTGCATAGAGTGAAGGCAAATGGGGCGCAGCAGCCAAGAGAACAAGAGATTGACAAGAAGCATCAAAACAAGGTGATCCTTTGGTGAGATGGCCATTTTTCCAGTAATTTGTTCAACTATGTTAATTATAAAGAAAAGATAAAGGGAGAGCATTTGATGCAGCCCTAATAGGAGGAATAAGGCACTGAGTTCTGTGAATGGTTTTGTGAAGTTTTTCAGCTGTTTTTTGGCAAAAGAAACCTATTTGGCCTCTGTTCTCTGCTTTTTTTTTGTACACCATAAACTGGATGGTGCATGGACGTTTCTGGCTTGGGGTAGGAGGTAGGACTGGGCCATGAGTGTTATGCCTCAAACACCCTTCCCAACTCAAGACTTGAAAAACTGTTTCCAGAATACTCAGTCAGACACAATGTGTATGGGCATTGCAGTCAGCGTCCAAAGCCATTACATGCCTCAAATTTGCCTCTGTCGTAAGCATCTCTGATAGGGTGGTAGTCCTCAGTGTTCTTCACTGCTCTCTACTTTTCTCTTCTCTAGCCTTCAAACAAATATGGAAGACCTGGTTGTCAGAGTGCAGTAAATACTAGCAGAGGACAAATGACAGAAGATCCAGTCTATGCCAACTGCACAAATTGCTCACACAGACATATGTGAACATGGCCTCTTGTCTACTATGTGAATGACCTAGAGCCAAGGCTCCAACATACATTGGGAATGTGACTGAATGTGAGAAAAAACCCATTCCACTACCATTTCACTCATCCATGACCGAAGAAGTCCCACACACATACAATTGAACTGTGTGAAGACTGTAGGTATATATGAAGAGATAATTTACATAGGGGTCAAGAGATTAATAGTTGTGCAAGGAAGACAAATCGGCTGTGATGCGACTTGGAATGTCAGCAGAGCTGCTTTGTACTAATACAAATTTGAATATAAGTGGACTATTGAAATAAGAGACTGAAAATAGGCTTTAAGTTGTCCTGCAGCCAAGCACTGAGTAGGTCAGATGCCACTTTCCATAACAAAGCTGCTGCTGGTTCCTGGTGAGGTATGTTTCCTCTGGACACAATTCAATATGGACACAAACACACACCCTTCCTTCTGCCCAGAACAGGCAGCCTGAGCAGAAGTTCCTGCCCATTGCCGTAATATGATTACTCAAGCTTGCAGAAAATAGAAAGCAAATGAACAGATGCCAAGTCTTTCCTTTTCTACTGTACCAGTGAAAACAAAAAGACTCTTCCTGTCAAGCTCTAGAAAACAATTAGAATAAATTATTGTAAGGTTGAGTTATAGAATCATAGAGTTGGAAGAGACCCCAAGAGTCATCTAGTTCAACCCTCTGCAATGCAACTAAAGCATCCATACAGGTGGCCATCCAACCTCTGCTTAAAAACCTCTGGGGAAGAAGAGTCCATAACCTCCTGACAGAGACCGTTCCATTGTCAAACAGCTCTTACTGTCAGAAAGTTCTTCCTGATGTTTAGTCGGAATTTCTTTTCTTGAAACTTGCAGCCATTGGTTCGAGTCCTATGCTCCAGAGTAGGAGAAACAGGCTTGTTCCATGTGACAGCCCTTGAGATATTTGAAGATGGCCATCATATCTCCTCTCAGTCTCTTCTTTTCCAGGTTAAATATACTCAACTCCTTCAACTGTTTCTCATAAGCCTTGGTTTCTAGACTTTTGATCATCTTGGTCACCCTTCTCTGCACACGCTCCAGTTTGTCAATGAAATGAAAACTCTAATTGAGAGCAAGAACTGTCCATGAATAAGCATGGGGAGGAATGAAAAGAAAGCATTGCTCAAAACACACTTCCTTCAGGCATCCAGAAGGCATAAGGCAGGGAAGAGGAACCTGTTGTTCTCCATATGTTGTTGGACTGTACCCAATTATTGCCATTTTCTTCAGTCACCTCTCTGCATTCTGAGATTTCAGCAACATTGCCCATATGCTTTCAAATGTTATCTTCAAAGCCAAAAGAAATAGCAACATTAAGAAAAAGGAAAGCTGTAGGAATCCAAATGTTGTGTCCAGGATTACAATGTTTCATCTCTTTCAGAAAGGTAAACTCAGACGCTGTTGAACTTCAAAATTCACACCACCTTAAAATATAATATGGTGACATATATGGGCTACATAGTTCCTATTGACATGACTTTAACAGTGCCCACAGACCAGAAACTATAAAGGAGTTAGCCCAATCTCAGTGCATTTAGTTATAACCAGTGGAAATTTAAGGGACTGTGAAAGATGATCTAGGGCCAGATAAGTAGCAAATACTACCACTATTAGAATCAACTCAGGCATTGCATTCACATGGGAACAAATCCTGTGCTATACCTGCTAAGATCATTAAGTGATCTTTGCTCTAATGCTTAGGAGTTCTCAAGTTCTTCCTGAACCAGAGATGATTATCTTATTTCTTGAACAATGAGCAGATAGTTTACTGATTAGTGTTACTACTTTGTTTGTTTTTAAAGAGGTATTTTTCTCTAGACTTTTATCACTAAGCATCAGCTCCATTTAATCTATAGGTAATAACAAAGAGAGCAAGAGAGAGGAGCTCCTTGTAGCTAAAAGTGTAATTTAAATAGCTATGTCCATAAGGCAGTAATTTTTGGACCAATGAGATGGAGATCAGGAACATTTTTCCAGCATTACATGAACAGCCTAGGACATTGTGCAGCTTTATTTATTTTACAGCAAAATCAAATGGAATTACAACAGTTAGTTAGTTTGCTTCACCCAGACTTGAAGAGTTTGACTGCCTGCCATGATTGGCATCTGTGACCTCCTTATCCAAGTCACATATGTTACAATGGATGTTGTTGTTTTTCAGCAAAGAACTCAGGAAATGGAAATGTATTGGAAGTGTGTGCCACAAAACTCTATTATGTCAATGATGTTCTGTTTTGTCTGACATATCAACTGCATCATCAAATTTACAAAGAATAAGAGTAAAGAAATTTGCAATATTTACCAATGATCAGGAGTTCCATTTGCTAAGTCAGTGTCAATGGAGAATGGGCATGCGGCAGCACTTTAGGCAGAGTGTAGAGACTGCCATGTGTACTACGACATGCTGTGGCACCCATCATTCTCGCTCGTGGAGATTGTTAATCACATGGAGGGAAAGGAAGGCTGTGGTGGAGGTTGAAAGGGAGTAGCTGGGGGAATACCTAGGCAAAAGTGGCTACAGCTATTGCTTAGACCAGTGGTTTTCAACCAGTGTGCTGTTGGCCTGAATAATGGTCAAGGGTTGCTGCAGGCAGCACTGGCCCCTGGCCCTTTTTCCTTCCCTGCCTCCTCTAATGCCCTCTTGTGTCTCTGCCTCCCAAAGGCTTGCGCAGTTGTTTGTTGCAGCAGCCCTGGCTCCTGCTGCCACCACTGTTGCCTCCCAAGGTGAGTAAGTGCTGGCCTCATGCTCACCTTTGGCCAGTCTCCGTCGGGCTGCTAAGTCTGGGGGAATCCTCTACCCAGGCCCCCAAGGGGCAGCATGAGAAGGCAGCTCTCTTTGGGGTGGGGTGGACAGCTAAGAGACCAAGGGCAGCTGTGGCAGCTGCCCAGAGGACTCCCATGGAGAGGGGAGGGGGGAGGGGGGAGGGAACACTTCACAAGGGTGTGAGGAACTGCCAGCTCTGCAGACAAGGGGTGACATAACTGGGCTTCTGAGGCTCGAAGCTCGTTTCCCCACCAAGGAGCCACAGAAAGAATGCAGTTGGTTAAGTTGAGCTGTGGGCTCAGAAAGGTTGGAAACGTCTGGCTTAGGCATTTGTACATATGTGGCCGTATTTTGTGGACTGGGGAGCATGTAAGAGTGGCTTGATTGGGATCTGCAGACTTGCACAGGCACTGGAGGAAGGTTACCAGTTTCTGGTGATAGCCCAGAAATGCACCTCCTTTTGAAATGCACCCCCCTCCCCGTCTGTGAATTATGTTGGTACAGCAGTCAGTACACACAGCTGTTTTGTTCCCATATGTAAGGGTATGGCTGTGCTTAGTAATTTGACTTCTACCCAGCTGGAACTTGAAATGCCTTATACTAATTTATTTAAGACTTGAGTTTATAGCCCTTTCATGTAACACAATCAGTGTTTCTGGGGTTTTTTTGTAGTAGAATAACTTTATACTGGAAGAAAGCGAGCATGTTGTCTAAACAGAATGAAAAGGATTACTGTTGTCTTGTACTTTTTTTTAATTAGTTTGCTTTTTATCTAGTAAGCATTCTTTATTTTTTTGTTCATGTCTCAGATGCTTCCACAGTCTGTTCTGCCACAAACTTTTCACATTCAAAGCAGGGGGAGGGGGTAGAGGGGAAATTATACAGCACATCTTAGTATTTGTTTAATCTGGTTTAATTCAAATTTCATAGATGCTTTGGTTCACAGGGAAAACTGGATCATCACATCACACAGAGCAGTGTATTTAATTCTTTCCATTAAATAGAACAGGAAACAACAGTAAATGTACCATTCAGTCAAAAGAGAGCGTCAGTGAACAGTAGCTGAAGGCTGTTTTTAAACCATTAAAAACCACGGCTGCCCTGTACACACTTAAATTACGTTTTGTCCACCACACAACTGGGGATATCAACAGCATCTCATAGAAGAACGTATCACCATGTTTTCAAATTGTTTACACATGATGTTCTTGGAGTACTTTGTCTGCAGAGTGAGATTCTCTTTAAATAGAAGAAGAGGGGGAACTGTTCCAGCTTCACCAAGGCAGTGAAACTGATTCAAAAGCAAACATACAAGGGAAAGTGGAGAGCAGGAATTAAGGAGGCGACCACATGGATCATGGATTCTTTAGAAGAATGAGGTGAAAAACAGGTAGGCTTTGCTGAAGACTTTCCACTATTTGGCGCAGTGAAGAAACAGCAAAGATCAGGCAGGGTAAAGAGGTAAGAACAGCTTTCATGTCACCCCTACCAGCTGTCCATAGCACAAACACACATTTTATCTGGACTAGATAAATGAGAAAAACTACTGTTCCCAGCTTTGTACTTGTGATTGTTAATAGATGTGAGATTTATCCCAAATATATCTCATATCAATGCAATGAAAATTTAGGACATCCATAATGAACAATTGCGTGATTAGTGTGATTACTCTCAGCTTTTTGTTTGTAACTCTGCTATTGGTAAGTTTTTTATTGGTCTTGGTTGAAATCAAGAGAAAGTCAAGTTCAATGGATGACCCCAGCAATGTATAACTTACTGACCATAACTGTGGTCACTCAAATCTTTTGGAAATGTTTCATATGTAGAATAGTATTCTAGCTGCAAAAATTATAGTAGTGTGACCATTCAACCATGTCTGTCTGTTTCCGCTTGGGAACTTGGCTTGGCAACCTACTTGACCTGGAAGAGTAATTTCTAGTCTTGGACAAATGGCTAATTTCAGGGCTGCATTAGACATGCAAGGCTGTGCATTAAATGTACCACATTAAAACTTCAAAATTTATGCTAACGATACTTGTGGTATATGCTGTTGTTTATTTTACTCATCTTCCATACTTATATCCTGGTGCACACTTTTTGTTTTCAGTGCAGAAATTCATTTTAAAGGACAGGTTTCAAAAGAACCTTACGTTCTTTAAGGTGCAACTCACATAAGAAAACCAAAAGGGTTTCAGTAGCCAATAGGATTGGTGCACAGTTGTCTTTGTGAAATGCCATTTTTACAGGCTATGAATAAGAAAAAGTTATTTCTCCAAGGGCCATTTTATATGTACATATATCAACATAAACACAGCTTTGCTTTATTGGCATCTGAATTTTTATGCTTCTACTTGGTTGGTTGCTTTGTTCCTTCCTTCTTGAACTATAGGTGAAGTTGACTGTTCTTGAACTGGAGCTCCTTTTACAATTCTTAAAAGTGTGAGAAGTGGGTAGACTGAAGCAGGCTTAAATTACACAGACTTAAGAAAATGTGGATATGTGTACATATATGGAATGGTGTATGGAGGCAAACCCCATGGAATTTAATGTTATTCACCTCTGACCAATCCTGAATAGCATTGGTTGTTAGCTTTTGTGAGTAAGATGTACACTGGTAAATACATATCATGGATAGTTGTTCTCTTTCAACCGACCCTTATTGGTTGAGAACAGTAGAAACAATGATAAGTTGGAGCACGAAGTTGTTACAGCAAGTGCCACATTTTTAACCAGTGCTTTTCTTTTAGAAAAGGAGATACTGGTACTGCGTACCCATGAGTATCCCCAGAAAAAAAAGCTCTGTGTTGGAGCATGATACATATGGGCATTCCTATTAGCAGAACATATAATAAAACTGTGGGGCAGGGAGGGGGAAAGAAGTGGTTTCCATTAAAAAATATATATCAAAGAATGCTAATCTACTTAAATTGTAATAAGAACACAGTCCAAGCCAAATGGATGTACAACATGCATCAGTGTTGTATAATAACTGACTTGGAGAAAATATGGGAAGTTTTTCAGCTGCATTAGTAAAATCTAGCTTTGTATCACTAATATTATGCAAGGCCTATACAGGACTGGTTCTTCTATACAAAATATTTTTGACCAGGGAAGGATTTCTCACATGCTACATACAACTCCTGATTTTAAAATGACAAATGTCAATAACCACGGCTTCAAAAGAAGACAGGGGGCAACAGCCAGAAACAGAAATTCTGCATTGAGGTGTTAGGTAGCTCAACACTTCTCCACAGAGAAAGCTGGTCTCTCTGGGTAGTAGAAACACGGTGAGTGAGATAAAAGAAGAGTAAGTGACAGAGACAGGGGGCGTGATGAATTCCATCAGATCACACACTGGTTTCATTCAGCAGCTGTTCACTGAGGTGTAAAAGTCTGCAATCTATTACGACTGCAGGAATGGCTTGGGGGAAGTAATATCTCCCACCTTAATGTATCAATAAATGTTTAATCAAAGCAGACATTTCTTTCACACCATTTTAAAGAAATCTTTTCTTTCTGTCTTCAAATTGCAATAGATAAAACTTGATCTTACAGAGGTAGTAGGGAGAGGGAGAAGATTCTGACTCTTTTAACACATCCAGTGCTGGCCTCATAAAACAATGAAAGGCAGGAAACTCTACTGCTAAACAAGGCTGTCAGTTCTACCATGTAACAAAATACCCAGTCTGCTCACAGTGAATTTTCTTCCCTAAAATTTCAAGTGTTATGAGAATTGTTTTCTACACATTCATTACAATGAGCTTTATGAAGACTGAAGCACATGACGGGGGGGACGGGACCTTTTGTGCATTTACGCTTATGCCTTTCACTGTGTCTGTCCCTTTATTGATTTCTAACATGTCTCATTTTGTTTGTTGTGGATTTAAAAAAAAAAGAACTCTTAAATGAGGGAGGAACACCTATCTGGTGCCCTTCTAGAAGACGAACTTGTGAGTCATTATGAGTAGTTCAGGCCTCCTTGAGAGTAGTATTCTCTAATTATTACATCCTGAATCCTAATTTGAAATAGAGGGGGCACATACTTCATATGTGCTCAGAGATCCTGTCTTTAACTTACAGTTTTCAAAGTGTGATCCAAAGCTGTTGACACAGTTTCACAGCTGAGACTTTTGTGAAATTACACTTTAGTTATAAGGGCATTCAGTTGTCCATTTTCCCAATGATGCAGGTTGAAGACTTTTTTTTTTTTTTTTTTGCAGTACCTTGCAGTGGAAATTCACATGGAACTGAATTATTGGAAGGGCTGAAGCAGAACCCCTCCCAGCCTGAAGGCTCATGGTGCAGTTCAGAAACTGCAACTCTGGTCAAGTTATTTGGAGCATGTGCCTCTATTTTTGTTCAGACTAAACTAGCTTGTTTCTTAATGGCTTACTACATTTAAAGCCTAAAATGTTTGCGTCTGGGTTATTGAAAGGCCTGTTATTTCTAGAATGCTTCTGATTGCCCTTAGAGAGGTCAGCTGCTGAGATCTTGCTTCATGACCCTCCTATGTCTAAAGAACATTTGGTAGACAAGTCAATCCACGTACATCAGGCTCAGTTTGAACTGCTGGTTTTGGCCATTAGAGCTTTTCATAGTTCAGGGCCAGGGGATATGAAGGACAGCTTGCCTTCATGCATACCCACCCAGCAGATGCATACCCACCCAGCAGGCACAGCCCAAGAAATTTGGCTGCTTGTGGTGAAGGAGAATAGGGCACCTCCTCCCTATCCCATGTTAAAAAGCCAGCCGGACTGGGAGTTGAATTTCACTTCAACACTGGCAATAGGGCAGCAAATTCCATCATACCTGCAGCAGGCTAGTTTAGGGCCCCCAGGACATGCCATATGATATATACAGCTATGTCCTACAACAGAGGGGACTGTCCAGGGAGCTCAGAAGGAACTACCAGGTAGGCTATTGCTCCTGATCCCGTTATATCTGTCACCTGAGGCATTCACCTTACTCTGCCTAATGGTAGGGCCAGCCTGAATATTAAGGTATGTGGCAGTGAAATCCCAGGGTTCTCTTGCTATCTGATGGGAGGGTGGGTTTCCTCAGTGCTGGCACCCTTCATTTGGAATGCTTCTTCCAAAGATGTTTGCCTGACGCCTGCGCAGATGCCATTTTGGTGAAGGTATTTTTTCATTTCCCCATAGTTATTTTATGCCACTTCCTTTCATATTTGGTTATATATTTTAACAATGCATTTTAATTTTTGAACTTTGCTTGATGTTTTTAACTTTACATGCTGCCTTGTGAAGATGTTGCTCTTTTTATCGTCTTACTCACAGTCATAACTGCATAATTTTGGGAGGAGGTGGGGGAATGCTAGGCCAAAAGCAGCATTTTATTTTTAGAAAATGATACTATGATAGAGGTATAAGAATGGCACCAGTAGTGGCCAGCAGTCAATCAATTATTTAATTTCATAAGTTACAGTAGATCTCTGTTATTTGAAGACCTAGCTGAATAAATTGTGTTGCCCTGGAATGTGATAGGCATTAGCATTACTTCAGAACATACAGTTTCCTAGTGATTGTTGAAATCCTGTTGTATCACATTTATTCTACTCATAGGTGCTGCCATTTATTTTTTGATCTTTAGAAAAAGACTGAAAGTTTTGGGCACAGTGTGCTGTTGTGATTTCAGGAAGACTAAAAAAACACACAGTTCAGTTCATTTTCATGTGGCTGTCCACTGTAGGAGACTGTAAAAAATCAACGTTGCAATGAGACAATGGCTGTGAAATTTAATCATGACTAGCCTATGGTTGTATAGCAGAGTTAGACACCAGACAAGGAATCTAGAACAAAATTAATGTTGACAAAGAGAACAAATCCATATTAACCATGAAGACTTGAATAATAAGAACAGAACTTGAAATTGTAGTTATTTCTTCCAGCCCAAGCATCTTGCCCTATAAAACTATATGGAAATTGGGCTGCTGCCTAGCAATGTAATATCAATTTTCTCACCTGCACAGTATACAGAATTAAAAGTATACTGACTATAAATTCAGACTTTACTATTTAAATATTATCTACAATGGGAAGACTTTGACAATGCTTTGTGACAGTCTTCCCTTGATATCTCCCCAATGGGAAGTTTTGGATTATTAGGTTCAGAGTACACAACAGCAGAATCTGGGCATAAAAATTCAGTGTGGGAAATATTCTAGGCATATGACCTCTTAACACACAACACAATCTATTTTCTGAAAGGCTACTAAGCGCCGCCATGCCATCCCATTGACAGTATCTATCTCTATATCTATCTTGTGTATTAACTGTAGGGATGAGAACCTGATTAAGAGTCACTGGTGCCTCCTCAGAAATTCCACTTTGGGCTACTGTCCTAAATCCCATTGAAGTCAGTGGGAATAAACTGTGCATAATTGGTAATAGGACTGCATACTTCCTTCTGAAGTATATTTCAAATTTTGTTTCCCTGGTACCATTTCTGCAAGAATGACTCGGTTGGTAGACTGATGCCTAGGATATAAAGGTGGCTACTGTCATGGATGAGCAAGCTTGACAACTTAATTGATTGGCAAGAGCCTTATATTGAAGATGTAATGTTTTGCTCCCCGCTCCCCCAAACAGGCAGCATCTGTGGTTGTGCAGAAACTTCAGCTGCACACCATCAGTACTGCAAAGGAAATTCTTCTTTCTTCTTCTTCTTCTTCTTCTTCTTCACATTTTCCTTTTTTAAAAAACAAAACATATGGACAAAACCAAATACAAAAGTTAAATAAATAAAACACTTAGACTCTGCCTCAGGGAAGCAGTGATCCAAGATTTCACCTTCACTGTTGCAGCCTGGAGACATGTGTCCTCAGTTTTCACTACGGCTTGTCCTCTGTGGACACCGAGGAAACGGCAAGTGGCTTCCAGGGCCTACAGGCAGGTTTCACACTAGACTGTCTCTCTGGTTAGACACAGGGTGTGTGTCATTGGATCAGGCCTGAGCTGTAGCTGAATCCATAGCTGCTAGACAGTGACATGCGTGGCCCGTGCTCCTCATCCTGCTCTGAGGTGTAGCTGGGAAATGTCTGTGCACGAGTCACTTTTGTTGAGCTGAGGCTGTGACCTGGAAGGAAAGGAATGGGGAGGGGAGGGGAAGGAGACAAATCTCATGAATATTGTTATATTTTAACAATTGCAAATTGCACATATTCTTGATGTTAACAAGATACACTGATATTCCAGAAATGGTTTATCATTCATTTAAAAGACTATGGTAAGATATGTGTAAAGGGAGAGCTGATGTCAACAATAATTCTACAACCTATCTTGGGCTTCAAATATGTGTAAATAATATGGTGCTCCTACAGCCTATATCCCTCCTCATAGGCTTCTGGACACTGTAGTTTGTTAAGGATTGCTGGGAATTATAACTCTGTGCAGTACCCAGAATACTTTGGGGGGGCATGTGCTCTAAATGTGCTTGAAAAGTATAGTTTGTACCTTTTTTGTTGGACCTGTTTCTGTAATGTTACAGACCGTGATAGATTTGGAAAGGGGTGTATTCTTGCTCCACCTGTCACCATATATTTTTAAACACAACACTGGAAGCATGCTAACTGAGTGGGGAAAGGAAGGTAAGTCTCACATAGATTTCTCCAGTTTGCTCTAAACTCGTCGGTAGGTACATACCAGCCCTTTACATTTGTCTCAGAACAAATTACAGTCACAGAATCTTTTGTAGTTTCGCCTCTAGTCTGGAGCAAAGAGAACTATAGCATGAAGCTTGGGTGATTAGGATGACAGGGCATTCTAATGCAATATTAGTGTTCAGCTTCCCCTGCATTCAGATGACAGAATTATTAAAGGTTGGATTAGTATGGCTCAGGCTTCCTCAACCTCGGCCCTCCAGATGTTTTTGGCCTACAACTCCCATGATCCCTAGCTAGCAGGACCAGTGGTCAGGGATGATGGGAATTACAGTCTCAAAACATCTGGAGGGCTGAGGTTGAGGAAGCCTGGTATGGCTGGTTCTGCAAATATCTCATGACCATCTTGATCCAATCTGCTGGGGAAATGCAGTATAGAAAAGGTAATCTCATATAATTCCTGCTTAAATCCACTGAAATTTACAAGCCAATCAAATCCACAGGAGACCAATCAATAATAGTTATGAGCAGAAAAAGTACAACAGAAAACAGTGGTATCAGAGAGTGAAACCAGTACAGTGACTGCAATAATCAGACAGTGTTATAATATTACACAGCAAATGAGAATACACATACGTCTTAACAGTGTACTAGCTGGGTGAATTAACCTTTGCTTTTGAAATCTTTAATGAAATATCGTGGCTTAGATGTCGTTTGGCTTCAGGAAGCCTTTGTGTTAAAATGTAAACCGGCAGATGATTAATGAATGGGAAGTCATCAATCTATGCAGTTTGCTGGGATACCAAAGGCTGATTATAAGTTGCTTCTACTAGGTATCACTCTCCCACCAGATTCCACTTGCTATGCTTATAATACATCAGAATACACTGTGAACTTGATAATGCCTCCTTTAGAAAGATGCCCCCTGGCCTAAACTTTTGTGCTTGTTACTGCAGAAATGCCAGTGTCGTCCTGAAGATGTAAATCTTGTCCCCATCATCCTGACTTTTTAAATGTTCCCCAGTGGACTCTTGATACAGACGTTTTATTTGTACAGATAAAGTTCATAAGGAAACAAGCAACTTTTTATTCCTCTCCCTCCCAAAACAAAAATGCACATTCAAGATATTGCAGGCTGGTTTCAGTTCGTCACATTTTTACAATGCCTAGCCATAATTTTTAAGTGGGAAATTATTTGACGCCACCTACAAAAGTTCTATGAAGAATAATAGTAGCAGTATCTGGTAGTGCTTAAGTAGTTAGAAACATCTGAAACAGCTATGTGTATTTGGTTTTACCTAAAAAGAAAATAAAAGTTCCCAAGGATGGTGGTGGAGGCATGGTGGGGGGAAATGACAGTAGGTCATAGCCATGGTAATTGTTCACATATCACATGATTTCTCTGCACTTGACTGTTGTGTTTATCACCCTGCCTTATGCTTTTTCTTGTCATCAGGGCAGGGATTGAGAGCTTGTGGCCCTCCAGTTGTTGTAAGACTACAAATTCCATCAGCACCAGCTAGCATGACCAATGGGTAGGGTTGATAGGTGTTGTAGCATCTGAAGGGCTATAGGTTGCCTCTTCCCTGATCTTTTCTTCCATTGTCACCTGTAGCCAAACAAATTGTTCAGGCTTGCAACAATGCAACCTGTTTGGCAACAGTTAACATGAGTGTACATTCCATGACCCATGACTTCCTCATTCAAATGACCTTCAATTTAAAACAAGAACAGATAAATTAATGGTGCTGTTCAACTTTAGTAATTCCCAACAGATTACTGCTAAACGCAGGGCTTTTTTCATCTGGAGCTCACTGGAACTATGTTCTGGCACCTCTCAGGTGGGCGCAGGGCCGGATTTAGGTTTGATGAGGCCCTAAGCTACTGAAGGTAATGTGGCCCTTTATATGTCCAGTTGTCCTTTGTTAACAACAAATTGTCGCTGGTTTTTTGTGTTGAATATATGCTATATGGTAATTTATGGACCTAATAGGTATTTAAAGCCATTTGCACATAACAAAATATGTATTTTATCAAAGTAATTGTTGAACTGAAATACAACACAGGAGCCTTCACAACACAAAACACTGTTGCTGTATGTAGGTTTTATTTTGTTTTTTAATCTTATATTTTGGAAATGTATATCTAGTTTTTTCCCCTTTAAATTTTTTTTTGCCCCCCCCCCCCGAGAGTGGGGCCCTAAGCTATAGCTTGTTTAGCTTATACGCAAATCTGGAACTGGGTGGGAGCCACTGATATTATAAGAGAACAAGGGAGACATTCATGGTGAGTTCCGGCACTTCTTTTTCTAGAAAAATAGCACTGGCTAAACTTACTATAACACAACCTGTTAGTAGACAATTTACAGTGATTTCGAGTTCATTCCCAGTGTAAAATTTCCGCTTCTAGCAGCCAAGCCATTTATAAATAATGCATACAACTGTTTTCATATAAAGGGGGAATGTAATACATGCTTGATTCATGAGTTTGTGTGACAGATAGTTTAGATCTTGTCAATAATTTAGCAGTATTTAGGAACAGGATTTTTGTTCCAATTCAGAACAGCACTTTTGTAGTCAGCAACTGGGAGACAAATGTTCCTTTTCAAGACCGTATTGTTTCACTGGGGGCTGATTTTGGGCTGGTAGGTCACCAGGGCACTAAACTTGGTTCCAGTTGCTCCCGTTTTTATGTACACTTTGATAACACTCAGTCCCTGCAGGAATTTATATAACAAACAGCCAACTAATCAAAGCGACAATAGTAATTGTAATAATGGAATGGGAACTGCAGGAGGCTGAGGCAGGCAAGGGCCCACAGGCCAGATCCCTAGCTGGCCAGGTGGGGCTTGTTAGCTCTGAGTGGAGAGGTGTGATTCCTCAGCTGGAGTAGGCTTGGAACAAGTGAGGGTCACATGCCTTGTCAAGCCCAGATGCTGCAATCAGCATGCAAAGTATAAAAGGGTAGCAGAGTGGAGGTGTTGGGTGTGCTTAACTACCCAAGCTGTTGGACCTTGACTTGGCTGCTCCAGGACCATGCTTCAATTTGGACTTTGGACCCATAGATTGACTCTGCGCTGGAGACTTTACAATACTGACTTACTGCCAGGTAGGCCAGAGTCTGGGACATTTATATTGAAAATAAAGTGCCTGCACCAAATGAAGGAAATGGTGAAGCTGACCTACAAAGCACTTTGTATTTATCACTCATAATTTCAAAGGAAAATGTAACCAATCCACTTTAAATTGTTTAATTGCAATGGTTCAGTTGCCAGCAATTTTTAGAGAACACTTGGGAGTGTTTGTTCCTTTATTGTTGAGCCTTATACTGCAAGTCTTTACATGTCTATTCAGTCTTACTAAATAGGACTTTCTGCTATGTGCCTGATCATTCTCAGTTTACATTGTTGTTGATTAATATCTCACCTTCTTCCTTTGTCAGGGACTCAACACAGCTTACAACTAAATTTTATTTCAGTCCACTTATCTGTTTAAGGTGTTGTACAAGCCTGTAAAGTAGGTTAGGTTGAGAGGTTTTAATTGGCTCAAGGTGACCAGGTGAGCTTTACAGGGAAGCTGGGCTTTGAACCTGATACCTGAGTGCGTTACTATGTGCATTGGGCAGGCTGTGTGGGGGCAATACAATCATGCTTGGTATCAAAACTGGAATGCTAAAAGCAGGTAACCTCTTGAAAGTTCCAGAGGGCACAAAACACCACAGCTTGATTTTTGTATATTTCATTGTGTGGGGGCCCCAGAGTGCTTTGTATTGGAATTGTGTTTGGAAGTCTGGTTTTGTACTTTTTCAGATGAAGCTAAATTTCTTCCATGCTTTCACCTCCATATCACTAAAATGGAGGAAGGGAACTTAATTCTGTGGTTTGTCTCGGGTGCCAAAATGTCTTGGGTCGGCCTTGATCCTACATACTGTAAATAACCTGCAAATTTGCAGCTTTTTTAATAATATGTTATTACTATTGTAATGCAATGGGAACACAGATATATTTCAGTGCTTGTCAGTTTATCAATCTACTTGTATCATCTAGACAGCTCTTTAATAGGTTTTTTGGGGGGCAGGTGTGCTCCACTGGGTAATATTTTGGCTGCCATCTTTTCTTTCTTTCTCTTTAAGATGGTCTCTCGCAATTTATAAAAGCTGGGGGGGGGGGGGGATGTTATGGCCAAAGCACCGTAAGGTAAAGTGTCGTTTTTATCTGGTGCCGATAGTGGTTTTTTTCCCCTTTTCATAGCTTGTGAATTTGTACTAAGAAAGAAAGATCTGTAGCAACTTCAGAGTCAATGGGGAATTTGGATTAGATGCTATTAAGGAGCTGAAAGAAGAACATTAATGGATATTTGAAGAATAAGATGAGAGCAGATGCTACTGCTCATACAATCACTTAGATCTCTCTGGATTGTGAAAGTGATCCCTTCTGATCAGAAAAGTTCATAAAAAAATCTTTAAGAAAATTTCCATTATTATTGCAAATTCCTGTATATTTGCAGAAAGGCATGGAAATAACATTGCTACACTTTGGAGAAAGTGTGTTTCAGAGGTGCATCAAATTCTATTTTTTTGTAGTCATTTTGTGAAGAAATGTGACACAAGGGGATGGGGGGGAGGAAGTCCTATGCTCACAGTTAATTTCCACTGGGACGAATGAAAACACTTATTTCCAGAAAATCAATTATTATTGCTGCTGCTATTAAGGACATAATTTTCCCCCCATATATATATATATATATATATATGAGAAAGTTTTCAGAACAACATACTCAGAATAAGAGCACATGAAATAATAGTTTGCCATGTATCCAGATTCTGATCCAAATGTTTTTTTGGACCACAGCTATAGCATACTTAAGCAAGATCTGAAATCTGGTCAACATCCTATAACCTCCTTTGAAGCATTAAATGGCAGCTTGCGTATGTGTGTGGGTCATTATGAACCAAATATCAGTGAGAAACCTTTCATATCAACAATATACAATTTATTAAAGTTAAGTTCATTCATTCAGCTGATATTGAATCATCATGTGATATACATGCACGTGTTATCTGACGCTTTCTGGCCTTTATTTTCTAGTCTAAGGCTCATGAAAATGTGATGCCTTGCTTAATAGCCTAAGCTGTTCATTGCTTTATATTTTGCTGATGATCCTCTTCGTTTTCAGTACTGATCCATTTGTGCCTGCCTGCATTGTGACTATATTTGATTAAATGTGGTTGTTTATGGCTAGTGGTAAGATTCAGCAGTAAGGAAATGCAGAAGACTTTCATTTTCATTAAAACAACTGTTTGGCATTTTAGTCTGAAGTACAAAATGTGGCTGTGGTGTAAAATGAGCATGAAAAGGCAAAAGAGGAAGACAGTTATTGAACGCTCTGGTAGGAATATAATGATTCACCCTTTTGTGAGAGTGCCTAGGGACTTCAATTTATGGGCATGAACAAATAAGATAAAGTATATAAAAAAGGGAAAAATAGTTTATATTGGAATGACCTCGAATGACCTGAGATGTGAAGGAAGATATAAAAGTAATGAAAGAAACGCAAACCAACCAACCAACAGAAAGTGATTGTTGTGCCCAGGCACAACCCAAGCAATAGCAATACACCAAGAAAACATTATATGAATCAATGTATTGCTGATTTCACATCTACGCAGATTTATAAGATAATTTTCTTTTATATCCTTGAAAATTACCTCTAGTACCTTGCATTCCAATAGGCACCTTTTACCAGCAGTGATGGATTTTTGATTTACTGTTCTGATAGTTCATATTACTTTCCCTTCTTGTCTCCAATGATGCCACTGTAATTAATCAGATGCACCCTTATCAACTGCTCTATATACTTATCTATCCTATTGGATCTCCCTGTTGGTTGTGGCAATAAAAATTGCAAGGTGGATGTAATATTAACATACTAATGTGATCTGCAAAATATTTCTCTGCTGGAAATTATTTATTACATAGTGAAGACCCGAGGAAGCTTTAGTGGTGGATTCCTGCAAGTTCAAGTGGGGACTTAGGAAGCTATGGATGGAAGGTAGTGTTTGGGCTGCCCCTTTCCTCCCTTCTCAGCGTTCTGATTTGAGGACCCACCACCCGCTTGTGGATAAGAGAGACACATGGACATAGTATATTAGGTTAATGGGCTAAAAAAGGCCACAACATTGATTACAGCATGCGAGAGGTATTGGCTTAGGCATTGGATAAAACAACAGAGCATGACTCCACCCCCTCAGGAAGGGGTGAGTCTAACAAGGGTTAACCACCAGTAGGAGGAGCCTGTTGATGCAAATACAACTGTAAGCTCCCCCTGATGTCACCGGGTGTCGTGCCATGACCCTAGCCACCAGCAAGGGTGTGAGACAGGATCCACGCCTGCCGGACTCCTTTAACAGAATACCCATAAAGTGGAGGGGTAGGCAATGGCCACACCCTGCCCTCCAATACACAAACATATTCCAATGCCTAGCTGCCAATACCTAAAAGTTGTGACGATTTTCTACGAGGTAGGTGAAAAACCAAGTGGCTGGTGCCAATTTGCCAGTTGGATAAAAATTCCTACCAGGCCCTTTGGACAACCAAGGCGACCAACCACAGGTCCATAGCAAATTAGCTTTATTTGTAACCCTGATGCAGACAGACCAAAGTGGCAACAGAATATATAGTTGGTGATGGACTATGTGGTTTCAGCATCTGCATTATCAGAAACGCTGCAAGGGTTTGATTGCACAAGCTACTCCTGGAGAAGTGTAGTTGCAATCTTAGACATGCTTGACCTGAAATTCCTACTGACTTCAACGGGACTTTATTAAAATAATATCATTGGTTTGTTTGTTTATTGAAAACAGTTCTACTTTAAAACCATTCAAAAGTAGAGTCTAATAATTTTAAAAACCCTTTTAATTTCATTAGCACAAAACAGAAACTTTCGGTGTGTTTCCTGGAAAACATGTTGATGTTTGTGGTGTGTGATGAAATGGATCAGAACTGGCTGGTGCAGATATGCATCAGTATTAATATAATGGAACCAATTAATATATTATTGAGAACTGTAGGCTTTGGAGAGTCCCTGGAGTGGTTTTTCTTCTAGTCATAAATGTCTTTAGGAATTCTAAAACAAACAAAGTAGTTGAGTAACCTGTTATACAGCTGAACAGTTAAGCAGACAGAGGATGAAGGCAAGCCAACATTACAGCAGGTTCTTTACTCCCCATTCCGGCATTCACAATTTAAATAACAGACGTGAATTACCAATATGCCTAATTTCCAATTTAATGTTGCCATCTGCAGGGATATCCTGTTCTTTATAAATTTATTGTGATGCATTCAACTGGGAATCTGAAGAATAGGTCTGTGTAGCCAAATCCTAAATTGGGCATATTTCGCACCCTTGCCTTAAAGAGACGAAGGGTTTATATTTTTTAACAGTAAACTCAATTCCTCTGTTTCTAAAATGCAGGATAGCAAATAACTTCTATGGGAAAATAATTTTGGGCCTAGTTTTCTTAGGTTTTGTATGCATTGCCATTTTACAAAGTTTTGATTTTTGCTGTTGTTGTAAAACAGAAACGCCCTTAGATCTGCCTGTCTGAAATTTTGCTAGGTTAATTCTCTTGTATGTCTGCAGGTTTCATGCACCTATGTTAAAAAAAAAAGACCCAGAAAGTTACGGCTGCTGATATAAACAATAAACAGGATAGCTTCCTATTATGAATTGAAGCAACTTTCTAAATGGAAGTGTATTGGGAAGCTTTTAATGTTTGACATTTTATTATTTTTTATATTTTGCTGGAAGTCACCCAGAATAGCTGGGGAAATCCAGCCAGATGGAAGGGATATTATTATTATTATTATTATTATTATTATTAATTTGAAACAAGCATTGTTATTCAAATTTGGAATTGTTTCCTATTCAAAATAAAGTTGGTTTTCAAATATGGTTTTAGTACATTAGGAAATAGTAAAAAAGAAGAAATTCTCATCCTTTGCTATAAGTAACTAGATACAACAGCAAATATACCCAGTATACTTTATGGATGCCAGTTTTGGTCCAAGATTAAAAGCAAACAAAAACTACAGAGCATAAGGAAGGTCAGTTATGTAACAAAGGAGAAATAACCAATAATCCGCCAAAATCACAATGAGCAACAGTTGCATTTACAGCTTTTCTTCTTGGAAAATAAGACTGCCTAAAAGTAATTCCACTATAATAACCATATTTCACTTTTAGTTAAAGCCAAATCAATCGGAGAACAAACCTAAGTGGTGTACTCAGCTGAATGCATCAGGCTGCGGCTGAAACAGCTGAAGTGTGGGATAACAATGCCATTAATGATAATGCATAAATGATTTCTACTGAAACAATACCGAGAAATTATTATAATGGAACTCAGCCCAATAATGACTAAACCACCTTGATTACTCAGGACATTGATTCAGCATGATCAAAACCATCCCACTTCCAACCTTCTACCATTTAGTGACTGCTGTTTTTACAGTTTCTTGCTACAGATTTTTACTTTTCTTTTTCTTACCCTAGAGAGTCAGCATAGCCCCAGGACTATCATGCATTACTGAGGGTTCTGCTCTGCCTGCTGTGTACTATAGTCACTTACTCTGCAACTGTCGGTTCTCCACTGGCTTAGAAGCCAATAGGCTATTTGTTCTTTTGTAGGGCAATTTTCATTTCTTTTCTAGTACGTCTTGAGCCGAATCATATTGTGCGGAATGACAAGATAAGTAAAATATGGCTCACTCATCCTCCCTCTCGGGCTGCTCCTTGTCTGTGGCACTTCCCACATCCTGCTCCTCTTCATTAGACAGCAACAGTCAACCCATTCGGGATCATGGGACAAGTCATGACAAAAATATCCATAAAGGGGAGAGCCTACCACCTTTCTAGGTAAAGGGCTCCATTGTTGATCGGCTATTACTATTAAGATGCTTCTCCCAACGTTCAGCCAAAACCTATCCTCTTGTAATTTAAGTCTATTCGATGTAGTTCTGCCCTCTGGAATAGCAGACAATAAGTATTTGCTTCCTTCTATGTGGCAGCAATTTGCATATGGGGACCAATTTGTGTACAGCATGTCTCTCCTTAGTCTTCTCTTCAGCTGTAATGGTGGTGCTGGAAACCCAGTGGATATGCAGGACTTCAGTGTCTTATTTGGAAGTACCATATTTTTCGTCCCATAGGACGCTCCGCCCCATAGGACGCACCTAGTTTTTTGGGGGGGAATAAAGGAAATTCCCCCCCTTTATTTTCCCCCCAAAACCAGGTCGGGGGAACCGAACCAGGTCAAGGAACAGCGGGATGGCAGCGCTGCGCCTCCCTGCTGTCCCCTGAGCTTGTGGGGCTGGCCGATGTCTGCCCAGCGCGCGGGGCGCTCTGCTTCAGCGCGCCCCACCCGCCGGGCAGCAGGCTGCTATCCGCAGCATGGGGAGCCCTGCAGGTAACTCCTGCAGGGCTCCCCACACTGCGGATGTCTGTCCGGCGCACGGGGCGCTCTGCTTCAGGGTGCCCTGCGCGCCGGGCGGCAGGCTGCTATCTGCAGCGTGGGGAGCCCTGTGGGGAACTCCTGCAGGGCTCCCCATACTGTGGATGTCTGTCCGGCGCACAGGGCGCTCTGCTTCAGGGTGCCCTGTGTGCCGGGCGGCAGGCTGCTATCCGCAGCATGAGGAACCCTGCAGGGAACTCCCGCAGGGCTGCCTAGGCTGCGGATGTGTTCCGGAAGCGCCGGGCGCTCTCCTCTCAGCGCGCCAGGCGCTCCGGGAAGCAGGCTGCTATCCACAGCCTAGACAGCCCTGCGGGAACTCCCGCCGGGCTGCCTAGGCTGCGGGTGTCTTCCTGAAGCCTGGAGAGCGAGAGGGGTCGGTGCGCACCGACACCTCTCGCTCTCCAAGCTTCAGTGAAAGCCTGCATTCGCCCCATAGGACGCACCCAGATTTCCCCTTCATTTTTGAAGGGGAAAAAGTGCGTCCTATAGGGTGAAAAATACGGTAAGTGGTTTCCAGGGGGGAAAGCCATTGGCAACGAGACCCAAGCTGTTAGTTTAAACAGCAAATTGTGTCAAACAGATTGAAACAATGAAACAGCAATTCAGGCACGCACAGAATTACAGAATTGTTACTGTTATCAAGAAATCAACTTATTTACTTAAGAAGTATTTATATACTGCTCTCTTGCAAAACATCAAGACAATGTACAGCAAAATAAAACCTTTAAAAGCAACACAAAACAATTTCTAAAATGGCCGGCTACGCCAGAAAAACACACATCATCATCATCATCATCAACAACAACAACTGCATAGGCCTGTCAGCAGAAACTTGCATTTGGAATCATTGACTAAGATATAAACATAAATCAGAATATATGATTTGAATTCAGACTATCAGAATATAAAAGACTTTGTAATATAAATAGTTAAATTGGGCACCTTGTTGTTGTCCAAAACCCCAGTGTCACAGATGTCCCCTCAAGGGACATTTGAGAAAGCAAACCTGTAGTGGGTTTCAGATGACTGTTTCTAATAGTCTGAAAATATAATGCAACTATACATTCTCAGGTTGTTACCCTGAGGGAGAACGTTGCTAATTAAATAGCTTTACATTATATCTGGGCTTTTTTCTGGGTGCCTGTTTTTGTCTTATTCTATTACTTAGATTTATTTTTTAAATCTACAGTCTGATAAGCTAAGCTAACCTCATGGTTTTCAATAAGGAAACCTTCAGGTCCTGAGTATAAATTTCCTAAGAATCTGTCCACATTTTCCTTTGCCACCTGCTTCTTTCCAATATGTTGTCTTTGCCTCTTCCACAGCAGTCACAAGTAAAATAGATGGCCCATCTGTTAAATGCTTTTGTCTACCCACTGACAACTAGAATATGTATTTTGAAAGACCAGGGAGAGAAAGGATACAAAGACATGTTTTGGTTTTTGCTATTACAGCAGCTTGCAATAATTCTCAGAAATTAATATTTATCATGTATCCACTCACTGATTATGAATCAATTTGTGTGATTACCTTTATTTCAACTAAAGTAATGTATTTAGGTATATAATTATATGAAGATAAGCTGACTGTTAACAAAGCACTTCTTCATGCTAAAATCCAATTACTACTTAGCATAACATTCAAATGCGAGTGTATTTTTAAGCAGTGAGGTTTGAAGCTGGTGGGGTTTTCAGAAAGGTTATCTGCAAATTCTCTTTCAGTACAAAATAAAATATGCCGCTCTGTCAATTAGATGCAGCCTGATCCTATATACGTGGTGTGAACAGTGACTTAAAACAGTGTTGCTTCAGTCTGAATGAAGCTTGAGGCCAGTCATGTGTCTCCCACCAGCCCCCTGTTCTATAGGCTAACTCCTATTTCATGCACTGTCGCTCTGGGAACTGTTTTCTTCAATGCAAGAGGCAGAGTTGGGATGGAATAGCCTGGGGGGGGGGAGTGCAACTCTGCACTGCTGCAGGTCCACACACAATTGGTTTCTGGGACTGTCCATCATCAGCTGTAACCCTACATCAACTGTCATCAATGCCTGCTGTAGAACAAACCACTACAGCCTCTCAGGTGCAGAGGGATCCATAACATAAATGATTCCATTGTTGCTGAAAGGCTTTCAGTGTTGTATGTTACCTCTCATTTGCTCTCTGTTCCTATCCCATCCCAATCCTCCTTTGCTTTTCCATGCCACCCAATAGGTTGTGTCCATTAGCTATGCAATCACGCTACTGCACCACTTTGGTTTACACTGCTTTATGCTCCTTTCTAACTTACTTTTGGCCATGTGGTGTTGCTTTTGAATGTCTTCTATCCCTACTGTTGTGATAAGTAGTAGTGAAGAGTATTTGGCTATCAGAACTGAATAATTGTCCAGGGGGATTACTTCCAGCATGAAATATGATGGTACCAAAATGATATCAAGGTCTGTGCTAGACAATACTCGTTGGAGACAGCATCCTACAGTGCAGGTGCCACCACTAAGTAAGCTTTTTCTGTGGTAGCCACCCACTGCACCACAGATGATGGGGCACCCAAAAGTGCATGTGTTGAGGAAAGAACATGGTGAGACAATGAGTCCTTCAATATCTTTGTTCCCCGCCATGAAGGGTGTTAAATGTCAAAATAAGCACTTTGAATTGAGTCTGATGATGAGATGGGAGCCAGTGGAGTTGACAAAGCACAGGCAAAATGTGAGATCATAACACCCAGTCCCAGTTTATAGCCTTGCAGCTACATTTTGGACTAATTGTACTTTCATACCATCTTCAAATGCAGCCCCAAGTATAACACATTACAGTAGCCTAATCTGGACATTTTTACTACATGGGTCTGAGGCCAAGCTATTTTTGCCTAGAGCTTCTCCTTGTTTATATTTATTGCTTGGTGCTGACAAATCCAACCTAGGCTGGAAAGAGACACAATTCTCCTGGTGGTGTTGCTTTCTCAAATGACTCTTCATAGAGACACTTAAAAAAAGAAACCCTGAAGAGGAGAGCCTGGTTTATAGAGCATATACTAACTTTTAGATAATGAAGACATATATGAACATAGAGCTAAGATGTGACACACAGTTTACCATTTTATTACCTATAATTTGTCTTCCTGGGCCTGCATAGGTTTATTCGTGCTTTTACTGCTTACAAGTAATTCCCATTTGTCCTGTCTTCCTACAAATGTGGCAACATTATTGTTACTTTGAATTCTAATATTTACAGATTAGTATAATGATTCATTAATCAGTTATTCTTAGTGGAGTCTCAGATGCCAGACCAGAGTACCCTCTTAAAGTCCAGGGCTTACTTACTTACTTTATTTATTTATTTATGAGATTGATACTGTACCTTTCTAATGTATATGAATCACTCAAGGAAGCTTGCAATAATTAAACAGTGATTTAATTACTGCAGCACAGCACCAAAATAAAAATATAGTAACAATAAAAAATAGGCAATAAGAGACAGCATGATAGCTAAGATGCAGACTTCTATGAAATCACTTCAGTGTAGCAAATTAAAAGCTTGCCAATAAAGTGTTCATAAGGTGGTGGAAGGCAATCGGAGATGAGGCTATCCAAAGCTCCCGAGACAAGTTGTTTCGCAATACTGGTGAGGCCACTGAGAAAGCCCTATCACTTGTATTACTTTATTATTATTTCATTTTGATCACCTTTTACAGTAGAATGTCTCAAAGTGACTTGACAAAAAATAAGATACAGCAAATGAAGGCAATTTAAAGCATTGACAATACAAGATACGTAAAATGCTCCACCAATAATAAATTTATAAGAACCAAGTCCTACCCACCCCACTGAAAGATGAGCATCACCATATTGTCGGCATCTGTCCATCTTGGGAGTTGATGGAAGGATGTGCCTTTGGGCATCAAACCATTGATCTAATTTCCCTTTTACATTCTCACAATGCCCCCAACGTACCACTGCTCTGGTGAACATTGTGGGAAATTTAAAGCAGTGGCCAGATTCAGTTGCAAACATGGCCACTGCAACAAGGTAAATTTGCCATCAGAGGAACAGGCTCAGCAGAGGACATTTTGCTCCGGGTTTCCTCAAACCTGGAGCCATGATGATGGTAATGAAATGCATGGGTCAATAATGACTGATCTGATGCTTTCTTAGTAATGTGCCACTTAAATTAGCTTGTACCACCTTGGATGTATTTAAAAAATGTAAAACTGAAAATATAAATTAAAATATCACAGCTTAATCCTCTGCATGTTTATTCAGAAGTAAATCCCATCAAGTGCAGTGAGGCATACTTCCAGACCAGTGTCTTATGTGGGGTGGTGTTGGAGATTCTGTGGTAATTGGTTTATCAAATCCCCATCAGGACATGGCATCCTTCTTTCTACAAATAAAGAATGTTTAGCCGCCACCACCTTTAAGAATCACATATATTCTGGAAATTCCTACCGATAACACTGTCTTAGCCGTATCGTCAAACTCAACTTAGTTTTACTCTAGGCAAAGTTCTTTGACAATTTTAGTGTTCTTGAAGGATCAAACTTATGTAGTAAAAGTGGAAGTTACTGCATTTACCAGCAACATGATGGATGGGACCCACTTGTGAACAACTTTGGATCCAACCTAATGGTATAATTTCATGATCTGCTACAAACCATCACTTCCTGTTTGTGGTACCATATCATATGATTAATTAAGCTTTAGGTGGCAGTCATTTGGAGCCATCCATCTTCCTTCACAAAGGACATCCTCTCTATTTGGCAGCTGTTTAACTCTGCATTTCTGGTGCATTTCTTTGAGCACAAATGAAAGTTAGCCGTTAAAAGTACAACATGAACTGATAGAAAAATGCATCCCAAGACAGACACATACTGTGCTCGCTAGCAATCAAAAACTCACTTTTCATACTTGACTCGCCTCCAAGTACACTTAAACCACTGATACAAAGAAGCATGAAGCAGAGTCAAGACACAGTTTAAGCAAGCTCTGTCTAATTCATTAATTGAGAGTCCAGCCAGATAGTCACCAAGCTTTCTTTACACTGCCCGTGGCTGATACAATTAGCATGACATTTTGTTTTCCGTGTTCTCTGATACAGATCAGCTAAAATGCGAGCAAATGCTGTTGCACATTCTGTATCAAAGCCTAAATTCATGCAGCAGCACTGGCACACGTGCCTTCCTTGCTATCATAGTTTTTCTTGCCTTTCTCCCCAATGTCGAAAATTCAAACAAACTCCTTGGGGATAGAGAACTGGCCTTTTTTCTTTTCTTTTTTCATTTATGAAACACTGTAAAGTGTCATATACATTAATTGTGCCAAATAAATAAATTCATTCTTTAAACAAGAATTAGCTTAAGGACCAAAAATGTGGAACAATCATGGTTGTTCTTCAAGAGTATTTTTCATTATCATCTGTAGAACAAAGGATGCATGGTAACAAACACAATATACCGTATTTTTCGCCCTATAGGACGCACTTTTCCCCCCTCCAAAAATGAAGGGGAAATGTGTGTGCGTCCTATGGGGCGAATGCAGGCTTTCTCTGAAGCCTGGAGAGCGAGAGGGGTCGGTGCGCACCGACCCCTCTCGCTCTCCAGGCTTCAGGAAGCTCTGCGCAACCCTCGGGAGACCGGCTCCGAGGGTTGCGCAGAGCCTGCCTGCAGTCCCCGGCTCAGCGCAGCTCTGCGCGGCCACCGGGAGCCGGGCGCGAAGTCCCGCCCCGCTCCCGATGGCTGCGCAGAGCTGCCTGCAGTCCCGGGATCAGCGCAGCTCTGCGCGGCCACCGGGAGCTGGGCGCGAAGTCCCGCCCCGCTCCCGATGGCCGCGCAGAGCTGCCTGCAGTCCCGGGATCAGCGCAGCTCTGCGCGGCCACCGGGAGCGGAGCGCGAAGTCCTGTCCCGCTCCGGATGGCCGCGCAGAGCTCCCTGCAGTCCCGGGATCAGCGCAGCTCTGCGCGGCCACCGGGAGCTGGGCACGAAGTCCCGCCCCCCTCCCGATGGTCGCGCAGAGGTGCCTGCAGTCCTGGGATCAGCGCAGCTCTGCGCAGCCACCAGGAGCGGGGCGCGAAGTCCCGCCCCGTTCCTGATGGTCGCGCAGAGGTGCCTGCAGTTCCAGGATCAGCGCAGCTCTGCGCGGCCACCGGGAGCGGGGCGCGAAGTCCCGCCCTGCTCCGGATGGCTGCGCAGAACTGCCTGTAGTCCCGGAATCAGCGCACTTCTCCCCATAGCCAGCCCCACAAGCTCGGGGGACAGCGGGGAGGCAGAGCGCGCCTTCCCGCTGTTCCCTGACCTGGTTCTTCCAGCCCTGCACCTGGGGGGGAAATAATTTTTTCCCCCTTTATTTCCCTCCCAAAAAACTAGGTGCGTCCTATGGGCCGGAGCGTCCTATGGGGCGCAAAATATGGAAGTTCCTGGAGCCATTTATATTATCTGGTACCAAAACAAGGAAGGTATGTAAAACAAAAGTGCATTCTGGTAGGTTACTTATTAAGTGGGAAGTCTATGCTATATAGTCTCATATCTAATGTACACAAGAAGGAAAATACAATTCTATGCCCACTAACCTTGGAGTAAGCCCAGTTGAAATCATGTGTAGACATGCAAAGGACTGTGCTGTTACTCACTCACTGAAATCCATGGAACTAAAAAAATGCTTAAATTTTCTGGATCATGACTTAACGTTAAAAAGAAAAGCAATAAATATACTTTTAACTGTTCAGGAGAAGGCAACATAATGCTCAGAGGGAGTGGTGTTCTCTCACACTTGTCCATGAATCATGGTAAGATGTGCTGAGGTTAAGGAAAAATCAATTCATTTCACATTTTAATGTGCAGTTACTTAACTTGTACTTCCTAAACCAAACTATAACACAGTGATCTTTCAAAATCTTCACCCCCTTAAAAATGCATTTAGAAGTCTTATATTATGGAATAGTGCACAAATAAACATATCTAATATATACATGTAAAAATAATAAGCAAAATGCTTTATATTGAGCTAAATTACATACAAAAATGTGTATATTAGGAAAAAGGAACACAAACCGCTGTGGAAATGGGGTGAATTTAACTGAGAATTGGAAAAAAGAGAAACAAAAAATGGCAGAGTCACCCATCCCTAAGACAAATTTCAGTTTGTATATGAAGTTTTTGACCACCAAAGGGCACTTGGGCTCTGTCAGCCATTTTGGCTCGTCAAACTTTAACTTAAACATCTATAGGTAAATGAAATTAGATTATTCAAATCTGTAAAGTACAATAGTTACAGCGCAAACCAAACCCAAAATTCACCAGGATTGTTGAGTTTCAAATAGGTGGAACTTGGGCTGTCCTGTCTGAACTGAGCTGAGGCTATGCTGGTTCAGTTAGGGCTCAATCAGTAAAATTTAAGCTGGCAGAAATTGTGCCAGCATAAATACCCCAAAAGGGGCATTCCTGGGGTGTGAGGGGTCGTGAAAAGGGGCAAGGAGAGACCTATACATATTTCAGCTCAGTCATGTGACCCGATTACCCAATAGAACTAATGTTGGCAAAAAGGCTGGTGTAAGTCAAACTCTATTTTAAAGTTTCAGGTAGGTAGCCGTGTTGGTCTGACGCAGTCGAAATATATATTAAAAAATTAAAAAATTGTCTAGTGGCACCTTAGAGACCAACTAAGTTTGTTCTTGGTATAAGCTTTCGTGTGCATGAAGAAGTATCTGAAGAAATGTGCATGCACACGAAAGCTTATACCAAGAACAAACTTAGTTGGTCTCTAAGGTGCCACTGGACAATTTTTTTTTTAAAAAAAAATATTTCTATTTTAAAGGTTTACTTTCCCTCTCCCAGGCAGCAGGCTGCCTCAGCTGGTAGTATCTCCACTTCTGAATGGACTTTACAGTAGGGTTAACTTATGCTGACTTAATTTTGGGATTGCCTTGCCCATCAGAGTAGACCTACTGAAATCAATGGACATAAGTTAGTCATGACTGACTGTGATTTGGTAAGATGCCAAATGGATATATACTTTTCCAGATAAAACTGATACCGAAGTGAAATTGTTTTTTATTTGTCGAGGTTTCTTTTGTTTTTGTTCCTGCTTCAGATGGTTTCAAAAATATGACCCGATCTTCCATTCAGGCCTTCTATTCACTGAACTGTACTTATCTACCAGACAGTTAAAAATAGCTAGACTGTCCAACCCTAGGGTGAGTCATCCAACTGCATGCCACAGTTTTAGGCAGAAAACTTCATGTTAGTTTGAGAAGAGAGTTAACTGCCGTGGAGTCAAAGCCACAGTTATTCAGTTGTAAGTTTCACTGCATTTAATGGTATTTACCAGATCATAGAGGATTGCAGCTTTTAAATGTTGATTTGTTATTTGAAAGTAATTATATTTTCTTATTTAGCTGGCAAAGCTATTGCAACGTTAAAGATTCTTTATAATTGTCTGTGGAAATGACGAAAGAACAGCAAATCTGAAATGAAAATATTTGATCAAGGCAAAGCATTATGCAGACCTGTCATCAACCTAACTTCAAATGAATAACCTATCCAGTTATTACCATGGCTTTAAAATGTCCTCAACCAGCCCAAGCCCTTTGGGCATCACAAGTCTAAATGCATAAGCAAGAAATAATACATATGGACACACACACTTCCACTATAAGATCTGTCTGCAAAATATATGATTATTTTGAATCAGTAAGTGAGCACTGTCCTCTCCTCCAACTATGTGCTTTCATTTTTTCCAAATAGCTACTGTTGCTTTCAAAGTCCTCTCCCCCCTCCCCAACAGCTTGCAATACACAGTACCTCCTGTCCCCAGGACCTGGGAGCACTGAAATCATACAGCATTTATGATAGAAAGAAAGCTTTCAGCAGAAAATGCCTGATTTCTATGGCTAGTTAATTAATCTAAGGTAAGACAAAGTCCATGGAGTTTTCTTGGCAGGGATACTGGAGTGGCTTGCCGGTTCCTGCTCCAGGTGGATCACGTTTGGTCAAAACTCTCCACTATGACCTGTCCATCTTGGGTGGCTCTGCAAGGCATAGCTCATAGCTTCTCTGAGTTATTCAAGCCCCTTCGCCATGGCAAGGCAGTGATCCGTGAAGGGGATCACTTTTTTCCTTAAAGAAATGGGAGTGCCTGATCACCTCATCTGTCTCCTGAGAAACCTCTATGTGGGACAAGAAGCTACAGTTAGAACTGGATATGGAACAACTGACTGGTTCAAAATTGGGAAAGGAGTACGCCAAGGCTATATATTGCCCCCCTGCTTATTTAACATATGCAGAATTCATCATGCGAAAGGCTGGGCTGGATGAATCCCAAGCCGGAATTAAGATCGCCGGAAGAAATATCAACAACCTCAGATATGCAGATGACACAACCTTGATGGCAGAAAGTGAGGAGGAATTAAAGAACCTTTTAATGAGGGTGAAAGAGGAGAGCGCAAAATATGGTCTGAAGCTCAACATCAAAAAAACGAAGATCATGGCCACTGGTCCCATCACCTCCTGGCAAATAGAAGGGGAAGAAATGGAGGCAGTGAGAGATTTTACTTTCTTGGGCTCCATGATCACTGCAGATGGCGACAGCAGTCACGAAATTAAAAGACGCCTGCTCCTTGGGAGAAAGGCGATGGCAAACCTAGACACCATCTTAAAAAGCAGAGACATCACATTGCCAACAAAGGTCCGTATTGTTAAAGCTATGGTTTTCCCAGTAGTGATGTATGGAAGTGAGAGCTGGACCATAAAGAAGGCTGATCGCCGAAGAATTGATGCTTTTGAACTATGGTGCTGGAGGAGACTCTTGAGAGTCCCATGGACTGCAAGAAGATCAAACGTATCCATTCTGAAGGAAATCAGCCCTGAGTGCTCACTGGAAGGACAGATCGTGAAGCTGAGGACGAGATGGTTGGACAGTGTTCTCGAAGCTACAAACCTGAGTCTGACCAAACTGCGGGAGGCAGTGGAAGACAGAAGTGCCTGGCGTGCTCTGGTCCATGGGGTCACGAAGAGTCGGACATGACTAAATGACTAAACCAGTGTTTTTCAACCACTGTTCCGCGGCACACTAGTGTGCCGCGAGATGTTGCCTGGAGGGAGGCGGGCGAGTCGGGCGGCAAGAGGCGGGGCGGCGGCGGCGGCGAGGAGAGGCCGCCCAGCACGGGGCTCTCGCCGTCTGCCTGCCTGGCTGCCTGCGAGCTCGGCGGGCAGCGCCTCCGTCCGCAGCGCCCGCCTCGCGGCTCTCATTCCCTGCCCCTGCCAAAGCTCACCCATCCAAGCCGCGCTCTCCTTCCTGCCTCGCTTTGCTGCCTCCTTCCCCCCCCCACCCCCAAAGCTTGGAGGTTCCCCGGCAAGGGGGAGGGAAAAAAATTGAAACTTAGACTTTCGTGCGTCCCTCCCGGCGTGACGCTGCGCGCTGACGTCACGGGGCTGTAATGGTGGTGTGCCTCGAGATTTTTTTCATGAAACAAGTGTGCCTTTGCCCAAAAAAGGTTGGGAAACACTGGACTAAACAACAACAACAAGACAAAGTCAGAAGCAGTCATTGGTAGCACAAGAGGAACAATGGACCAAGTACTTTTGTGTTCTGTCAACCTTGCATATGTTGCAAGATTATATTCCCTTCTTATTAAATAAACGATGAAATGTATTGATTTATGTGCTTCTGTTTACTTGAATCCCTTTAAAAGTAGCAAAAGATGAAATATTTATAAAAGTAATGGAGCAAGAAAGTGTTTGTTTTATTCTGCATTCTTATTTTTAAAAACATTACACATGCTAAAGATTGCTGCTGGCAATAGGGATTGTTTCTCCCCAAGTCTAGCGCTGGTTTCTACAAATTTCAGGGGAGACAATGTATTTGATTTGATTTTATGTTATTTAATGGATTGCTGGCACACATGATATGTAACAATAGAAAATGGAATCCACAGAGTCCTGTTTTGTGGCTCATGTATGCTTACTGGTCCATTTGAAACCAATGGAGAACACTGTGGCCAATACCCAGTGCACTCTCTTGAGCTACACAGATTGTCTCTTACAGGCTCCAGCTGAGGAAATTTACAATCTCTCTCTAAGGCTCCTCATAAATTGCCAGCATGGTCATCACTTGGGCAAAATTTGGCTACCCTTTTGCTAAGCAGTTTGCTACTTCACACCTTTGAGAGCTATAATCAACTTGCATTGTAAAGCCAGCACAATAGGAACATTTCCCCCCTTCGTTTATGACTGAAACCTCAAAAATCTTGATGACTGGTTATAATTTTACAATACTCTGGGGCATGTTATATCACCTCATTTCAATTTTAATATTTTCAGGATGATGGAAGAGGTGCATGAAATAAAATAACAGAGAACTGTTTAAAAGAAAAAGATTTACAAGGTGGAAACTAGAAACAAACAAGCATGAAACTATTTTAACTATGATCAGATACTTCTAATGTGTACAAAGCTTACAATTCATGCATACAACAGGCTGCCCATGCAGACCAGTATTACAGATACATTGCCTTTGCACAAACATTAGCCCATGTATCCAATGTCTCTGTCACTGAAGTCCACTGACTTGGAAGTTATTGCAGCCATTTTCTGCCCCTAATCACAATGTATGTGTTAAATGTGGTATTTACTAGCAGAATGCAAACATGGGAATGACAGCCCGAGTCCCAGCACCTGTTTTTCTACAATGCTTAGCATCCTATATACAAATAGCACTCTGTGAGAGTGGACTTGTACGAGGTGCGAACTTGGATAAAATATTTGGGGGTGAGGTAAGCCCCACCCCACACAATTGATCACATGATGTGGTGTATGCAAAACATTTCAATGGGGATACCCATCAACTTTGGAGGAGGCCCAATCCCCTCAAATATTTTATTTCTCACAGACAGAGAAAAGTGAGATTCAAGAGGTAAAATACATAAGTAAAAGGTGGTTAGGCAAGTTGTTATATAGTTAAGTCAGTGATGATAGAATGTTGGGTTTAGGATATTAGAAACAAGATTTGCTTTTTTACTAAATAACTATTGTTTTCCATAAATATTTGAATGTGTTCCACTCTGGGTGGATTATAGGAATAACATGTCTCACCCTACATGTTAGCTGTGAATACAGTGTTAACCATACAGAGGAAGTCTTTCTATTCCCTGAAACTCTACATGTTGTCAATACGTTATTCTTCAGAGGAAGATTAAGGGAACTCTGAACTCGGTAACTAGCCAAGTGAATTTCCTAGTGATTTCCAGAGCTGGGGCTTGTTGGGAAGCCCTGAAACATCACAACACTGGAAATATTTTTGGCATCTAGTAAATATGTCGGAGAAATGTACATTTTGTTTGTTTGCTTTCAATAGGTGCCTTATGATGAAGTTTAGGAAGTACCACTCGATGAGATTTTTATTGTTGTTTATTACTATTAATACACTGTTTGTAGATAGATGGTTGTTACAACTGGCCACCTATATCTTCTCCTGGAACAGGGTGCATACATGTGTTTGGGAGAGAAAGTGAACATTTTTACTAGCTGGAAAAGACAAGAGTTCTAATTTTCATTTCCGGCTGACTATATATGCATCAGTAAACTTAAGAGCTCCCAGTGTTGAAAAATTTCTTTCAGAGAGATAATGGTCCCCTGCTGCCTACGAATCTGAATATTATATTACTGACTTTTAATGCAACAGCATGTGCCAACTCTGTGGGTATTACCCAGACTGTAGCAAATAAATGCTCGGGGCAATTTCATGCTGGGTGACGATATTGGGAAAGGTACCATGAACAGTCAACCATTTCCACAGAGTTTTCCTGATAGTCTCAATAAGACTTTCTACTCGGCATCTATTGTGTAATTTTCTAAATCTCTGTTATTTATTAGCCTTTCACTAGAAGCAAATATAGCCATGTAAGGCAAACACATCCCAGTTTGCTGAAAAACCTTTCATATAGATGACCAGTAGTTTGAGAAGTAATATCCTGCTTTTATTTAAGAAAGAATCAAGTCCAGGAGTTCACATGAAGCACCCAGTTCACAACTAATGTTATCTGAATGGTCTGCAGCAATTTTCTGTTGTTCATAATACCGTATTTTTTGCCCTATAGGATGCACTTTTTCCCCTCCAAAAATGAAGGGGAAATCTGGGTGCGTCCTATGGGGCGAATGCAGGCTTTTGCTGAAGCTTGGAGAGTGAGAGGGGTCGGTGCGCACTGACCCCTTTCGCCCTCCAGGCTTCAGGAACACATTCACAGCCTAGGCAGCCCTGCGGGAGGTCCCGCAGGGATGTCTAGGCTGCGGATAGCAGCCTGCCGCCCAGCGCGAGGGGCGCCCTGAAGCAGAGCGCCCCCGTGCTGGGCAGACATCTGCAGCGTGGGGAGCCATGAAGGAGTTCCCCGCAAGGCTGCCCACACTGCGGATAGCAGCCTGCCGCCCGGCGGGCAGGGCGCCCTGAAGCAGAGCGCCGGGCAAACATCGGCCAGCCCCACAAGCTCGGGGGACAGCAGGGAGGCGCAGTGCCGCCATCCCGCTGTTCCTCGACCTGGTTCGGTTTCCCCGACCTGCTTTGGGGGGGGGGGAATAAAGGAACAAATTTTTTCCTTTATTTCCCCCCAAAAAAACTAGGTGCGTCCTATGGGACGGAGCGTCCTATGGGACGAAAAATACGGTATGTCTCCAGCTCAGGTATGTATGAACCAAAGCTCTGGCACAACAATCTCTCTCTGGATCTGGACCCATGTGTACATGGTGCAAGTCAGTTGATTTAATTTGTTCATGTTGGGGCCAATGAACATGCCATTTACGCTACCAGCTGGAAAGATCACAGCAGTGCAAAAAATGTATTTGAATTTTTTTGACCAGTCTTTTATTTGCATGACCGTGGTAGTACAAAAACAAAACATGACCATCCTCAGTGTATCCATTTTACTAGCAATGTCCTTTTGAGTAATGTAATAAGTATTTATGAATTAAGGAGTGGATCATCGTGTGATAATTAAGAGAACTGATTCAGGTTTGCTTAAAAAAATCAATACAGTTTTGTTTGTTTTTAAAGGATGCCTTGCTAAATACATTGGAAAGTGGAACACAGGCAAAACACAGCACTTCTGTTATGGTATGAAAAAAGAGAAATAAAAAGAAATGCATACAGAGGAGCATGCCTTACAGTGCTATTTCTCAAAACAAAATACTGCTCTGATGAATGGAGAATGAGACAGTTGACAAGACGGATGATAGATTTCCATTTCCTAACCTGAAACAGATCATTTCATCTAGGGCAAACCATCTGGGGCATCAAAAGCTGACTGAGGGATGACGCACCAAGTCTCTCTACAAATAAAAGCCTTGCAAAAACTGCTTAGGTGCTGATTAATTATATATTGGGCATCAGCAGTGGAAAAGGCCTACTAAACCCTGTATGATCCTGCAACATTTCCCCAGAAGCATTGTTGAAGAGGAAAAATAAGATGGTAGCCAATGGGCAGCCATAGCCCACTCCCAAATATCCCTGGGAATGAACTATCATCATGAACAAGAATACCTATGGCAAGAACATGGAACACCTAGATCTGACTGGTAGTGGCTCACCAGGATTTCAGACAGGGAACATTCTCAGTCCTTTCTGGAGATGCTGGGGATTGCTTTGCTTGCATGCAGAGCAGTCACTCTGCCATGAGCTTTAGCTTTTGCTCATGGGATCAGAAATAAAAATGTTTCATTTTCAACAGGCTTCTATGGCAATATGGAAAAGCAGAAAACATGGTCAACTAGAGTCTATTTTACTTCTTATAGCAGGTACCACCTGTTGATATTATACTTGAAAATGTACCTTAGCATAAAACAAAAACAAGTACCTTTGTAAATTAAATTTATATGGAGTAGGAGAAATGCACAATGTTGTTAAGAATTAAATGAAGTATTTTTCTCTTAGGAAAGGAACCAGCCAAGCAAACCAATAAAACATGAACAGAGTTAAACAAGATTTGATAAAAGGTAATCCAATGAAGATACGGTAGAATAACCTCACTTTTATAACAATTCATCTTTAAATAATGTACTCAACTGTATAGCTTGCAATGCACACATAAAAATTCAATTTTGCTTAAATGTGTCATTTATATCTCAGCTCAAACTTGAATAAATGCTCTGCTTCTCAAGACTTTGTGTCACCAAACCTGAGAAATAAGTACAACTATACTTGACAAATATGCTACCTCGCCTACACTCCTAGGTCTTAATTAAATAAATTATAAACATAAAATAATGTTTTCCTAAATCATCCTTAAGCCAAAATACAATATCCTTGTGTGTGCCTTTTGTACTGATGCTGGTTTCCAGGTTACTTAACATACGATAAACAAGACTATAATGATGATGTTCTATTCCTCCGTTCAGGGAATATACTTCTCTCTTGCCCTAGAAATGGGATGGAGATGGAGAGGATGGCCAGTTTATTCTGTTTCCTTTCTACTGAATGTGCAGATAAATCCAAGCCCCCTTTTGTGGTTTTTTTTTTTTGGGGGGGGGGGGAGTTGGATTGGACATAGATACCTTCTTCCCAACTATTCAGGCTAATCCATTAGTGCATCATCATCCCCTTCCACCTGCCAAATGTGAGTGGCGTGGGGAGTGCCACAAGTGATATGCCCACTGGCAGCAACCATGGAAGGCCTTAAACAGGGCATTCTGGGGAGAGGGAAGGTCTAGCTGGCCTGAGATCTATTGGATCTGAACAAGGCTGGACTCTGGTTTCAAATTTCAGCAGCACCCTTTGCACGGCCCAAATTTGGCACCCCTGCCTCTCGGCTTCTTTCTGCTCAATTTACTGTGTCGTACTTGTGATGCCCTGCAGTGCCCCCTAGACCTGGTGCCCCCACTGCAGTGGAACCAGTCACACTGCCTACATCTGCCTCTGATCTGAAGCTGGTCACATAACTGTCGTACAATGGCATTAGGCCCAGTTGCTGAACCATCTCCCAACTGGTGCAGCCATGCAAGGCAGGGTTGCTGATGTACCACTAGTGATAGCAGTGTGAGTGTGTGGAGTGTGGAGTGGGAGTGGGAATCTAAGGAATCCTTTCTTGTTACTGTTGCTGAAAAGTATATTATATAACCTGTAAAGTCTCACTCTGCATTTCTGTATCTTACTGTCCTCTGGAATATGTGGAATAGCATTGCCAGACCATGTGAAGCAAAGAAAGACTTTATACAACACATTTTGATGTGCTGTCTAGTGACAATATTATGATAAGATACCAGGAACTGCATGTAAAAACCTAAAAACAAAAGTCTGCTGGACCACTAAGTCCAGAATCCTCTAAGTGTCTAGAGAAACCTGAGGAGACCCCCCCCCAAAAAAAAATTCCTGTGAGGCAAGGGCATGAGACTGAGCAGCTGGAACTCACTCAGCATAGACTATTATGAAAGATGTATTCCCTAAACTTTCACTATGATTTGTCAAGACAAACCAGTTTCATGACTTAAGGCAGGCATAGGCAAACTCGGCCCTCCAGATGTTTTGGGACTACAACTCCCATCATCCCTGACCACTGTTGTAGTCCCAAAACATCTGGAGGGCCGAGTTTGCCTATGCCTGACTTAAGGTTTGGTATTAACTTGTTTCAAAGAAATCATAGTTACAATCAAAGGTTCAAATGAAACGGCACGCTGTGCTCACCTAAGAGTAGAAACAGAAGTATCTGAAGCCTTCCTTCCAGGGAGAAGTGGGGTGGGGAAAAGAAAACATGTGCCCATCACAATGAACCATGGTATATCATAATGCCCCAAAGCAACCATACTGAAACATTTTATATTGTTTCAGAGTCACAGTAGGATGAAGGAATAAATTTAGCAGTTTCTGTGAATATGAACACACAGTGGATATGCCAAAATGATGAATGCCCCTGCAATTCTGTTAACACACTTTAATTTGCAGAGAACTACAGATGCGCAAAGGAAATGCCCACAGGATTAGCCTACATGAGGACTGAACAGAATGACTCAGGCAAGTTTTTTAATGTTTTGTAACGGAATGCATTTTAAAAAATAAAGAAAAATCCAGTCATGATTTTGCAGCGAGTATTCATTCTGCTTTGTATTTTGTACTTGGGTGAAATCATTAACACCTTACATTTCATTTTATTCAACAATGAAACTTATATTAACACTTACACGCATTGGTAGCAGATTTCAAAATGATCAATTTCAGAAATAATTACAAAAATACAAGAAAAGGCCTTAGTAATGCAACTAACAGCTTGAAGAGCAGAAATTAAAAACTAAGGGTGTGATCCTAAACATAGATCCACAGGGATGAACAAGTAAGGATGTGGTGGATTTCTAGCTCAGCCAGCAGATTCCCAGCTCACCAAGGTGGTACTGATATACATCCCCCAACCTTGCCTTAGCCAGAGATACACCAGTGTAACGCCCTCATCCTCTCTCAGCTAGCTAAGCCAGCTGAACAGATATTGGCAGAACGTCATAGCATCAGCACTTAAGTAAATATGAGGCAACTAAATTTCCTGGTGGCACTGTTTGCATAAAAAACTTTAAGGCTGGACCTAAAGTATTAATTTCATTAAACATTTCTATTGATAAGTATCAGAGTAAAGGGTTTAAGCTGTATTCTAATCAATACAAATAGCATGAAGGAAATTTGGCTTGGATATCAGGTTTATACGTCTTCATCCAAATGGCTATGAAGTACTTTATATTTATTTCTCCAAAGAAATCCACATTGTGTTTTATTTTTTCCATTCAAAACATTACATTTTAGAGTCATTCATTAAGAAAATAGGGGCCAAAGCAGGCTATGGGTGGTAGTTTCCCTTACCCCCATCGACTTTGGCATTCTAAATGATTGCACTGCCATAGAAAGTCAACCAGATTTTAAAGGGGGAAATTGAATGGCTCTGACAAGTGAGTGGAAAAGCTAGCTAGCTAGCTAGGTAGCTATAGAGAAAGATTATTTCTGCTTATTACTACACTCATTTAAGAAAATAGCATGCAAGCTGGTTAATTATTATTCAAGTGCACCTCAATGATGCATTCAATGTTTGCAGGAAAACTCCTAAACCTGTCTAGAAAAGGCAAGTTAACAGATTCATCCATTGAAAAAAATGTATGCATGCCTATGTATTTCACTTATGCAAACATTTGGGCTGCATTTGAACAATTTCTTGTGCAGAAAAAAGTTGCAATTACATGATTGATGTAATGGATAATAAAATATCTGGTGTTGGCACATACAAGTGGTGAGCTAGGCCTGTTAGTGTTTCTGTGTCATTATGATATATTTATTCACTTCCTTGTGCCAAGACTCTTAAATCCTTTCATCATTAGTTTGAGCTTACACACACACACACACACACACAGTATGAAAGAGGATTTGTGTATTTTACAGATCAATGGGGCATAGTCCCAGGTAAATATATATATGATTGCAGCCTAAATTATTCATCTTGGCCAATTTTCAAACCAAGGAATCAGCATATCATTCCTCTTCACCAAATGGAAATATTGTTTTATTTCAAGTGAGTTGCAGAGAAGAGAAAATGAAACAATTTTACTTGCCTTGATGCTCACATAGTGTGTTTACTTTAGGAGTCTGTTCTAAAAAAATGCAGCTGGTTACATGATCAGTTGAATTCATGGTATAAAACCACATGCTTTACCATACACATACATGCTGTCTTTTGAACAATTTCACAAGCTGGCCACCTGCTGAGGTTAATTTAAGGGGAAAAAATATTTTTCAAAGGGAAACAAACATCCTTTAAAAACAACACTATTACACTATCAAAAACAGTTAAGTACTCCTTTGGGCAACATAACCCATATGTCCTATATTTTCTGAAACCAGTGCCTGGTTTAAAAATTGACTGCATAAACATATATTCAGCATATATATATGTACGTTGTTATAGTTCATGTGAATTGAACAAAGAATGTGCATGAACAATAGTGATTTGCCTAGTCACATGAAAGCACACAGAATGTAAACAAACTGACTGACTAAATTGAGTATTTCATGAATTGCCAGTAACTGATCATAGTCTCCAAACTGTGTTGCAGAGTGGGTTTTTATCCAATGGTGTTGTGTGTGTGTGTGTGTGTATATATATATATATATATATATATATATATATATATATATTACATCCATGTATATTAGAGCAAAGTACTAAATTCTGCATTGATATAACCAATTTGTGAAATTACATGGAAGCTATTGTTCTATGAAAGGATTATCTGTGACATTCTCTTTATATCCCTGTGCAGATATAACACTCCTGAATATTTAGCAAACCATGGGATCATGCACTCCCTTCCTGATTCCTTTTTGGAGCACAGATTTTCATCAACTGTTAAACGAATCACAACACTGTCATACAGGGCCAAAAGCTTAGGGAGAATTTGGAGACTGCTTTTTAAAAAATTCATCACAAATAAGTAATCATTCACAATGTGCATTTTTAAGCCAGGTTTGAGGACACTGAAGCCTGAGCTGTTCTACCATCAAATCAAATCACCACACCAGAAAGTCATGAACTTGTTATTATTGAAGGAATTATTGATGTTACTGTGTATATAGGGCACCCTTCTTTTGACGAGTTAACCATTTTAATTTAAATAAATCCAGGAAGCAACTGAGAGCAGATTACTGTCCAACCAACACAGTGGTGAATTCAAGATATTTCTTAATGACTTTTCAAGTGTTCCTATGAAGAAGAGCCTCAGAGGATGATCTCTGGGCCTGGCTAGGCTCATATGGAGAGAAGCAATCCTTGAGGTATTGTGGTCCAGTAGCTGGCTACCACATGCCTCATTCCCAAAGAGTAGCAAGTAAACCTGGAAGAGTTAGCAGTGTTTCTTTTGCCTAGTTGTTTGCAGAAGACCATTCCCACCAGCATGGTTTCTTTATCAGTCAGAGAAAATGTGCTTTCCAAATGTACAACTCCTGGACTAGCAATAGGCTTTTGTCAAAGATACATCTCCTGCATACAGAACACTCACCTTTCCTTCTATACTTGACAAGGCACTGCAGTAATTGCTTATTTATTTTTCACTGGGAAATGGCCAAAATGTATGGGGAATGTGCCAGTTTAAACAAAATCAAATCTTTTCTAACTGCAAATTGTTTCCTCTGAGAAATTTCATACAACACTTCCTCATTAGATACCGAGAAGCCACACATTATACATATATTCCGTTTAAAAGCTGAACTGTCAAATTGACTTCTCAACCTATGCAAGATTTCTGGTAATAATATACACCATTTGAAGAAGAATGTGTGTTTTTTCTTTATTAAAAAAGTGGTGGGTGGGGAGGAAGCATATCTCACCACCCCTACTGAGTTTGATGACAAGCCTTAGTAATTGAAATGAAGAGAAAGCCGCCAGTGCAGATGAAAGCAATTTGCATGAGTTTTGCTCAATGTGAGAGAAGCTAATGGACATACCATTTTAATATTCAGGCATCTTACCTTGTAAACTGTAGATTTCTCCCACGCTGTTCTGCCTAGTGATATGATGCCAGTATGCACTACGAGGAAGCGAGATTGACTTGGGTAATGTCATAGGTTCAGTCAAACTGGTCTGGAGCTTGAAAGATGAATAAAATGTTATAAATTCTATTGCCCAATTCACATCAGTGTTACATGTTTCAAACCACTATAATCACACACAGTTGTGAATTAAGCATACTTTAGCACAGTTAACTACTTTTAATTGTGTACAGCAGTAATGAAGAGAATCCACTGAAACACAGGAGGAAAGTACATTGAAATATATTTCAGATGAATCCGTATGAAGCTGCTTCCAAAATTGCAAGTGAAATCCTGAGTGGAAGTAAAACACTTTGACAACTCTTTTGGTGTCACAAGAAAAGAACTCCCCGCCCCCATCAGACTTGGTCAGATTTGGGAATAGGGCTGAACAGAACTGGGAACCAGCTGCTCTGAGAGGCAGTGTTCTGTGCAGAGTTCATGGGTTTGCAAGCAGCAATCTCATTAGAAGGTAATGATTCAGAAAAACAGCATTAATTCTCATGTGGCCCCTGTACTGCGGCTATTGTATAATGATTAAAGGACAACAGGGACATGTCAGAAAGGGACATGCAGTACAGCACACTCTGAACATCACAACAATGTGTTCCTTCCCTGCCTTCCCATTTCTATCCACAGAAAATACTACATTAACGAGTATGGAATTGCTGCAAATTTAGAGATATTCTTGTTGATTTCCCTAGATGATATATTTATAATTACACAAATAATTTCCACAAACAACATACTTACTCCAGAGTGATCCTGTTAGATTCCCATAAAATTACTAGTCTGGAGAAAACAATTTGTTTGTAGTTGCAACTCTCTTGCATTACGATATCTGATGCAGCTCCATTCAACACTTCAGCAAAACTGTATGTTGCTTTTTTTTTTTTAACATTTAACCCCCCTTTCCAAATTAAATTCTAACGATGTATTTATCAAAATGAAAAAAACAAAAAAACAAAAACATTTCAGTTGTAATCTGAATGACCCTATTTCATTTGAGGCAGAATTCATCAGAAGTCAAGTCATCTCAGTCAAACCAGTTTCTGGATGAGGAATGAGGAATGAAATTAAATAAATCTGACCTGTTTTATTTCTGCATGCTGCTTTTCATTTACTATTTGAAACTGTGGTGTTTTAATATGTTCTGCTGCATTTTTAACCCATTTTTAAAGCCATATTTGGAACTTGTTGAAGAGTGAGTTATACACCCATAAAGCAAAGAAACAACTATGCTTACTCTGCTAGATCAGACTAAGGGTGAACCACCGCAGGTATAGGGTGGTATATAAATCCAATAAAACAACAACAGCAACAACAACAACAGCAGCATAGCAGTCTCACCCTGCTGCCCCTTGCGAACTGGAATGCAGTGGCACACAGCCTCTGAACTTAAGACCTTTAAGCGGAGCCTCATGTCTAAAAGCCACTGGCAGATCTATCCTCCATGGGTTTTTCCAACTCTTAATTCTCTTTTAAACCTATCTCAGGCAGTGACCATTAGCACACTTTGTGGTCATTAATTCCATATGCATGCACTGGGTGAAGAAGTACTTTATTTTGTCTTAATTACAGACAATCAGCTTCAAGGAATGACCCACAGTTCTAACACAATGGGAGTGGAAGAAGATGTTTTCCTGATCTACAGTACTGGGATACAGTAGCTCAGTCATAAGACTCATAATCTAAGGGTTGTGGGTTTTGAGCCCCATGTTGGGCAGAAGATTCCTGCATTACAGGGTGTGGTCCCTTCCAGCTCTGCAATTCTATTGTTCTACATTATTGTCTTTTTCTTTCTCTGGAACTAAGAGTCCCAAACACTCCAGATATTCCTCATAGGGAAGATGCACCAGCAGCAATCACTGCTTGCCCTTTGCTTATGCTATTTATTCAGTTTCAATAATGATCTTTTTCTGAGATGAGTCCACCTCAAATCCACCCCCAATCTGCTCAACAGCTGATCTTGTGAACCTTATTTTTAAAAGAAGGCAGCATGTGTCCTAGGAGCAGCCTCGATGCAGACTTGAACTGGACCACTACTTTTGGTTCAAGCAACCCTGAAAAGTTTCCATTTCTTAAAAAAAGGTAAAGGTACCCCTGCCCGTACGGGCCAGTCTTGCCAGACTCTAGGGTTGTGCGCTCATCTCACTCTATAGGCTGGGAGCCAGCGCTGTCCGCAGACACTTCCAGGTCACGTGGCCAGCGTGACAAGCTGCATCTGGCGAGCCAGCGCAGCACACGGAAACGCCGTTTACCTTCCCGCTAGTAAGCGGTCCCTATTTATCTACTTGCACCCGGGGGTGCTTTCAAACTGTTAGGTTGGCAGGCGCTGGGACCGAATGACGGGAGTGCACCCCGCCGCGGGGATTCGAACCGCCGACCATGCGATCGGCAAGTCCTAGGCGCTGAGGTTTTACCCACAGCGCCACCCGCGTCCCTTCCATTTCTTACATATGATAAAAATCCAAAAATCAAGTTTTGAAATATATGTCGCCTCTTCATTTTTTAATATTGTATTTTCAGCAAGAAGAAAGATATGCAAACAAGCACAATACACCATTTCTGCCAATGGAAAAAAATGTATCTAATGATGCAGTTTTATGGGTATCAGTTTGTATTTCTTTATTGCAACATGTTTTCACATGGCTTACCTCACTTGCAAGTTTTTATTAGAGTCTGTATTGAGAGGACTGTAAAGTACAGGAGTACTGGGAGTGCAGCTCATGGATGCCCTTTGGGTTTCACTTCAAATGAGTAAAAAGTACCTCAACCTCCAGTGCGGCTTTTGAAGTTTTAAGAGCTGCATTTTTCTCTGGGAAAAAGGCTATTTGATCTCACACATTATCTAAATGTTATGTGAGATCAAAAGACCTTTTTCTAAGAAAGAAAAACAAAATCTTCTAAGAACCTTCAAAAGAAGCTGCGGAAGACTTTATCTTGAGAAAGAGGGAATTCTGTCTCAGAATCAGATCTGACCAGCAACAATTCCCTGCCCTATTAAGTTAGCCTAGACTAGTTACACGTATTTACACAATGGGTTTTGGTTTACACACAAAAACATAACAGCACGGTACTGGACAGGAAATGCTGGAACTAATGCTTGAGTTGTTACTTTTTGTTTTGGTGTAGTTATGCTGTCAGATATACTGTTGCTGTGGCATACTTCTGACAACATGAGTTGTGGAAGAATGCCATTGTACATTAAGATCTAGACACAATATATATATATGGAAGAGCTTGCATATGGCCTGGAATGTGTCTGCCTAAATGCCTCAGTTGCCTCTCACAAACATGTAGACTAGAAATACACCTGAAACAAGGCTAGAGTTCAACTGTAGAAATATTGGAATAAAAATGGTTTCTTAACAGTCAAACAAACAAACAAATCAAAAGTGAGCATATTGAGCTTTCCTAGGCATTGGTTCATTTATTTCCAATCCTTTGTGTCTAATGAGTGCTAGTGAAATTTATTGCAATCTTTTGCTGCTGCATTTTTATAACTGCATTTTATAACATCTAGGCATATCTGCCTATTTCTTCAGCTTGCACCATTTATATGAAATGAAATGACAGATTCATGTTGTCTTAAAAAGTAGCCCAGTACTGCAGTTGTGTCAGCCAAATATATTTCACCATGGCCTAATCCAAACCTGAATTCAACCTCAGGAAGATATACTTCTCCATTCCCCTTTCCCATATGGAAAGTGATTGTCATGGCTCTAAATATTATTCAAGCACAACATTGATGACTTTGATAAATACTCCCTCTGCCCCTGTCACCTGCCATCCCCTTCCTCCTAACCTTATGCACACAAACTCCAACTCTTTTATATATAGCATTCTGAGATAGTTGTATGCTGTTGTTAAGATATACTGGAAAACATGGTAGTTCTATGAAACCTTCATTAGCCAGTGATCCTTGTACTTGTCAGTTATGAAAACATGGAAGGCATTAGATAAAGTAGGGAAGAGAGATATTTCCTCTCTCATCCTATCACTGCTGCTACCACTAGAGCAAAAATGGACAAAAAGGCAGGGCAGAATAGAAGCTTTGTGAGAAATTCTGTGCTTTTTCTGCTTCTCCCACTGCTTCCCCCCAGGGAAATCAGAGCAAATGCCAGTTAGGTTCCAATTGACATTCTGCTCCAATTTCCCTGGGGGAAAGAGTGGGTTTTCCTGGGTAAAGTGGTGTGACAAGTGGAAAACTGCTCAGATCCATGCTTTCTAGGCATGGGACAAATGGAAGAGTGGGCGAGCCCTCAGGGAGTGGATGTGTGAGGCGGTATTGCATTTGAAAGATTGAGTTTGGCAGAAAGTTCAGTTTTGAAAGTCTTATTCTAAGCCTGAGCAGGGGGTGTTTGGCAATCACTGATTCAAACCCTGGTTTAGACAGGAGTCATGATTAGCATCAGTGCAGAAAGAACTTAGTTATTCAGAGAAGGAAACCAGAAAACCCATGCCACAGAAAAAGGGAAGATAAAAGTCACTTTCGATCCTTCATTTGCATAGCTATCTACAGTATCCCCCTGCTGGCCCAGGGTGAGAACTTCAGTACATAACACTATGTACCTGGCTCCCATTTGCATATGACAGATTCCACTGACTTGTACCTGGCCACAGAAATAATGTTTGCACATTGGACTTTGACTGTCTTTAGTTCAATGAAGTGCATCTTCAATATTCTGAACATAGGTTCCATGAGCTTTATGAAGAAATCCTGATTAATTGAATGGCGCTTTAATGCATTCTGCTGTTTTTATTGTAATGGGGGAAAAGTTTTGTGTCTGGACAAGTGACAGTTGGTTTAACTGTCACTGAGGGACCTTAAGAGCTGAGAGCTGAGGTGGGGTTGGAGATTGGACTCTCAGTATGCAAAAGGAGAATAGAAAATATGCATTTTCTGATACGTGGTTGCAAGTTTAGAATATTCAGTTAGACACTGTGGTTAGCTGAGGCTGAACTAGAGGTGCCAGAACGGAACATATAGTTGAGTGCTGGTTGACCAGGAGTCAGTCCATGCTTGTTAGGGAGTCTATGTTGGTTGGTGCTTAGTGCTCATGGCGGATAGTCACAAGAAGACGACAGGAGAAGAAGAGGATCTGAAAAGAATGCAGGGTGGCTTGGTGGCCAGTTCAGGTTAAAGAGACAAAGGGAAAACCTTTGTATAAGCACCAAGGGACAAGAAGTGAGAGGCAGTTTGGAATGTGAGGCTCTGATGTCTGGAAGGAGAACCAGATGTATATTCTAACAAAATCAGGCCTGCACTTCAATAGGTTAGTAAGGGTTGAAACTTCAAAAAGAGTCCTTGTTGAGGCCTAATTGGAGTGGAGCAAATAAGGTCATCTGGCAAAAGAGTTTTAATAGGTTAACGAACTGCTTCTGAAAAACTGTCTTAGTAAAATAAATTCTATTTAAAGTGACAGTATCATGTTAATTAATTGTATACTTTTAAAGAAACAGTACTATATTAAAGAAACTACATAAGCTTGGGAGTGGAAGTTGGCAAAATGAGTTAGAAATACCTGCCTTCCCTTGCCATGGCTTTTAATAATGGATACACCATATTATTGCCCTAAATTTTACACCTACATGGTGAAATAATTAAGTCCTTTTCAGTCCATAGATGTTAGGCTAGTATATGCTTCTTAAAAGGAACATTGCTCGTTTTTTAATTTTACAATCCTTATAACAGTGTCATTGTGCCATTCTGTTTCAGAATAAAAGATGTACCTGGAACCATGGAGAGAACCACTTCACACATGTTTTCTTTCTCACAAATTATGTAGTACACATAGACAAGAGTTGGGCATCTATGGAGAACATTGCAGAAATTATCTGATAGCAGATTTTACAGGGGGAAAACAGCAGGCTTCCTTTCAAACCTAACATTACTACAATTTCTGCTATTATTCCACACAACAGGAACAAAGCCAGTTACAAAGAAGACAACTATGAGGAAAAGGAAGAGATAGAGAGAGAAGTTAAGAGCTCATGCTATCTTGTCAATGTGATTCCATCTGAATTACAAACTGCGCAATGGGACTGCCCTCTCAGCCACTCCATCTCATTGGAAACTTGCCCTTTAGCCACTTATATGGAAATGGATTCTGACAGTGTGAATGCTTGCTGGAACAAACATCTTTCATTACAAGCCAGTCATGAAGTTAACTGAGGAGATACAAACATAAAAGTTGCAGTATGGGGTGACAGTGACAAATATTCACTCCCCATATAATCTATTCTTCTCTTACAACGGACTTGTTTATTTTGTTGGTCTATTTAAACAGGACAATCCAATGCATGTCTTTTCAGCCCCATTGAATTCAATGTACCTGATTCCCAGAGTATAGGATTGTAGTCTAAATATCCAGGACTTCATATATTTTTTTTGGGGGGGGGGGAATTGAGCATGTTCAGAGAGCATTATTGAGCATGTTCAGAGAGCATCATTGAGCATGTTCAGAGAGCATTAACTCTAGTCAGCTTCAAATCTTCAAAGAGAAGGAGAAAGGGCTTCAAGGCAGGCCTATGTTTCCTGAAAATATAATCATCTTAGCCCAGTGCTTTCCCTAGTGGCTCCTTCAGTTTTTATCACATCAGGAGGAAGCCTTAGGTCAGAAATAGGGAACACAGAACAAGTGTGTTCCATGCAGCTTTCTACTGTAGCACAAAAGACACTTTTGCATTGCCTGAAACCCTCACTAAGGATCTCAGCCTCCATTTAAAATAAATTAATCTGCAGTTCATGTATTTGGGATAGGAAACCTAAAGACAAGACACTAAAACATCAGATGAGCTAACAAACCAGAGAATAGATTGTCTGCACTCCCAATTGCTCGACTCAACTGTCATTTAAATAAATAAATAAAAATTATTCACCAAATTACACAAAAAGTGACAACTGAAGATAAAGATAAACATAGGAAATAAAAAACCCATATACTGTTGATAAATAAATACCGAGTATAATTGGGCCACAACTGTGGCCCTGGTTCCAAGATAAAACAAATGAATTGCATTCTGCCATTATAGCTCAAAGGGACGCAGGTGGCGCTGTGGGTAAAACCTCAGCGCCTAGGACTTGCCGATCATATGGTCGGCGGTTCGAATCCCCGCGGCGGGCTGCGCTCCTGTCGTTCGGTCCCAGCGCCTGCCAACCTAGCAGTTCGAACGCACCCTCAGGTGCAAGTGGATAAATAGGGACCGCTTACCAGCAGGAAGGTAAACGGCGTTCCGTGTGCTGCGCTGGCTCGCCAGATGCAGCTTGTCACGCTGGCCACGTGACCCGGAAGTGTCTGCGGACTGTGCTGGCTCCCGGCCTATAGAGTGAGATGAGCGCACAACCCTAGAGTCTGGCAAGACTGGCCCGTACGGGCAGGGATACCTTTACCTTTACCTTTATTATAACCCAAAATCCTAGGGTGAAGAAGGTTTATCTTTAATGTCAGATTGTTTAGAATTCCATTTACTTATAAACCACCTCCATGCTTTTCTAAACTTGCTAGCCTTTCTTTACATAGATGTAACATGTAATTTTATTCATAATACTGAGATTCCATACTTTTAAAAAGAACATTATTTCAGTCCTGGTGCATCCTAGGTTTTCCCACAATTAATGTGAATATCCCTACAAATATGAACACGACAAGTTACTAATGTTAAGTTTGAGTTGTTGGGATATCTAACCCACAGGAAAAGGACTCAAGGTACGATAAAACACTTCATCCATTTTAAACTAAAAACAGAGTACAGTGGTACCTCAGTTTACGAATTTAATCCATTCAAGAAGTCCGTTCTTAAACTGAAACCATTCTTAAACCGAGGTGTGCTCTCCCTAATGAGGCCTCCCGCTGCCGGTGCCCTTCCATTGTTTGGATTTCATTCTTAGACCGAGGTAAAGGTTTTGCGGAGTTCATAAACTGAATCGTTCGTAAACAGGACTGTTCTTAAACCGAGGTACCACTGTATATATGATCAAAGCTGTATCACCCCCACCATTTCACCAACTGTCAAAAGAAAAACACATCATCTGTGGCTTGGAATCCATTACAAACCTGCACATTTTGTATTAAAAATAGCACTATCTGGATGTGAGTTTCTTTCATACAATTCATATCACATGAGAGAGATAAAGGATAACCATGCTAGACTCTTCCCTCTGTCACATCAGCATCCCACTCCTGCTGCCTATCATATGTTGGAGATTAGCATCTGCAGTAGGGAGCCTGTTCACCTTACATAGTCTTTGCACAAGATTTAGAACTGCAAATCCTGTGTGTGTGTGGTGGGCTGTCTATGTGAATACAAGAGGCCCTCAATGCACACATTTGCCCTCCAATAAAAGGTGGGTGGTAGGTATGGACAAACGCTGAAGATGAAAATGCTAACTTGAACTACATGACTCACAGTATGTTTCTAGAGTGCCCGTACGTCATCCTTTCAGAGCATATTTTCCAACATTGTGGAGTTCAGAAATATATTAAAGCTCAGCTAAAAGCAGGCAAGTGTAGATCTTTAAAGCTGCTGGGCAAAACATTTTACTTGAAACAGAACTCTTCTGGTGAGAAGAGTTAAATATTGTAAGTAAGTGAACTTGAAATCAGTGTTTGAGATATATTATCCTTCTATTACGGTCCTTTTAAATAATATCCTAAAATGAAAAAGGAAAACTAAAATAAATCAAATGTATTGAGAATATTGACTGTCCCCTAAATGGGCTCTTCCTTTGAACATCCTGTTGCCTAAAAATTAATGCACTCAGTTCAAGTTAGTGGGAAGGAAAATGCCTGTGTGAGTCAACCATAGAAACATTGCATGTTCTCAATTTGCTGCAAGGCTGCCTGTTGCACAAAAGAAAGTGGCCTAAGCAAAGGACAAAGTGATTTAGAATGCTATGATGGAAATTCTTCATAACTTCAAAGTTTTCCCCATAATAATATGCTCTCAAAATGTGTGGTTTTTTAAAAATGAATAAAAACCAGAGTTTGTTCATGTGTATATTAACAGTCAAATATTTACGTTGGTAACCAAGGTAAGTTTTTAAAAAAAGGGGGGGGGTGAAGATTGTCTTGTGGCACCTAGGCAAATGTAGTCTTCTGACCACTGTACGATGACATTTATTAACCTTTATGATGCCTTTATAATAAGCTTCATTGGTTTTGCTTCTTTAAAGACAGGCCTGATCTATCAAACAAAAGAGCATATACTGGAATTCTTGAGAGCAAATATTGTTCATGGCATAACATCACTGGCCATGCCCCAGAAAAGAGCACATCTTGTTCCTTTAAAAAAAGATCATGCCACAATCCAACTACTATTTAAACTTGGGAAGCTTCAAAAGCAGCTTGCAATGTGGCATGGTTAATGTTTAGCATTAGGGAAAAGAGGATGTATAAAGGCATACACACATGGACACCACATTCAGAAAAAAACACCTTGATGGGTGTTCCATCTACCTATCAGGGCTAACTCCATGTATTAAATATAGACTCTGAGGGAACATATAACCTAAAATAACTAATGTCATAATCCATTTTTCAGTATCATGTTAATGTATCTATGGGTATTAAGTTTCTTAAAGAAGTCTGATTTTGTTTTTATTAATTTCACAATTATTCCCTTCCTAATGCAGCAAATGCCTTTTGCAATATTGGAGTGAGATCCTTACCCGTGCTTTTTGTTCCATCTCCATCATCAATCTTTCATGTTGTTCAGCTATTGCCAGCGTTGCAGAATGGACTTTCTGATAGATCATCTCGCCTTCCCTTGTTTGAAAGGTGAACAGCCCTTCTCCTGTGTCGCACATCCTAGAAAAAGTTCTAAATTAATTAATTTATTTTATAACGCCTTGATAAAATAAACATGCATAGTTGGGTTCTTCTGGTATTCATATTGCTAATGAATTATTATGGCAATGGGTGCACAGTATTACTCTGTCAACAGACCAATGGATTTCTAATGACATAGGCAAAATTTAGTCTTGACATTAAAGCTGCTTTGAGAATCTTAAATCCATGCATTTAACTTGTGCACATTCGGCTTTACATGTGTGGCAAAAATAAAGATAAAAAATTAAAAGGGGCAGAAAAATAAAGTCTGTGGTCTTTATGTCACCCTCTAAGAGACAACACCCTGTGGTCTTTCCTTTTTGGTGGCAACCTTGCTGAAGGTGTGCCTGCTGCCCAAGGCAGCATTCCTGTTATGTTCCTGGCCAAGGAAGATGATACAGTTAGGCAGGGGCTGATGATAACCCTACAAGGAGGCAGCAGAGTCACTGTAAAAGGCCACAGAGTATGGGCAAACATATGTCAGAGTTCATCTCTTTATTTGTCTGGGTTGATGTCTGTTCTCGCTCTCCCACTGGCGGTCTGATGCTGGAACTAGTTCTTCAGGCATCCACCATTTTATGCCCTGGCCAACAAAAATGATGCTATCAGCTACAGATTGCTGTAAAACTGTTGAGTCAGGTGGGCAGTCCAGGATAACAGTTTCAAACATCAGAATTATCTGTCTTTTGCCTGGAAGAGTTTGCATATTTTTTAAAAAAGGAGATCAAGTTCTACTTCCAGCCTACTTTCACTTGCTTTTCATATTGAATTTCAGCTTCTCCCATGGGCAAAGACCAGATCATTCACCCCACTCAGTTTCAGAGTGACCAGCTTCCTATATTACCATATTTATAGAACAGGGATGGCACATGTGCCAGATTGTTGGCCCCTGTATATATATATATTTAAAAATGCAGTTGGCTCATTCACTTGAGTCAAGGAAGGAAGGAATGAATAGGAAATGGTAGCTGCCACAGTGACTGTGAAAAGTGCATTTGAAGATTGCTGTCTGTAAGTGCAACTGTGTTTGGACAATCATACCTTATCTTAGTCAACTCATATACGCATCCAACATTTGCCCATGTACACTGCCTATCCCTTCCTCTGTTCATGCTAACCATGCTTAAACTGGAAAAACTCTAATTACTCATAGTTTGGGTAAGATTTAAGTTGCCACAAAAACTCAGGTTACCATAGATTTAGCAGAGGGAAGCTTTGTGGCCCCAGTCCATTTGCCTGCATGTTCTCCATTGGCATGTGAAAGAATTTTCCAAGTCCCATTATGTCATCGAGCACCCAAAATAAAAAAGTTCCAGTTGGAATTTTCCCACTTACACTGTTGTGGAAATACAATTATACCAGTGCTATACGGCTACAATGATAGGAAAAAAGCCAGGAGCTATACAAGGAAAATAATTTTCAAAAAACAAAACAACAACAACAAAAAAACCAAACAGCAAAGAGCACTGAGGCTGTGCTGGTAGGGTGAGATAGTCAATAAAGAAAAGGTTAAAGCACATAAAAGTTCACAATAAAAGCTTGCAAAGGTTAACAAGTAAAGATGAGAGTGAAGCCAACCAAAGTTGAGCAGGAAATGCAATTAATCAAAGCAGCATATCTTGACAGCAGACAAGCCCTATAGGTGGAAAAAAGGTCATAGAAAAAGTAGAGAAGACCTGTAAATCAGCGATGACACAGAACAAAGATTAACAACAGGAAGAACATGGAGTAAGTAAAGGGCAATGAAGAGAACACACAGATCTAAGCAGTTCAGTGTCTGGTCTGTTCTAAAAGGTGTGATATAGTCATTCTCAGCTGCCTCCAATCCATTAAACTCAAGAAGTACTTGACAAGGTCCAAAAGTTCTACTACTTCACAGGAGGGTTCTGTCCATGTGATACACATTTGAAATTTCCAAGAAAGATTAAAAACATGTATCTTGGATTCAGGAGTGAACTCACTAGTAAATATTGGTCCTGCTTTTGTGACTCGATGTGTTGCTCATAATCATTAGTTTGTGGACTTCAGTATATGAATTCCTCTTGCTTTGAAGTTCATCGGGCTGAAGTTGACAGAGGCAATAGTTAAAGAGGTGGGAGGACCATTGGAAGCTGGTTTCACAGCTATTCTATTTGTTCAAAACTACCGTATGATTCTTAGGGTTTATGGAACTAACAATATAACCCCCTTTTTAAGTGATGAAGAGTCAGGAAAAACTCAGAAAAGTTCAATTGTACTTGTCTGGAGCAACCATTCCTAATCTTGAGTACTCCTGGTTATATATGTTGTGGGCTTATTTATTTATCTGTTACTCAATAGGAACATTCTTCTGTCTTGCTTACTTTCTGTTGTTAGTGTTCCAGAAAAATATAATGCTGCTCTCAGGGATAAAATCCAATTTCTACAGTCTTTCTTTGTAAGTTCATAGTAACAGTAGACCAACCCTCCCACTCCAAACACAAGCATGGCTTGGGTGTTTTTCACAAAGCTGGGCAGTGACACAAATGCTTTCCATCCTGAATGAGGAATGTTCAAAGGGGCATTTCACAACAACAACCTGCTGGTACACATGGGTCACCTGGTGCACTTTACAGGATATTATACATAAAGCAATGTGTAAAAAGAGTTTTCCTTTTCACTGGGGTAAGGCATTCCACGTCTGGTAGTTTCATCTTCACATCACTCCTCCTCTATCCATGCAAAACAGAAATTTTAAAATATACTTATTATATAAAATAACATTTTATGGCCCCATGTTTTAATAATGGTTTTATCTACTGTTGTTATTTTAATAGTTATGGGCTTATTCTATAGATTTATTTTGAAGGGTTAGCTACATAACCTAAAGTTATACTAAGAAAGTTTTCATGAGACAGATGTTAGCCAATTTGAACTGACATTTCCCAATCTGGTTTTTAGAGGGCAGATGCTAACCTTTAAACCCCCCTTTGGATAAGCTGAAAACTATGCCAACTTGGCAGGTTTCTTGAATCCCTCTCAGAAATATCAACTGCAGATGGAAAAGAAACCAATAAGGAGGATACCAATACAGTAAGGAGAGGATGTGAAGTACAATATTAAGATGCGGACATAGGAGCTAATCTTTGTATGGGTATATTTGTTTGCATGATGGATACATGTCATACTTGTGGCTAATATCGCTCTATATTTTGCACTTACTTCTTCTAAAACAGCATGTCATATACCACATGATGCCCCCTGCCCTCCCATAACCTGGCCAGCTCAGAAATGGCACTTGCATACTACTGATCTGTCCGGCAGCACAGTGTGAACTTCAAAACTCAATGGCCAGCTGGTCCTCAGCCTTCACAGTTCTATCTGGAAAAGAGCCACAAGAGATTTCCCTCCCCTCAGCACTGTAATTACTGAGGAGATCACTAGACAGCCACCTTAGAAGTGCCTTCAAATTCACTGGTGCTCTGCTTGGGCTACACAACACTACACTACAGGCTTGGTCAGGAACAAAGTTCAGCTTAGGTCAAAACAGATCAGAGCCATGTGTCACTTCTGTGCTGACCAGCCTCCCTTCAGTCTTTCTAGCACTGTGGAGAGAGACACCCCAGGAAGCCTCTGAATTATTTCAAAGGTCTCTGAAGTTATGGAAGTGTTGAAAGATCTCTCAGCTCAGATGTGGTGCACAACTCTGCAGGGAGTATTGTGCTATTTGTACTATTCCCCCAATAGGAATAGTATTGACTGTGGAGGTAGATACAGCATGCTTATGAACAAATTAAGTATTCAGAGAGCCCACCAACTTCAAAACAGGAAGTTTACCTTAAAAACACAAAACCTTTGCAATAAAACATGAACATAGACTGAGGAGTGCTTCCCCCTCCAACCATCAGGTATTCATTAAGAAACCATATTAAACTTATCTATATTACATGCTGCACTGAATAATAATATAAACACACAAACAAAAGCAGGCTGGTGAAGCTAATTATCTATACAGTTTTAATGATGCACCCACCTTTTCCAAAGATGGAAGCAGTGGAGCAAACTAACATGTTGTCAGATAATTAATCCTCGAGAATTATAAAACCCAGTGCAATGGAATGAATTATACATATTATTTAGCACACCTTGCCTGGCTTTAGTGCTTCTGCTTAACAAAGGCAAAATAACAGTACACACGCACAAATTCAGGAGTCATAATGGCATATTCCAAAATCTGAGCTTCTTTCCTATGTTAGAGCAATCATTTATTAAGTTTATATTAGTCTTAAAATATTGTATTATTTGGACAAGAAAAAAAGTTATCCTTGTTACCTTCTTATCCTTCTCACCACAAATATGACAATTACATTCCTTCAAAAATGAAGAGAATCTCATGATAATAAATAAAATACTTAACTACCTCCAATGTTACAACTGCAAATAGGAAATAAAACCATCCTAGGATGGTTAAGAACCATAGTGATGTTTTTATTATGTTTTTAGATTTGCCATAAGCTGCCCAGAGTGGCTGGGGAAACCCAGCCAGATGGGTGGGGTATTGTTAAAATTATTATTCATACATATGATAACACCAGGCAAACAGTTCCATGTCTACCACATTGTAGGGTACCTCAAAAGTTCAACATGTAAGGAAGCAAAAAACAGGGATTTCACCTACACCAGATATCAAGCCAGAACAAGTGATGAGATTTGCTTCTTGGGTGAATTTAATTTATTTCATTTCATAAAATTTATACACTGCTTGATTGTAAAAAAACAAACAAACAAACCCTCAAAGCAGTTTACAAAAAAGATAAAACAATAGAATTATCAAGAAAAAATTACAATACAAAAAGTTAAAATACCAAACAGGTTAAAAATCAGATCAATTTTCTAAGCATCATCTTTCTAAGCATCTAGGCAGGCTTGTTTAAACAATAATGTCTTTAGCAGGCACTGAAAAGATTAGAGTGAAGGTGCCTGCTTGATATCTGCCACACTAAACGATCAGGTTCTTACAAATGCAGAACGTGTATTATGTGGCACCTGTATTATGTGGCACAATTCCACTGATCGAAGTGGTTGAGTGGGAACATGCGAGGTAAGGTGATTTCATAGGTAAAATAGTCTCAAGTTGTTAAGATACTAATAGCAACACATTGAACTTGAATTTATGCACAAAACAAAGCTCATATGACTCCATTTCCACACAGAAAGGGAAGTGACAGTGAGCATTCGTTTTATAAGGGCCTCAGACCCAAACAGGAAATTTAAGAGGGTCTAGGCTGACACCACCCATTCATGCCAGACAGTGAATCCACTAAGCCAAAGTAACACATTTTTCCTGAGCTTTGGCATGTTCCTGTATCCTTTGGTAGTTATTTGGTCCTACCTCCTGGCTTGTCCTTTCATCCTCACTCTCCTGCCCAGGCATAATTACTTGGCTTCAGATCAGTTATCACAAGTTGCAATCTGTTTGTGACCTGGTTGTAACCTGTGGCCCTACAGACCAGAGCATGGCCATATGCTAGGGCAGAATTTAGCTTAACTTGAACGCTAAATTTTCTCTGTTGGATTGTAGGAGGAAATGTGGTAAATATGATAACACAGCAAGTTTAAAAGTGAACATACTGCATTAAATGTTTATGGTACTGAAATGACATCTTTAGTTCTTGGTCCACCTTGGGGAAAAAGTTGTGATTATCTTTTCCCATTACTTATATTTTTCATCTGTTCCAGTTTCTTTTTTTGCTGGATTATATATGTTGTACTCCTTTCCACTCCTTTTTCTTTACAAGGCAAAAGAAACCAATTTATCTATTTATATTTATTTTTAACATTTCTAACCATCAGAACATGATAACAGTGAGGAGTACAACTACTTATCTAGATATATCATTAGTCTTCTGTGGATGTGCTGCCTAGGGTAAATGGAAATAGCAATCGTTTAAAAACTTCCCTATATATTATGCCAACTGTGCTATCAGATATCAGCAGCTGTCTGACTTTCAAGAGTGGCAACCTCAAGATACTGACTGCACACAGCAGAAGATGGATGCCCACGGAGAGTCTCTCAATCCTTTTATGTCATGCATAAACTTACCATTCAACCTGCCCTGCCTTTAGCCATGGCTCTAATTCCCAAAGCAGCTGATCACAGCAGGGCCCTAGCAGTCTCACAACCCTGGTTTTGCAGTCTAGGTCTTTAGGTCCCTGAGGGCCAGTTAAGGATGTCAGCCAGCACTGTCTGCTCATTCCTCTAGTTTTTCCACCTAGCAGATGCCAACCATATGGGGTATTCTGCAGGGGACAGAGGAAGGGAAATACTAGGACTGATGTTAACTGAAGAACTATGCACAAATTATCCCATATGGATATACATATAACACCACACATTTACCACCACCTGAAAGCAGTATCACTACCTCCAAACCAAGCTCTGAACCACTGAAATGAAATAATATCAAGCTTCCCTGTCATGAAATGGAACAGAAAATGTTTGGGCATGCGTGTCATCAAAACAAGGTGCGTCAACATCATGACTGCAAATGTTGAATCAAAGCCCCATATTCAAGAGTTTACCTGACAAACATTCATAGCAACAATTGATACAGTGCTGTTAAATAAGACTTTGAAATTTTACTTCTTGCCATTTACTGTTACTTTAAAACCATACAGTTAAATTATTGCAAGTTTACCAATCCAACTCCCGGCTCCAAAGCTTGATCCTCCCTGCATTTCTCTCTACAGTATTGCAATTTATTTTACATTGCAAGCGAAGTGTATGAGCAAACATTGTTTTCTATACCAAGGTGATTCAAGGAAATGACCTAAGCCAATATGGCAACAAATGAAAATAAACAATCTCAATCGGATCTAGGAAACATTTGTTTTTAATATAGCAAAGAGACCTTGAATGTAAAGCAAATTACACTCAACAAACTTCAAAATAAAGATGTTAATTCAGTCTTTCTCTCCAAAGCCTAATGCTGAGCAAGACAGGCTCATTATTTCAACCCTCATTTATCCTGGATGCCAACAACCAACAGTTTCACAAAACCTACTACATTTAGATACATATAAGGAGGTCCCATCTGAAGACTAAAAAAGTCCCCATGCTCACATATGTCTCCTCTGCCTCTTTTCACACATTGATTCTGGAGCTTAAGAAGGATTGTGTATTACTCCTAAATGTTATCCCTTGAGCTAATGCCACATTTTGCTTTAATGGTAAAACAGAAGGGTTATTCTAATCTTTGCTTATCTGTCTGCACTACCTAAAACTATTACTTTATACAGTTTACCATAGTTGGCAATCCACAGCAAGAAACTTACAATAGCCACACACACCCACACACCCACACACCATAATCAGGGCCAAGCTAAATCTGACACTAGAGTTTTCATCTTTTGGTAGATTCCTTTTATCAGCACCATGGACAGCTACAAGACTGAAAGCTCATCACCAGCATCTGGTTACATACTCTGCATGGACGTATACAAAGGCCCACAGTTTATGTGGCAATGCCACATGAAGCTGCTGCTAGTTTATAGAACGACAGAATTGTAGAGTTGGAAGGTATAATGCAGGAATCTCAAAAAGTCATCTCCATTCCTTTTTATAGGTCTGTTCTGAGCATGACACATATTAGATATTGCTAGAGATGGGTGATAAAGTCAATTCTTATTTATTTATTACTTCTATATGCCACCTTTTACTGAACGGAGCTCAAAGTTATGTACATGGTTCTTCTTATCCCCATTAATCCTCAGTATAGCCCTGTGAGGTAGGTTAGGCTGAGAGAGAGTGACTGCCCCAAGGTCACCAACAAGTTCTGTTGACACCAGGAATGTCTGAAACAGCTGCTACCATGCGATAAATTCCAGAACAAAGCAATAAATTCCTGAACAAGCAATTCCTGAACAAAAGTAACAAATTGGAAAGATAAAAGTCTATGACAAATTGTTGTAAGATTTTTTTTATCTTTTTGAAAACTTAAGTAGGTATTCCTCAACTTGAGCATGATAACCCTTACTTATGCTACTGGTTGCTCTAATATTTTTGGCTCATGTTAACAGTCCAGTTTCCCAGATTCTATCATTCACAAAAGTTTTAGCTGAATCTTTATGAGCTAAAGCACACTGACTTCAGGCACACCAATTGTGATACGAAAAAGTTCATGGCTTGGGAACTGCAATTTATATTCTTGTGCCTATTTTTAGGTTTTTATCATCCTTCCCTTCCCTTCTTGGTAATGAAACCATTAGACACACTCAGTGGGAAGACCAAATAACAGAACTGATTCCTGCTCTTGAGCAGTTATGCTCTGAAAAAGCTCATTTTAGGCATTTAAAATGTGGGCTGAATATTCTGACCCTGACCTAAGCATGTTAATTATAATGTCTGTAGAGGGCCTACGTATGCAGATGCAAAAGGGTTTGCAGCTCCTTTGCAAATAATACTCCACAGCTGGACACGTGGGTTGTCCACAGACATTCTAATTAATGCATCTGTGGTGATGGTCAAATCTGCCATCAACATGCTGCATTCCTCAAAAGTTTATTATAAATGGTTTAAATGCCTGAAAGGGGTTTTTACCATTTGGCATCACACCTTCTAGGCTCAAAACAAGCATGCAGCTCTTCCCTCTTCACCTAAATATGGATAACTGACACACATTTGCTGCATTGTCAGCATAGATAATGTGTGTTCAAAACCACAACTACAACATGTAGAATTTATGTCTGCTGCCAACTTAAGCATGTTTGCTTATTCATCAACCTGAAATGTCTTATGCTTCATCCCATTTTATTATGGAAAGTACACTACCTTTTGCTAAGTTGGAAAGCACACAGACTAATGGAGTTTTCTGTATTTGCTGTATTTAAGTGTCAGAACTCCCAGAGGGTAGCTGTGTTGCAGCAAAAACAACAAGCGGTCCTATTGCAACTTTATAACAAATTTATTATGGCAACCTCCTGCTTCTTATTCCCCATACGTTGCAACTACAAAGCACTCTTTTCACATTCCACCCAGTGATTAAGCCACCATCGCCTCATTTTCTGCAGCTCTTTTCACACCCCCACTTTCACTCCCATTCCCATGCCTCCTACTTTCTCCTTTTTTTGCACCTTCCCCCGCATGGTGGTGCTGTGGTCTAAATCACTGAGACTTGGGCTTGACAATCAAAAGGTCAGCAGTCCGAGTCCCCGCGATGGGGTGAGCTCCCGTTGCTTTGTCCCAGCTCCTACCAACCTAGCAGTTCGAAAGCACCCCAAAAAGTGCAAGTAGATAAATAGGTTCCGCTCCGGCGGGAAGGTAAATGGCATTTCCGTGCACTGCTCTGGTGTCAGTGTTCTGTTGCGGCAGAAGCAGCTTGGTCATGCTGGCCACATGACCTGGAAAAACTGTCTGCGGAGTGGGCAAACACCGGCTCCCTCGGCCTGTAAAGCGAGATGAGCGCCGCAACCCCAGAGTTGTTCGTGACTGGATTTAACTGTCAGGGGTCCCTTTACCTTTACCTGCATTTTCACCTTTATTTTCTTTTTCCTCCTTCCTTTTCTCAACTCTCCCCTGGACACAGACATCTACAATTTCCATGTCCCCTCCTCTCTCTCCCTCTGCAGTCCCCCTTTGCACACATATCCCATGATCATATATGCTACTGTATCTTTAAGATGAAAAGAATCTTAATGGCAAGTTCAGGCTGTTCAGTTAGAGAAGGTGAAGTTCAGCTGACGGATGCTGTAAATAAATGGGCATTTGCTTCCTAATGAAATATATGTTCTAAATAGAAACAGGGAATCTGGAGCTTCATGGTGGAGATAACATATGGTACAAGGAGTGAAATACATTCTGTGAGGGCACTATGGAATTTTTAGGGCTCTGGACTCCTTATCTCTTTGAAAAGAGGCAGCAGGAAAGGAAGAGGGAGAAGTTTAAGAACAGTGAAAAGGAAAGGTCAATGAAAGGGGGAGAAGTAGCTGTTTTAAACAATAACAGAAGTTTGAGTAAAGCAAGGGTGGTGGTGGAGGAGGGATGGGCTTCCATGCCATGGCCACTGCAGTTGTGCAGCCTGCCTTCAGTTTGATTCCCCTCCCCTCCCTGATTTAATGCAAATCCAGGATTGTGAAGAGGCACTACAAATCCTCCAGTAGGGCCTACATGATGACACACTCCCATTTTTACTAGATGCAAGACAAGCTTTCATAGAATCATAGAGTTGGAATAGACCACAAGGGCCATCGAGTCCAACCCCCTGCCAAGCAGGAAACAGCTTTCATGGACAGCTTTCATGGACTAAATTCTGCTTCATCAAGTGCATGAAGTCTGGTGCTCAGTTGTCAGGTATGTATACTTGATGTGAAAAGTCAAAGAAAGTTTGGAACTTCTTTAGAACTTCTTTCATTAAAAGAAATAAAAAAAAAATCAAATTCCAGACAGAAAAATAACAACTTCTCTTAAAAGTGTCCACTGATGCTTCATGTCCCATCATGGCAATAATAAAACATTATTCCATATGAGTCAATCTACTTACTATATTTCCATAATTGTCTCTTACCTTCCAGATTCAAAAGTGAACCATGTTGAGTCCCGCCCATATCTTCTCAGAGAACTGAGAGGCCACATCACCAGCTTCACCTTAGCATTGTGTATATCCCAGAGATAGATGTTTTCATGTGTAATCTGCATTGTACATTCTCCGTAGATATCTAAATTTGGTGTAGGCATTAGGTAAACATTGAAGCGCTCTGGAAAGGAGTGGAAAATCATGGTGAAAATAGTGAGCTAAGTTGCATTATGATGATAATTCCCTTTCAGTCTAGTGACAAGCATGTACATAATAAACCCATTTAAATACATCAATGCAACTCTCTCAGAAGACAGCTCATAGTACATCTGGAAGCACAGCTGAGACCTCTTTATCATTAGTAACAGATGCTCAATGGCATAATGTAACAGTTAAACACTGTCTGTTGTCAGTGACCTTCATAAAATGATATCATTAGCTTCTTCTTATTGCATTAATAATTTCAATTAGCAAGCTATTTTGAAAGAGCTTCTTTACTGTGATGGACCTTTTTATTCCAAAGGGAAAAAACCAAACAAAGCATCAACATATTTCATTAGAAAATCTGAAAACATGGACTAGATATAAAGATCTCTTAGTAAGAAAAACACCAAAATGGATGTCGCCAATGGAAGCACAGGCCCCAAAAAAGTTAAATATGGAAAACAAATGGTTGAGGTACTCAGATTTGCTGTTAGAGGATCAGGAAGGTTTTAAATTAAAACCGTTTGAACAAATTAAAGATAAAGGGAATTGGTTGCAATATTATCAAATTAATGAATTATATAAGTTGGATAAGAGAAATGGTTTTGCAACAGAAAAAAACAAATTGGAAACGGAGTTGTTAGATACTAAAGTTAAGAATATGTCTAAAATTTATAATTTGTTGTTGGAGTGGCATACAAAGGATGAACAAGTTAAATCAGTTATGATTGATTGGGCAAGAGATGTGATTGATTGGGCAAGAGAAGGACATAATATAATGATGGAGGATTGGGAGAGGCTATGGAAGAAAGGGGTTAAGTTCACTGCATGTACAATGTTAAAGGAAAATATTATGAAGATGATGTATAGATGGTACTTGACCCCTGTAAAACTAGCAAAGATTTATCACAATAGTGATAACCTTTGTTGGAAATGTAAAGAAAAAGAAGGTACTTTTTTCCATATGTGGTGGACTTGTCCCAAGGTGAAAGACTTCTGGGAGAAGATTTATAATGAACTGAAAAAAATGTTGAAATATACATTTGTTAAAAAAACAGGGGCCTTTCTTCTTGGAATAACAGGTTTGGAAAGCCCAAGAAAGATGTTAAATTATTTTTGTATGCCACAATGGCCGCCAAAATATTACTTGCTAAAAATTGGAAACCACAAGAACTACCAACAGTGGAAGATTGGCAGATGAAGATGATGGACTTTTCGGAGCTAGCTGACCTCTGGAAGAATCCGAGACCAGAAAGAAGAGGAGTTTCAAGAGGACTGGAGGAAATTTAAGGACTATTTGAATAAATATTGTAATATAAAAAATTAGGAATTACTTGAAAGAAACAAATAGGCCTAGGATTAAACTAAGTTATAATTAAATAAATGTGATTTAGAATATTAAGAAAAGTGAATAAGATGGACTATAATTGGAAATTGTTTTAGTTTAATAATGATATTGGAAAGCTGTTACTTTTAACTACAAGGAAACTCAGAAGGAAGGGACTAGAGGAAGTCAACCAAGATGTTTAAAAGGTTGGATTTGTAAAGAATTAAGTTTGTTGTTATTGTTTATTTGTTTATTGTTCCTTTTTTCTTCTTTCGTTCATTGATGTATTTTTCTTTTTTTGTTTCTGTTTTTGTGTGTCATTCTGCTTTGTGGTTTTTGTTATAATTCTGGAAAATCTAATTATTATTATTTTTTAAAAAAGAAAATCTGAAAACATGTAAGATGAAACTGCACAGTGGAACTAATTTTTCTTTTTGGTCAGGTACCTGTATGCCTTCATTTAGATACCAATAGAAGCTTTGGAGGAAAGTGGTTAATTAAGAATACCATGTAGAGTTAAACCCTCCCCTATGCTTTTGTCACAACCCAAATTGTCTCCTTACTATTGGCTATTCCATCCCCCCCCCACTACCGAAACCTTGATCCACAGGTTTTCCACATCACATCTAAGTAATCTTCATAGATGGGGTGTGGAAGATCACATTCTTTCCACTTCTGTGATTTTACCAGTTGCCTCCCAATACTTCCACTTTGGGAGATATTGTCACATCACATAACTCAGATGCACTGTCTGTGACAGCTCATTTTCAGATGTAACAGTAAGTGATGGTCTTAGAAGCCATGTTTATCAGGTATTCTTTAATTTTCAGTTAACATATTACTTACTCTATGCACATGTGGACCAGCATAAGCCCAAGAATATGGAAATATAGAGATTTTGGGAGTGGATATGTGAAGGCCTAGGGCTGGGAGGAGAGGGGAAGCTAAAACATTAAATAAAAATCAGAAAAAATATTTCCCTATTTTTTCCAAAGCTTCCCCCTCCTCCCTGAAATTGGAAAATTTTGGATTATCTAATATTTTCTTTTAGAATGATGACATTTTAAGGCAATGTGTTGATGTATTCTACCCCAAAAAATATTTCAAAAAACTGAGTTAGAACAAGACTTTTATTTAAGACTATATCAGTTCAATATGATTCCTGTACACTGAGAACAAACAAGTACTAATGCACTACTACTACGGTTATCAAATGCAGCAGCAGTATATATTTCTGCTTCTAGTGAGCACTGTCATTGCCACAACTGAAGGAAGAAGGATTCAGTCCCTTTTTAGGTTGTGGGCTTCCTCTTGCTATCATAGTAAATGGATCTAGGCCTCAAAAGGCTGAGAGTGGGAGAAAGAACACAGCAGCAGAATTTTGTTGCCACCCAATTCACAATTTTGGAAATCTGTTCCAAAGATAATAGCACTGCTACTGTATTTGACTCGATTAAAAAACAAGCATCACACTTCGAGCTTGTAAAGCTTGCTGCTCTTGGGTGATGTGGTGTTAGTGCTTCAGAATGCAGAGGCATATTTTGCTAAGAATGTAGGGTTTAAACAAATGACTTCATTGCTGGAAGACCCACATGGATTCTGTTTCTCAATCTTGGTTACAGGCTTGGTCTAGTAGTGCTGTGATCCAGCATCACAGCAACTTTGCATAGCTGTCCATCACTCACCACTGTCATTTTCTTCCAGATGGACTCTTCCACCAACAACTGTCTTAGCCTTGACAACACTTGTGTCTTTAGATGGACCTCCATTACTGATTTCAGTTCATCTAATACTAGTCTTTTCTGTAATCGTCGCACATATATTACCTCTGGCTCCCACATGCAAACCACTAAGCATTAGCTTGTGTCTTGATCTCTGGATACTGAAGTCATATATGACCTAGCATTTAACAGGATTATCCTAAAAAAGTGAGATTTTAATAATTTAAAACTCAATGTAGGATCTAATCTTGTAAAGAATCAGCAAAACCAGTGCTAGGGATTACAAAGGAGTTGCAACTCACTGCATATCACTCTAAAATGATATGCAATTTTTGACAGGTGATAGAAAAACAAGCCTGAAATAAACCAGAGAAAAACTGAGAAAGGTTTTTTTGAGAAATTTATGTGGCCAAAGAATTCTTATGTATATGTCAAAGATTAAAGCTCCCATATGGCTATAAGTAAATTTGTTAGTCTCAATGTTATTTTCTGTCTCAGTCCATTTAATTTTTGTCCCAGTGATACCTCCTAAGCTGATTCACTCAATGTCACGGCTATCCATCCTCTTCTCTGAGGCTATATTTCTCATTAATCACACTAATGGGTGTCAGTCTTGCAACAAGTACTTTAAAACTAAATCCCAGGTATGAAAGGCCATGTCTCCACTGCAGAATACTCTGATTTTATATGGTATTTCTGATTTTCACAGTTTTCAGCATATTTGTTTACTGATTATTCAGGTCTTCCATCTGTAACCAGATTTACAGTGTTGAGTGGGGGGCACTCCACTAAGGACCACCACTGTTGAATGGCTTTGGGGGGGCAGCTTGGTATGGTGGTCTTGCAGCCTCATAGGTGCCACCTTCTGAATGCTGAGCAGCGGGGGTGGCTGGCACCTGTCAATCAATCCACATATGGTTTCCCTTTATGGGAGTATGTTTTTTGCCTCCCTTCAGTTTGGGTGATGGAGTTGCTCTGAGACGGTTTGGTGCTTATCAGCAAGCATGAGATTTTCTGCCTGCTAGCATAGGTTATACCAGCTTACACTTCTGTTTGTATTGGCACAAGTCTTCCTTGTTATATTTCAATAAATATAACCTTTAACCAATCCGTGTATCAAGTCTTCATTCTGGGTGTGGGGCAAAAAATACAGTCAAAACCTAAAAGTTCAACAGAAAGGAAGAAAACCCATAGCTTCCTTTAATTATTCGAGCATGTTATTGGAAAAGGGCATTCAGGCAACATGATATACTCAAAATGTCAAGAGACATTTGTCTGCTCTGCATTGGAGGTCAGTGTCTAAGGTGAGGTGTCATGGATTAAGAAGAAATGTTCATGATTAAATTGAACATCAGCTGCAAGGCAAAGAAACAGAAGCAACAGCGATTACTCAGGACTTGAGACAAAAAGTTATGCATTGGTACACTACAGGAATAGAGCCAAGTGGCTAAAAAGTTAACAGAAAGTAATCATCCATAAATGATGCAAGGCACTGAAAAGATTCTACAGAAAATTGTTCCATTCCCTGGGTTTTTCAGCAAAGCTAATGGACATATATACACAAAACATTATTGGATCTTGCTAACAAATGTGTTTTCAGTTGCAGAAAGGGAGTGACACAAATTTAGAATAAAGTTGTTGAGACAGAATTTGTTTAGAAAAATGAAATCACCCTGGTACAGACAGAGGGAGAAGGAGACAGATAATGAGATCCTCTGTTTGGTTTGGACTGTTTAGCAATTGCTTTGGAGTAGAATGTTCTCTATAAACCAATTCAGATATATAATCGCGCAGCTAAATAGATAAACAAATACTGGCTTCTTGGGAAGAACCCAGGAAGATAAACAGGCCAAATATGATTGATCAGAGATACAACCTAAACAATAAATAAATAAAATACACCTGACAGCTCATGGATGGAAAATAACAGCTCCATCTCAAACCATTCTTGTAAGGACCATTCTGAAGGTTACTGGTGTTTACTTCTCTGATACCTGTTTACATGCTGGAACATTATATTACTTGCAAGGCAAGTTAAATAATGGCTGGTTAGCAGATCTAGTCAGATGTAGTGAAACTGAAGCTCAATCCTAGTAGGACAGAAACCCGTGGGTTAGTCATTCCCAAGTTTGGAAAATTAGTAGGATGCCTTTTCTTGACAGGGCTGCACTGCAGCTTCGGACTATTCTTAGAGCCATCACTATTACTGGAGGCAGAAGTGTCCCCAGTTGCTAAGAGTGATTTCTTACAGCTTCGGCTGGTACAACAGCTATGCTCATTCCTGGACAGGGATAGTTTGGCCACAGGGGTGCATGCCTTGGCATCTGCTAGTTTGGACCATTGCAGTTCTCTCTATGTGGGACTACCCTTTAGGGTGGTTTAGAAATTGCAGCTAATTGCAGGTTACTCTAAGGACCATTTGTCCCTAACATACCAGTCCTATCACTGAGATTATCTAGAGAAGGCCTGATTGTCCCAGTGTTTAGTTTCTGCACAAACTAAGGCCTTTAGTGCAATGGCAGCAGTACTTTAGAACACTGTTCCTATTTAAACACTTACAATTTTGATATTTCATCCTGGACCGGAATTCCCCCCCCCCAAGCTTTTTCAGACAATTAACTTGATTCTGTGTTGGTCATTTGTTCTATGTTTTATAATTTTATAATTTTATGATGTTTATTGCACATCATCATGACATCTTTTAACAAGGCAGTTTAGAAATATTTTTATAAATAAAAAGCAAAAATAGTGTACAGTGGTGCCTCGCAAGACGAAAAGAATCCGTTCTGTGATTCTCTTCGTCTAGCGGTTTTTTTGTCTTGCGAAGCAAGCCCATTGACAGATTAGCGGATGAGCGCTATTAGCGGCGTTTAGTGGCTTATCTGCTGATCGGATCAGCTGATAAGCGGCTTAGCGCCTTAGAAAAAGGGGGGGAAGGGAAAAAACCCGCAGGAACTCGCAAGGCATTGTCGTCTTGCGAAGCAAGCCCATAGGAAATTTGTTTTGCGAAGCACCTCCAAAACGGAAAACCCTTTCGTCTAGCGGGTTTTCTGTCTTGCGAGGCATTTGTCTTGCGGGGCACCACTGTATCTCAAATATGCTTTTAAGTGTACACATGGAACTGTTCTGTAGAGACTGTAGCCCAGCTCAGATGACCACCTAAACCATGGCATAGGCCATAATGAATGAACAATGCAAAGCCTAAATGAAGCACTTCAATTATGCAGAAAACTTGGCAATCATCATTTAAATAATAAAAGAAAAACACAAACTCATTCTTTAAATCCCATACCCGTGTATACCATTTCACCTCAATAAAGCAAAACAACTGTAAACCAAAAGGATTTCAGATTCTAATCATATCATTTTGCATAAATCATCCCAGATGGAAAGCTGGATACAAAGCACAGCTAACCATCCATTAGCTGCTGCATTACAGATCTTTGATGTGCAAATAGAATGAAAAGGCAGATGAACAGAAGTGGAAGAAAACAAACACAATCGGTGTGTGTGTGTGTGGGGGGGGGGGACAACGACACAGTGCTGTTAATAGAGATACAGAAGGAAATGTTGTGGCTATGTTCTTAGAGTGAGGCCAAAATATTTGTGTAAGAACAATGAAAGGCATAATTCAAGGTCCAGCTTAGGTCCTGGCTTTATATTATTTGCCACCTCTTCCCAAGTTGCGCTCATCACATTTCAACTACTCCATTAGTTTCATTTTCCAACAACTGTGAAGGTTTGTGCCACATGAACACCTGTCTAAATTAAATTAATTAAACAGAGTGGCTGTTGCTGTTGTTATTTATCAGATTTCTTTCCTGCCCTTCACCATACGGCAACAATATAAAAATGAAATATTAATACCAGTTAAAACAATTTACAACCAGAATATTTACAACCCTGAAAAAAATACAGGGTGGAATTCAATGTTAAGAACAATCTCTTCTTTATGGGTTTCACAACAAACAAAGGACATGTAATTCATTGGAAATTTCTGCACAAGCTACCATCCATTTAAATAGGACTTGTACAGGTGAATATATTGAAGTTGATTCACCCAAATTTATATTCCTATTATAGAGATGCTATTTCTCCCCATAGCTAATGAATTTATTAATGAACAGTTTACATCATGTCCTCTTGCTACATACAAGCACAATGTCTGATTTGCTTTCTAGAGTTAGGGTGACAGATTTAGCTCTGTTAATTTAAATGTAAATTTCTACGCTGGGGGATATTTATCAAAATTGCAATGTCTGAAGGAATGTACCTAATGATTCATCACAGAATATTACTGAAACATCAATTTCACTCACTCCTTACATTTTAAATGATGCCACTAATCATACCTCTTTGGTTCCTTATGGGTGTGCCTTGCACAGAGACCTTGTGTCTGCTGGCCTAATCATGTTTGTTTCATCCCATTTATTTACCACAGGACAATAAGCATGCTAATTGTGTTCATTTCTACTAGTAGTCAACTGTCAATGTAGTAAAATGGTGCACTGAAGCATCAATCCTGGCTTTCCGTTCAGTTCAGACCACTTATGTGACCAGCAGCTCCATCAGTGCTTACCTGCTACTGTGATAGTCATAGCTCATGGAGATCCCTTCTGGGACACACTTACTTTCCATAGTTTGCAAAGAGCAAAGTTCAGGCCCAGTACTTCAGTTCCAGCGACTACACCTCAAACATTATTGTGAAAATTCTGCTAGCATTTCTGAAATACATGGTATCTCCTGCGCATTAATCCAGGAAGGGTTTTCTTTTTAACACTAGATAATGACCATCGACTATTTTGGTGGTATCTATTCAGAATATGCCTCCTTGTGAGATATGGTGGTCCCTGCCTGCTTGACAGAAACAGTGGTAAGACCACTCCTTAAGAAGCCTTCCCTGGATTTGGAAAATCTAAGTAATTACCAGCTAGTTGCCAATGTTCCCTTCTTGGGTAAGGTTCTTGAACGGGTGGTCATGGACCAGATCCAGGCACTCTTGAATGAAACTGATTTCCTAGATCCTTTTCAATCAGGGTTTAGGTGCAGTTTTGGCACAGAAACTGCTTTGGCTAACCTGTATGCTGATTTCTGCCAGGAGTGAGACTGATGAAATATGCCCCTTTTAATTCTTCTTGACCTCTCAGCAGCTTTTGATACCAATAACCATGGTATCCTGGATGACTTTCTGAGTTGGGGGTTGGCTACACTCCCTTTGAAAGAGTGGGTACATCACTTGGAAGCACTCTTGGATCCTTTGCTGTCACTTGAAGCTCACATAGCCTCTCTGGTGCCTTCCATGAACTTCAGCTGGTGTTCCAGCTGCACTCCTATATGGATAGGGATAGCCTAACTTCTGTTGTCTATGCATTATATGTGGGGCTGCCTCTGAAGATGGTTTGTGTTTGTGGGAGGGGAGGTTATTGGTTTGTTTTCATTTTTTATTATGTATTTTGTTTTCTCATCTTGTATTTTTATGTTGTGAACTGCCCTGTGATCCTTGGATAAAGGGCGGTATACAAATTTAAATAATGCTAATAATCTTCTAAAAATTTTTTTTAGTGTAAGCTGTAAGCTAATGACATCCCACATCACCTTTTATGTCAGTCATAAATACTACAAATCCTATACTGCAGTGCAATTTTCATGTGCAACAAATAGGCACAGAATTTACTGGGTGTTTTTAAAAAAAAATTATTTGGGCTTTGAACATCATACCAAGATTTTGTCAGAGATAAAAGAACCAAGCCGAGGTACCACAAATGAATTACTACAAGTTGAGGCAAGAATGTTTAGAGTAGCCTAGATAAATGAGACCAGATGACCTAAACACCTACCATTTTGTTCTCTCTGTACTCCAGCAGCAAGTAGATCAGGTTCACCAAGGCTTATATCATTAAGCCTGGTTCCTAGACATTCTATACAAAGATGTTTGCACCATTCTTCTGCCTCAAGCTCTGAAAGAAAAAGAACAACAAATAAACTACCAGGAGTTACCATGAAGCGTCTGCAGTATTTGATTTAATTTAAAAGAAGGTACATAATGACAGTAGCACTTGATTTACGGGGTAGTAATGGAACAACTTCCAGTTTAAAGAAAGTAAACAAACACACACACTAATCTTGATTTATGATAGCTTTTGTTAAAAATATCAAATGCATTTTAAATTGATTAATAGTGAGTGGAAATTAATTGCAGTCTGCTCACTGTACTGGAAACCTGATCACTTGGGACATTAAGGCACATCATTTTTTGGTCTGTGAAGATGAATTCACATTATCCATTTTTGTTAGCCCAGATGACTTTTGCAGTGGAAGTATGGAGCCTTCACAGGATATTATTAATTGCCACCGTGACATGTACAATCTGTTTGCTGCATGGGTGACATAACAGGTAATGGGAGAAGAAGAGAGAAGGATAGTACTAAACTCTAAGGTTTGATGGTTTGTTTTGATGAGAAGCGTGGGAGGTTTCCTTAATGCTGAAAATCCCAAAAATGGCTCAAGGGAGCAATCCCATGTATGGGAAGCCAGTGTTAAGTTAAGCTGGCATTGTATGCTAGGTCATAGCACCAGTTCTTCTGTGTGCCCTTATAACCCCTTGCCCTCCATGGCCAGCTGCCACCATGCACACTGGCTCCCCGCAGCCAGGCAGACAGGTTCAGGAAAGGCTGGGCAGTGGCCCTAAATGATTTCCAGGGTTTCTCTCTCCATCCCATGCGCCCTCTGTATTAAATGGGCTGCTCCCCACTTCATGTAAATGGGCTGCTCCCCACTCCCATGTGGGAGCCTGGTAGTAGGGAGGTGCCTATATATCTCTATATCTCTGTCTCTATCTATATCTATACCTATATGTATATTAAATCATACTTCATTTGTTATATTATAGTGTTATTAAACGGATGTGCTTTTTGCCACTAGTCATCTAAAGCATCTTGCTTAGACTATGATATGTATATGTGAATGCAAGAGCTGCCATTTGGCCCATAACCAACTTTCTGACCTGCTTACTTGCTTACAGCTGATTTTCCTCTCTTTTTTCTATTTTAAAGCCATGGTGCTTATGTCCAATCAATATAGTATATAGATGCAATAATCCCCTGGTCCTGATTATTAAAGTAAATCACTTGGTTTTGACCTTGTCTTCAACTGTTTCCTTATAAACAATTACATTAAGTACTCTTTACTATTTATTTACTGTTTAAAAGCAAAAGCTTCCACCCTCACAATGGGATACTGCAGGGACAGGGAACCTGTGGCCCTCCATGATGTCAGATTCCAACTTCCATAATCCCTGGTCATTGGACATGTTGGCTGGGGCTGATGTGAGTTCAACAACATCTGGAGTGCCAAAGGTTGTCTGTCCATCCTTGTTCTAGAGGTATATGAGGAAGGCTGCCACGTGTCCTCACATACTGAGTTGGTAGTGGTAGGTCATTCTGGACCTTGACCAGTCTCTGGCTTCCAAAAGAATATAGAATCTTTTATAGTTATATATAGTCTCTCTGACTACATGTTTCATAGATGCTTTGTATCGCTAAAAAAATTTGTTGTTGTACCTGATGTTTTGCAAGAGGGTGGTAGAGAAATACTTTTAGAAACAGAAAAAAATTGTGCATCCTGAAGTCTAGCAAAAGGAGCTGAGACCGATTACGATAATTGCTTCTAGGTGACAGAAGTTAATCAAATGTGGCTTGGACCTAAATTTTGAAAACTACCCCCCCCCTCACAATAAATTTGTAACCTTTGCGAGCACCAAACAACCATTCCTTTCTTGATGCAGACAGAATTTTGAGCAGAAGCTTTTGTCTCTTGAGAGGATGTCCAGACAGCTGTTGTTATCTGACCTGATTAAGACATTTCTGATGGGGATAAAGAATACACCCTCATCTGGGAAAACAAGCTATCAGTGAGTATCTTCTCATCCCGTGGAATGCCAAAATCTACTAATCTCTTTTGACAGGAGGGACTGGATCAAGATTTAAAGTACACAAGTATGAACTAGACAGAGAAAAGGATGGTATCAAAAACAATCAACATATGGCGTATCTATAAAACAAGGCAGGATCAATGGAATATCAAGCCTATTCAGTAAGATCAACCCCAGGCAGCCCCCATCTCAGTTTCTGTTCTGCTGTGTCTCAGACCCAGACTGGATACAGTCTGCTGTACAGGCCTCAGTTCATTGTATTCAACCACTCTGAAACTAAACATACAGTCTGAAAGATCAGGTGCTGGCCAAGAACCCAAGCAGGATCAGTCAAACAGAAGCAACTGATCCCAAAGTTGATTTGCAATTATCTCTTTTAGACAATCTATTTGGCCTGGCCACTTAATTCCATCAAGCCAAGGCAGGAAGAATTAAAGCAGGGGTGAGGCGTGAGAGTAGTTGATTCAACTTTTGAAACATTAATGTAATTGGTGATGCACTAGCTACCAACTGCATATTGTGTTTTTAAGGTATGTTTAATCTAGCTAATTCATGGCAAAAGTATATTGCCTCCCTATAGCGGAATTTGCCCTGTGAATTTTGACGTTACATAAGACAAGTAAGTGGGATTGTGTTTCTTGGGTGGAGGTGGAGAGTTGTCAACAATGGACAGCTATTTTATTTTATTGTTTATTTAACAAAATGACTGTAACTGGACCCTCTAAGCAGCTTACAAAAATAAAGCAAACGTTGTTTAATGGGAAATCTCTATCTATAAATATTCATTATCAGTGTTGATGAAGCCCCTCCATCTGTGATTCCCATCCAGGGGCATAGAAAGGGGCGGTCCGCCCCAGGTGTCATCTCTGAGGGGGTGACAAAATGGCACACTGCAGGGGCGGCACTTACCATGGGGGCCCCATATGCGGATTGCCCTGCCCCCACCATTCTGGGTGCCAGAGCAGCTAGCTACACCCCTGTTCCCATCTGGGGCATTTCTTCTCCAATTGCTCCCCTTAAAAAAGGCACATAATTTGCTCTCATAGAAGTATGTAAGATATGATACCCTGAAAAAAATAAGACTTTGTGTTCAAACTCCAGTAACTCAGTGGAAGGGACTGCTTGTTTGTTCTTTACTACTGCAATATTATCCAAGACAATTAGCCATTTATACTGGACTTGGAGCGAGGCTGCTTGTCCTTTGCTTTGCCTGTTGCTATAAAATCAAAGTCGCCAGCTCAGCAAGCTTTTTCATTTTTAAAAGAGGTAACAGATGCCACTGGAGTTTGACGTAGTTCAGATTACGTACTGTATCCTTCATAGATAAGAAGCTTTGTTGCCTGGATTAAACTGCAGTAAGCAAGGGAGAAAATTGTTTCTCTTTAGATTTAGAACAATGAAATGACAGCCAACAATTCTAAGTTACAACTGGAGGAAGGAGCATTTTTAATAATTTAGCCGGTGGTATGAAACAACTTCGCTTTATTAATTTTTTGCACTGATTGCTGTGTCTGTGAATAATATTGGTTAATACTGAATAATATCTAAACAATACTGTAGAAGATATTAAAAATGTTGATTAGCACAAAAAATACATTCATTCTTATGAAATAGTCTAAAACTTCATTAGGTAAACAGAACATGTGTTTTTGTGCTTTTCATAATTGCAAAAATTGATTCAATTTTCCATTCATCCATGTATATATTTATACAGGAAGATTTGCTTCTGGGTTTTCTTTCATTATTGAAGAAGCACTAAATTTGCCATAAAATTTCAATTCGATTGTAGCAAAGGTTATGTGTTCTTTCCTCCTATTTACTGAACATATGATAACATTTTTGTTTCCTTTTTAAATAATCGATAGCTTCATATTCATAACATTAAAATATTATGAATAAGGTACTGGGATAATTATTTTCACACAGAGCCTAATCCGCTCCTTAGAGGCCATCTCCTCCCTTGCCAGCCTGCCAGATCCTTATGATCAGGAGCTTTGTTTGACTTCTTCCAAATTCTGATATGCTTTTGTTGTGCTGCACAGATGAGCTTCTATGGGGGGAAAACCCAGCTTTTTATAGCCTGTTTTTGTGTCTACTGTGGCTGCTTTTATATCGTTGATCTGTATTTTTTTGTTTTATTCTGGATTATGGCATTGTGATTGTAGTAAGCCATTCTGATTAATGTGAATGCATTAGAAGACCAGGATAGAAATCTCTGAATGATAATCAACCATCTATTACAATCACCGATTCCGCTGTTGTAAGAATTTGATCATTCAGTGTGGCAGTGCCTACACGTTAGTGAAATCAAGCAGGTGCTTTCACTGTACTCTTTTCAAGCACCTGCTTTAAACATTACTGTTTAGACAAGCCTACCCAGATGCTTCAAAAGCTGATGCAATTCTAATCTGTTATAGTGTTTTAACTTTGGTATGTCTTAAAGTAGGGTTGCAATTTTTCTTGATTTTACAGTTTTGTATTTTGTAAACCACTTTCAGGTTTTTTTTTGTTTTTACAATCAAGAGGTGTATAAATCCTATGAGATAAATAAATAAATTAACACTCTTTGGACAAGATAGTCCTAAATCATGAATGCCTCTTTTTCTGAAACAACTTATTTACTGCAGTATTTATATTGCACTCACTTAACCAAATATGTGGCTTTCAAAGTGGGCCATGAACTGCAATCAACTCAAACATGTAGAGTTGTGTCGCCGTGTGAAGATCCCAAATAGAAAGAGTGCCCCAGCAAAGAATTAAGAGCAGGTGCCAGTCCTTGGGGCAGCACCGATGCCACAATAGCCAGTGTCCCCCAATTCTCCCACTTCAGATTTCACAGGCATTCTCATTTCATAGATCATAGAACTGTAGCATTGGAAGGGACCATTAGGATCATCTAGTCCAACCCCCTGAAATGCAGGAATCTTTTGCCCAAAGTGGGCTCGAACTCACGAACCTGAGATTAAGAGTCACATGCTTTACTGACTGGCCTATCCCTTCAGTCAGTCTACTGACTGAAATACTCCTTTCATAGGGCCTGGTGAGCTCTTGGGAGGGGGTGGAATGTCAGATCCTTTAACAGCACTGGTCAGCTCCGCTATTGATTTCTCTCACACACTTCAGTGGTACCTTGGTTTAAGAACAGCTTAGTTTATGAACAACTTGGATTAAAAATGCTGCAAACCCAGAAATAGGTGTTTTGGTTTGTAAACTTTGCCTTGGAATAAGAACATGTTTTGCTTCCTGTTGCGTGTGTTCCATTTGTAAATTGAGTCCCCCGCTGCTATGGGAAAGCATGCCTTGATTTAAGAACACTTTGGTCTAAGAACGGACTTCCAGAACGGATTAAGTTTGTAAACCAAGGTACCACTGTACATGGACCAGATTTCCCAGCCCTCCCTTGGTTTTAAAGTCTTCCTCTAAGGCATTAAGTGGCCACTGGTTTTCAGAGCTGGAAAGGAATTTTCCTCTCAGCAACCATTGACCATTGATAGAGGGGTTTTTGCCTTTTCTTGGTGGATAGCACATGACTGTTAGGCACTTTGCACATAGCTTTTGCCACGTCTTGTGTGGAAATGGCAATGGGTAGGATATAAACATGGGGGAGGCCCACACAAGGGGCCTTGAGAAGGTGCAGTAGTTCCCAGTCCTAGTGGGCCGGGCCTGGCACCACCCATCTCAGGTTACCAGTGAGTCTCCAGCCCCATGACATGCACCACACTGGGTCCTTCTACACTGGTCAACTCACAGGACAGTCCCCAGCAGGTGTGCTGGGATGGTGTATTGGGCTCACTTCCAGTGACAGGCGCACCTGTAGAAGCTACGGTCATAAAATGGTGGATCTATTCCTGTGAAAGAAAGCCTCCACAAGCTTCTGTAAGTTCGTGAAATTATAAAATGAGTGTGGGGCAGGAAAGAGTATGTGGCTTTGATTTTTTTTTTTTTGGGAGGGGGAGGTACTTAAAAATTGCTTGACTTTCTCATTGGGAGGGCTGTGCCCTAATAGCCCTAGTGGAATAGCCTCTACTGCGTATGTCAGTCATCCACAAACCATGAATTCTTGTTTAGCCCCACTGGTTTAAAGTCATAATGCTGGGATAAAAATTTGCCTGCAAATTAATATTTCACCAGTGGTGGAACTGGGTACTCTATTCATTTCCTTGGAATGTAGGTTAGCTCTTTAGGGGGATTTGTGAAAGTATGAGCCATATTGCAGAGTCACATGACTTGTGCAACTCCAAGCATCCTCTGAGAATAATGCACATTTAGAGACAGCACACAAAAATGACATAAATTTATATATGGAATTTAGGCTATTGACAGATGATATATGAGCAGCTGGGCCTGGAGAGATTTCAATGAATAACATGGTAATTTACTGCACCTAACCTGAAATACCAGGTCTATTTTTCATTTTCTGTTTTCTGTCACTGTTTGGTCTCACTTGCATTTGGCAATTTATGTTGTATTTGCAGTACATGCAGCTGTAAATAGATTAATCACTTTATGAATTTTCTGAAATGCTGCATCTCTGACTGGCTGAAAGTCTGCTAAAATGACCGCTATATTTAATAGTGGCATGCAACACAATTGCTCCCTCTAATATCAAACTCAGGTGCTGCTTGCCAATAGTTCTGTAGCAAAAACCAGATAACTGCAAAACAAGAGGGAGATATCTGCATTGCAAACCAAGGTTTGCAAAAGTACATTTTTAGGGCTCCCCTCAAAAAAACACCTACTGTGCCAAAAGGGGGGGGGGGAGAACAAAAGAAGCCCAATGACGACCAACCATGTTAAATGGCCAGATAGAAAATTCTTAGAATATGTGTGTGTGTGTGCCTGTTTAAAATGGTGCTTTCCATATTCAGCTTTTACACTAAAAAATAATATAATTTTTCTGCCTGACTATTGACCGACTGATTAATCAGTAAAACGCTACAATCTCAGTTTACACCAAGGGATTTCAAAGAACAATTTAGTGCTACAGAGCAGTATAGTGGTCTCAGGGCCTTAAACTAGAAGGGGGCAAGCTTCCTTAGCTGATTGTAATTAGGATGGAGCAGTGGCGTAGCGTGGGGGGTGCCAAGGGTGCCAGCCGCACCGGGCGCAACATCTGGGGGGGCGCGAGTCCAGAGGGAAGGGACAAGTTCCTTCCTCCGCCGGGCTCCCCGCAGCCACCGCAAGCCTTGCGCCCTAGCGCGCGCGCCCCCCCGCCGCCGCTGCGGCTGCGCTCCACTCACTGCTTGCAGGAGGAGCAGCCGCTGCAGCAGCGCCGACGCCGCCACCGACGCCTGGCCGGCACGGGCAGCCTCCGCACCCTGACGCGCCGCCGGGCCTCGCCGCGCCCTGCGCTCCCCAAAAACCTCTGAGAGGAAGCCGGTGGGCGGGCGAGGCCCGGCTAAGCCTCTCGCCAGCGGGTTAAGGGGCTTTCGGTTTTAAAAGGATTAGCTTGGGAAGGGGCGGGGGGGGGGCTGCTCGCCGGCAAGCGCCTGCTCCGCGTTTCCAAAGGCGCTCGCCATCCGAAGGACACGGAGCGCTTGCAAGGAACGGGCTCCGTGGAGCAGGTTAGGAAGAGATCCCTTCCCTGGCAGGCCGCCGGCTTCGCCAGCTGTTTCCCATTCACGATCAGGAGGAACTTCAGGCTGCTTTCAGCTTTGGTAGAGGGAATCTAAGCAAGGGGGTGGAGCCGGTGCCCTGAGGAAAGGCGGCAGCATTGGGTTTGTTTTTAGTTTAGAGAAAAGGCAAGCAAGAGGCGACAGGAGAGAAGCCTGCAAAACTAAGGCATGGCAAGGAGAGAGTGGACAGAGAGGAAAGTTTTTATCCCTCTCTCTGTACAATATAACTCGTGGGCATCCAGTGAAGCTGAACGTTGGAACAGTGGCGTAGTGTGGGGAGTGCCAAGGGTGCCGGCCACAGGTGCAACATGGGGGGGGGGGCGCGCTCGCACTCGGGTGCTAAAATCCACGGGTTAGGGGGCGCAAATTACTTGCCTTGCCCCGGGTGCTGACAACCCACGCTACGCCACTGGGATGGAGGGGGCACAAAGCTGAGAGAAGACTGGCTTGCCCAGAGCCAGAAAGTAGTTCATAGTGATCTGGGATTTGAAGTGGCAGCTTCTGTAGCTGAGCTCAGGCTGTTACCCCTGATGCTACGCTAGCTGACAGCTACTGTAAGTCTGGTTCTAGCATCCTAGAATAGTTCTGAAAATGACAAGTATGTGTGCACCTTGAGCAATCTGCAGCACTATGAGTCACAGTGCTGGACTTCCAACTAAAAACCAGATTGTGTTTATAATACATCTGCTGCAAAAGTCAAGGCTTGGTTCTTTCAGTTGCTGTGCTTTACTAGCAACCCACAAGTGCCAATGCTGTAAAGTCAGCCGTGGTTGGGGCTGCTCCATCAAAGCTTATATACAGGGTATGATCTAGGGTGTGTCAGGGGATATATTTTAAGAGGACAGGATATATTATAGTTTCTTATGTTCCATTAAATGTGATGTTTATCAGCCCTGGAACTGAGGATGAGTTATAGGAGATTAGGAAATGAAATGTAGCAAGACATCTCCACACTTGCTATAACCACTTTAGCTGCCGTAGATCAAATGACCACAGCAGTTAAGTCCAACCCACACGATCAAGCTGCCCACCTCTATATTTCTTGCACAGATGCATGGAGGATTGTAGCGTGTATGGACTGATAGCATTAAATAGTTTAATTTGAGAGGGGTCCAGATTATTGTACTTAATTTTTGTATTTCCCCCATCCATCTTACAAAAAGATCTCATGCAAAGCTAACTTACAAAAAAGCTTTTTTAACCATACATCATAATCACAGACAACCACAGAAGCACACCTTTATATCACCTTAAAGAATTTATCTCTGGACTCAGTGTTTTACCCTGAGATAGTCTGGGTGGATTAGGTTCACTTTGCCCAACTTTCCAAACTGATTAACTGAATGAAGAAATATTGAGACATTAAAGCAAATGATGGTGCTTTCACAGAGTAACTGAAATATAAATAGACCAAGCTGAGGTGGGTGGGTGTACTCAGTACTCAATTTAGTACACACACACACACACACACACACACACACACAGCCTAAAATTAAGTACTTTCTTTGGGGCCTACCTGAAGGCTTGTTATATAAAGACATAACATGTATGGGAAAACAGAAATAAAGAGAAGTTTAAAATATCAGGGAACAGTGAAAAAAGTGAGTTTGGGAAAGCTGCAGAAAAGAAATGGACAGATTGCTTTTCACAGCATTTTCAAAATTTAGACAACAGAGTTTAGCCCCCCCCCCTCTCTCATATGTTAAGATTGAGGGTCCCAGTCAACTAGATTGACAATTCAATGATTCTGTTAACAAATGTTTGGCAAACACAGTAAAATGTCAATAGTTTGCACTTTCATAAAGGTCAATAATGAAATCTGAGCAATTGCAAAGCTGAAAGTACCACACATCAGAGATATAACTGAGTCAAATATTCCAAAACCCACAGTTGGAGAATACATTCTTTAGGACCAACCAAAATGTCACAAAATAGCAACAAGCTTTTGTGTTCTCCAAAACCCAGCTCTCAGGCAAGATGCTACACAAAGCATGAGATAACAGGGACAAAGGAAAACAAATATGCATAAGCCTTGGCTCTTTTGAAAATGATGAGAACCATAGTGACATTCCCTCACCCAACCAAACTAATCCATTTGGAACCATCAATATCCAGCTGCCTAATTAAAAGGGGACACTAATTAATGAACTAGCATGAACTAAAAGTGAGAAAATGTTTACAGTTACCAGATGTAAAGTATATATTGCACATAGGGAAGGTCAGCCATTCTCATGGTAGCTTTGGGTCAGGGAAGGCATGCTTTGTGCACATCAGGGCTCCCATATGTACAAGAAGTTGCAGCAGCAGAGCTATGAGATATGAGGAAATTTTTAATGAGAGGTAGGGAATTTGTGGCTCTCCAGATGTTATTGGACTCAAATTGCCACCAGTCCCAGTTAGTATGACTAACAGTCAAGAGATAATGGACATTGCAACCAAGGAAGATTGGGGGCAGGTTCTCCATCAACTGGAATGCCGTTTGTCATCTGCTATGCAGAACTACTCAAGACTGAGCTGTCCCACGGTGTTTATCCTACCAAATGATAAGAATAAGATATCAACTGCCAACATGTTATAGAAGGTCACCTGTAGAAGGTCACCAAGTTGCACCTTGAACATATAATTGCTGAAAACAGTAAACACACACACACACACACATACACATACACACACACAAACATACAGTGGTACCTTGGTTCTCAAACTTAATCCGATCTGGGAATCTGTTTGACTCCCGAAACAGTTCCTTGATTTGCTGTGGGAGCTTCCTGCATTCAGTTGGAAGCTGCGTAAGCTGCATTGGACATTTGGCTTCCAAAAAACATGTGCAAACTGGAACACTTACTTCTGGGTTTGCAGCGTTCAGGAGCCAATTTGTTCAACAACTAAGCCGTTTGGGAACCAATGTACCACTGTATGTCTGAGCATTATGTACCACCTTACAGTTAGAAAACTCATGAATTTACCCCAATGAGCCATAGCATTTCAAAAATATCACACAATCTTTGCCAAAAGGTATGCCTCATAATTTTAATCAAAAATGAAACTTCGCTGCCTCTTGAGTTAAATTAAGCCTCTGTAGCCACACAACAGGAAGTGCTTGCTTATACAGGCATCATAATCTCTACTCACAATTTCCTAATAGATTAGATTGTGACAATGTTGCCCTTTAATTGAAGCTACAACCAAATGGAAACTTCTTTTCCCGTAAGAACATTGCCTGTGACAAGGGGGAGGAGAGATGCCGGCTGGTCCCACCCACATGTTTGCATCACTCAAGAGAAAGCCTCTAGCCACAAGGAATTAGCTCATACAAATGCATCTCCTATAAGACCAGGCTATGTTTAAAGAACACCAAAGAAAATACAAAGGATCTCTTCCTTTGCATCAAATCGTAGTGTTTTCATGTCACAGAAAGCATATTTTGGACTGCATTTGTTTCTTTTAAAAGCAAAGATTGTAGAACCCATCTTTGCTGCCATACATTAGACCTAAGGTCTTTCTTATTTTTTTCTGCTTAACAAATCTGTTTGTGTATAATAATTAAGATCCATTGTTTGCATTTGCATTGCTTTTTGGTTAAATGTCGCTCATCTGGACTGCAAACTCCAGGGGTCACCTAGCTCAATATATATGCTTGTGTGTGTATATAGACAGACATTAATTCTTTTTATTCTTTCCTATGCAAAAGTAACTGCTCAACAATTCAAGGCAGGAAGGACAGTGGCTGGCCTAGGGTAATCAATTAACTTTTTAACAGACACAAGAAACAAACAAATTATGTTTAGGAAATAATAATACTTTTAGTTGGTACAATGTCTCCTCCTGAGATGCAGAAAATATTGTGAAAGATTATGTCATCATCATGGTGCTTTACTTAATCGGCTATGAAATAGGTTCTAGATTTCTGCAAAATATTCTGATTGTTTTCATAAAGATGTTGAAAGTACCAACATGCCCTATATCTGAACACACATGGAAACTGGTCTAGGTCTGATCAACAGCCCCAAGTATGCACAGTACACACAGTTCCATCATAACCAGGGCATAAACTGAATGAATGAATCAAAGAATGAAGCAAGTTTTCTATGCCTGCCTTGTAATATCAAGCAGGAAAGCAGAGGACAGGGCTATCTTTCTATTTATTATTGTAAGCCACTCTGGGAGCATTTTTAGCTAAAGTGTGGTTTATAAGTAAGTACTGTAAGTATGTTCAGAATTCTCACAAGTCCACAAGAACATAAGAGCCTTCTGGTTCAGGTCAGTAGCCTATCTAGGTTCATCATCTTTTTCTCACAGTGGCCAGCCAGTGAGACAATACCCTCTCCTGTTGTTTCCAGCAACTGGTATTCAGAAGCATACTACATCCAACAGTGAAGGTAGTTCATAGCTAACAGGGTTAGTAGTCACTGACATCTTCATTCTCCATGAAAACATGTATGTCCAACATTCACATTACCTTTTGAGTTTTGATAGCTGCTACACAAACACTTCCATATGTAATGTGTAAAAAATGTGGGTTAAATCACAGGGCCTATGGCTTGCCGATCAGAAGGTTGGCGGTTCGAATCTCCTGTTGCTCAGTCCCTGCTTCTGCCAACGTAGCAGTTCAAAAGCACGAAGTGCAGGTAGATAAATAGGTACCGCTCTGGCGGGAAGGTAAACAGCATTTCTGTGCACTGCTCTGGTTCGCCAGAAGTGGCTTAGTCATGCTGGCCGCATGACCCGGAAGCTGCACACAGGCTCCCTCAGCCAGTAAAGCGAGATGCGTGTCGCAACGCCAGAGTCGTCCGTGACTGGACCTAACGGTCAGGGGTCCCTTTACCTTTACACAAACACTTTTATATGTAATGTGCAAAAAAAAATGTTCAAATCACATGGGTTTTCCACATTAAAGTCAGCTGTCCAGATACAGATACAGTGGTGCTATGGAACCACTCATGTAATCTAAGCATTAGTCTTTTCATACACTAATGATGGAACATAGAAAGGGAGCCATAGGGAAGGATGTTTTAGATTAGAAGGTCACCCTGCCCAACCTGGAACAACACTAAAAGGATTTAAAATGAAATGGGAGTTGGAAGTCTTGCAATAACATAGTGCCTGGGTAATTTTCTCTTGGGAGTCCATAGACTTAGCTCATCTGTGAACAGGGATACATATCTGTGAAAAATTACTCTATTTGCTGTTGCACTTTGAAATACTGGTTACCACATGGGACTTCGCACAATCTAACCCACTGGGAGCACTTTGACAATACCATTTTTGCTTCTTAGATGGCTTCCTTCCCTAGCCATTTATATCCCTAGGAATTGCTTTGGCTTTGCAAAGCGATCTGTCATCTGCTTCTCTCAGAGTCATCTGCGTTTTCTCAGAGAAAGCAGCAAAGCAGAGAAGCAAGAGCTGAAAAGTACACTGCTTCTTATAGCTAAATTACTAGAAAAGCAGCACAAGATCTGTTCAGGAAATGTTTGCTTTCTTTTATTGCAGGATAACAATGGGTATGAAGAAAAATATTTCAAATTGTTTTGAGAACAAAGGCCACAATAAATACACTTCCATGCACAAAAAGAGGGGGAAGCCTGCTATATGAAGCAAGTTTCCACTTCCATTATTATTATTTTTCAGAAAACTTTTAAAAACTCTTGAATACAAACTTCAAGGGAATAAAAAACAAGCCTTTTGTATCAGTCTCCCACAGCTGCATGTTCCAAAGAGTCATCAGCTATGAGGAGGGCTGTTTAGCTCCATTCCTTTAATCTAATGAAAAATTCTTGCACTTTGGGGGTCAAGCTCTGTGACAGAGCAGCTTGCTTACCTGTGGACACAATGTTTCACGACACATGAGAATGTAGTTGACAAACAGCTTGTGCCATTCAAGGGAAGATGAGGAGGCAGTGTTTGCCACCCAAATCCGCCAAGTATGACATAGAAATTATGATAGTGTTGTGCTTCTAAAACATTGCATGTTTATTGTCTGATCAGGCACATGGTGAAGGGAGAAGGTGTGAAACTAACATTTACTGGGACCTGGATGGAACAACAAAAGCTGCTAAGCCAGTTGCCAGGAAATTGCTAAGAAAAACTACATTGAAAAATAACAGCAACAAACCAAAAAATCCCCCCAAAGTTCCCTGTCCACAAATCCATTAACAAATAAACAACAACAACAACAACAACACACACATTGGGGTAGACAAGAAAGAGATTTACGGATGCAATACATTTCAGATTCTACTAATCCTTCTTGAGGGAAAACCAGAACAACCATTCACAATTCTGAGATGCTACCTCTTCTGTTTCTTAGCATAATCATGCTTTGGATCATTAAATCTCTTTCTTGTTTAGGTAAAGGTAAAGGGACCCCTGACCATTAGGTACAGTTATGACCGACTCTGGGATTGTGGTGCTTATCTCGCTTTATTGGCCGAGGGAGCCGGCGTACAGCTTCTGGGTCATGTGGCCAGCATGAGTAAGCCGCTTCTGGCAAACCAGAGCAGCACACGGAAATGCTGTTTACCTTCCCACCAGAGCAGTACCTACTTATCTACTTGCATTTTGACGTGCTTTCGAACTGCTAAGTTGGCAGGTGCAGGGACCGAGCAATGGGAGCTCACCCCATCACAAGGATTCAAATCGCCGACCTTCTGATCGGCAAGTCCTAGGCTCTGTGGTTTAACCCACAGCGCCACCCGTGTCCCAGACCTTTCTTGTTTACCCCGTTGTTTTGTTTTGTTTTTCCTTTGCTTCCAGTTGCATTTTGGTATTTTCATTTTTGTTCTACATATTCTTAAACCTCAAAAGCAGCATTTTGGCTTTCACAAATATATGATGCTTTTAACTTAAGTACCTAATAAAGGGCAGAGAGAGACTCCCCTTTCTTTAGCAAATAACAGTGCAGCAATTTCACACCAGAATTCCAGTCCTGACATCATTTCTTTCTTTTTAATAATAAAACTAAAGGTGTTGTGGATACTTGTGCCCTGATTGACTCCACATACACTTCCAAATGTGTGTTCAAACATTGAAAAATCTTGTTTTACCCTAAACCATAAACTATAGAACAAATCTTCATTACAGCTTGTGGTTAGTCAAGGAGAGATAAACCACAAGCCTCGATTCAGGCAACATGCACTGTGATGAGCCAAACCATGGTTTGTCTTAACCATGGTTTGGCTCATCACAGTGCAGCAGCAGAACAACCAGGGAGGAACAAAGTGGCTGCAATCTTTTGACATGTCCACACATTCATGCTCCAAAGTGTGGAGAGCCTTCAATCAGCTTTGGGTGATGGCCCAGCTGCACTGCTCTCTGGACAGGGATAGCCTAACTTCTGTCATCTATGCTCTGGTAACCTCTAGGTTAGATTACTGCAACACGTTATACATGGGGCTGCCTCTGAAGATGGTATAGAAACTTCAGCTGGTGCAGAATTCAGCAGCCAGGTTGCTCACCAGGGCAAGATGGTTTGAGTATATTACACAGATCCCTCCTCGACTGAACTGGCTGCCAACTAGTTTCCGGCACCAATACAAAGAGATGTTTTGACCTACAGAGCTTTAAATGGCTCAGGACCGCAACAGTTTTTATAAACATTTTATTAATTTTCAAGAAAAAATTCCAAGCACTCCCTTCCCCAAAACAGAAGACCAATGCATCAAAATTTCCCATATATCTATACGTGTATTAGGTGAGTACCAGTCATCAGGATGTTCATTTGGTTATTTTATAAAGGGGTTCCAAATGTCAACAAAATCATCAGTATCTGATATATCATTCAGATAGTTTATCGTTAGTTTATCAGGACCACAACACCTCAAGGACTGCATCTCTCCATATGAACCAACCTAGACCCTGTAATCATTATCAGAGGCCATTCTTCATGTGGCACATCTCCAACAGGTTCAGAGGGCAACATGAGAACGGTGGCTTCCTACCTGTGGAATGCTCTCCCCAGAGAAGCTCACCTGGCACCTTCACTGCATATCATTAGCTGCCAGGCAACCACGTTCCTCTTTTTCCTCTTTCCTCTCTTTAATTAGGCCTTTGGCTAATTAAACAAGCTATGGCATTTTAAACTGCTTGTGTGCAGGGGAGCTATTATTTTTGCTTGTTATGCATGTTTGTATTTTTATATTGTAAACCATCCTGTGATCTTCAGAAGAAGGGCAGTACAGTATAGAAATGTAAATCATTATCATCATCATCCATGGTTTGGTTTCGCATGACATGCAGCTGAGGCCAGTATAATGGTTGTGAAGGGGGAGAAATTAATACTAATATTGAATTCACATACAGAGAACATAATTTATTTTTTCCAGAATACTGAATCTTGTAAGAAAGGATGACTGTCAAATGGTAATGATTTGTTTCATAAAACGTACAGAATACTGTAGATCTATCATAACATTGGTCTAAGCAGCTAGCCATAAACTATTTGAAGCTGAACTTCTGTGTCCTGGAATTTTAGCTGTTCTTTGCTACTCTCTTATAGTGACAGGATTATTACTAACCTAGTAAGTGCCTAAAGCAATACTTGGCAAAACAACAACAACAACAACCCCTGATAATTCACGTCAACGCTTGTCTTAATAGCATCCCATTGGCATTGTTTACTCAGCTCTAGAATTTTAGATGAAAGCCTCAAGAGTCTTGTATCCAACTAGGAGCCAAGTCCAGACAGAAAAAAATAAGAAACAAGCACCCAAACTAGTCTTTTTTTAAAAGGGGGAGGGACACATTTATCTCTGTATGCTAAAAAAAGATATTATAGCATATTCTCATTAAGATAAGGCACCCTGTTTAAATGCTGTATCTTAATCCATCTGAAGCATTGTTTCATAAGCAGCTTAATTTACTCAGGCTGAAGATGTGGTAATAATTGCTTACCTGACTCACAGGCAAATGTCTTTGATGTCTCATCATGAAAGATAATTGCCACTGCATGCTTCTTTGTCTCTCGAGGCAGTCTGGTTATGTTTTTGATGTTGTGCAGCTCAGTTACCTTAAAATGAAGAGATATAGAATTTAATTTGGTTTATAAACAGGAGGAGAAAAACCCCCAAATGGTCAATTTTCATCATAGTCCCCACATTTTTCTGATGACCAGTGGAATGGACTTTATCAAACAATGTTTGTGTGCACGTGTGTGTGTGTGTTGGAGCTGCAGAATTGTTTCTAGAATAACCATTCTGTCACACATGATTTATTTATTTTTATTATACTTCGAGAACCTTGGAGCGATAGAGCCTATTCATTTTCATCTGCTTTGGCTTTGTGAATTACTTCATAATACAAGCCACTTGTCTGAATTCCTAAATTGGCAAATTTGTTGCAGTAGTAGCAGCAAATAAGTTTCCATCTCAGAAAACTCTACAGCATCAGCAAGAAGAAAGTAGTTCATCCATCATGCCAATTAGCACCACATACTTTTGCATTGATGTGGAGTTCTTTCACTTTAAAGTGAAATGGTAATTCTAGGGATATCCAAGCCTGAACCAGAAAATGCAACTTTGGCATTCATCTGAAATATTCCAAGGGCAAAGATCAGCTAAGAAAACTAGCATGGGTTTTATGGATTTGGTGAAGAAATAAGTTACCAAAATGTATTAACTGCAGAATAAGCAAGCTCTTTTTCTGCTTTTCTTGGTTTACACAAACATTTCACATTAGCATCAAGAAAGGAGGAAACAACACAATGATCAGGGTTTGACTAGTAATTTTAAGAATGGATCAGCTCAGAAAATAGGGTTATGGATATTAAGTATACACTGGGGACTAATTTGTGTCTGGCTTGTAGCAAACAAAAAACACCTTGAAGTATGATCTAATTAGTTTTCCAGGCTCTCTAGAGGCTTCCCACAGACTATTTAGTTTTTCCTTAGGAGCCTAATCCCACAAAGACGTGAGCTTTATGAACCCTATAGTACCTTTGCACAAGTTTAGACACATTTAGTTCCAACTTTGTTCTGCTATGTAAAAAACAAAACAAAACAAAAAAACATGATTTAGCTTCTAAAGTGTTCTGCCTTGGACAGAAAGTACTGGGGTGCCCAACAGATTCATCCGCTGTAGGTCCTTCCACATGTCACAATACAGCCTGCAGTTAGCTAAGCTGCTTCTTGGTCAATATTTCTAGGGTTTGAGTAGTTACCAGACTGCATTTTAAGTGAGCAATATTTATTCTGGAAGCAAGCAACACCTGGAAAGCAGTTTTACTGGATGCATGTACACTTGCTGCTTTGTTTGCTTAAACCTCTTTGTAACTTACTAGGAGTAAACTTAGGCATTGCATATCTTTTGAATTGGGAGATAGAGCTGAGGAAGACTGACTCCAAAGTTTTAAAGCTGTTGTGCATGATGTCGGTTCTGATTAGTCTAGGCTCCTCAAGCATGGAGGTGTACAGCTGCCAGATCTTCAGGTCTGACCTGAAATTTCCAGGTTTGCCTAGACCCTTCCAGGTGCAGGACTTGAATCTCCAGCTGGGCAAAAGCACATTTAAAAACATTAAAAAGAAGACGACTGTGCTTTGCGTGGCTTTGAAGCCCCCTTCCCATCCCTACTATGTGGTGGGAAGGGAATGCAGAGGAAGAAAATAACTGGACTGGACTTATGAGTATGTATGCATGCCCAGCACAAGGTGTAGGGCTACAGAAGTGTGCAGAACATTTGGAGTGATGAGAGACAGGGAGAGTCTGACCAAGGGGAGGTACATCCCTATGACTTCCTAGCAGCCATGGGAGAGCCAGTGGACACCAGCAAGCACTGACAGCAAAGCATAAGAGCATTAATATATTAACACAAAAGGCTCAGAAGCTTTGTGTTCAGACTCCTAGCTAAAACATTTTTAAAAGTGGCAAGGAGGGTTTGGCAGAAGCTCCCACTGTAGATAAAGATTACTTCCTGAGCTGGGCATATTGTAGTGATTTCTTTCTTTCTGCCTGGCGGCACCAAAGCAAAAAAACTGAGCAAGGAAAAGTGTAAAGAGCCAACTCCTGCTCACTCTGCCTCTTCCTCCGCCACTTCCCTTCCCAACTGCCTGCAAAGGATCAAGGAATGGTGCTGAAGTCGTGGAGCCTGGCTATGGTAATCCCCGTGGATTGAAGCAGCTATTGCATTTTAATAATTTTTTAAAAAGTGAACTACATTCCAGCTGGGGTGTAGTTTGGGTGGCTGGAACCCCTCTTTCCCGTCCTCAAGGAGAGCTCAAGTGACAGCAATTGCCAGAGGCTTCCAGCATGACAAGCAGATAGTGAGAAGCCAGGACAGGGAGGACTTAGTGGTGGGGATGGGTGTGGCTGAAGAAGACATAGTGGTGGCATAGAGGTCTCAGATGGAGGGATGCTAGTCGTCTTCACGGGTACTAAAACAACAGTGGCAAGCAAAGCAGAGGCAGCAACAGTCATCTCAGTGAGGTGAGTGGCAAGAATGTAGGGCAGCCCTGACCCACTGCCCTACCCGCACCCACCACCAGAGACAAAATCTCTCATCTGGCCACCCCTGGACATACACCTTTATTTCATAATGGCTGTTAGCTGCTTCTGTATATTATAGAGAAGGAAAATACATTAAAAAAAACATGAAAGGAGCAAATTATCAAATAAATGTTTTAAAAGTAATTATGATTTTTAGTACTACTTCCACATTTTTAAAAGATTGCTTAGCTTTTTTACTTTCTTGAAAAAAGGCGAAATGAGCAAGAGTCTGTCAGAAGTCATTGTTGTTCTCATATATATATATTATAGGTGGATCTGTGATGCTAGTCTATACTTCTGCATTGATGCATGGAGTAAACATTTGACTGGAAAATACAGTAAACCTGTATACTTCACAGGGGCCATCATACACAACTTTTTAGAAAGTTATCCCAACAACATAGTTGTTACCTGAAAGCCAAATCATATGGGGATGCCCATGTGGTTGAGGAGAACAGAATGCTGGTGAGTGGTGCATGGTGCAGTAACTGTGCATGTAAGCATGTACAACGATGTAACCTCCTGCCCAGGAGACAACTTGAGAATAATACCTAAGCTACTCTGAGCTCTTTCACAGAAGTGAAGGTTGAAGCAAATAAACTGTACAAACATTAGGAAAACCACATATTGTTTGAGGCATTCCCTGGCGGAATTCCTCTCAGCACAACCATGTGGGTGGCACTGCATGCTAATCATTCAACTTCCTGGCACCATCTGCGGCACTGAAATAATGTATTAAATACAGATCTCAGATAATGATCTAAAGGCATATACGTAAGGCCAAAACCCAGCTGAAGCTAAGGCAGTCTGGAATTTATCAGTGCCTGGCTGGGTGACTCTGGGAACCCTAGTACACTGCCTATGAAGAAAGGTGGGATAAGAGCAAAAAATAGGGGAGCTCATGCTTCCATGCTTCATTTTGTGAGAAATATCATGAAATCAACCACAATATTCACACAGTTAGATGGGTACACATTGGAGCAAGAAAGTTTATACCATAAAATTCTAAGAGGAGTATCATTTTGTTGTATACAATAATATTTCATCTTATTTTATCCTTCAAACAACCACAGTCATGTGTAGGAACTGAGAAACAGCGATACGCTTAGGGCAATTCAAGTGAGTATTTGGACTGAGTAGTAATGCGAGCATAAGCCTCCCTTGTCCAAGGTCAAACCCATATTCACTGCTCCAGGGAAACTGCTTCAGGTAGTATAGTTGCAGAAAGCCACTGAGGCAATATGATGCTAGCAACACAGATAGCCAAGTGCTTTGGAAGTCTGGGCCCTTTGGAACTTAAATAATGGAACCTATTGTTTAGAGTTAAATGCCCCAGTTGCAACCCTCTCCATTGCCATTATAAGTGCCAGTTAAAGTTTTACTGCAGTAGCTGCATTTACCAGACTTGAAAAGGCCTCATAGCATCGTCAGTTGGCCTGAACAGAAATATTGCCGGACAAAATGGAACTAGAGAACTACTCGTTTCTTATTTGCTGTAGAAAAATAAAGAAAGGTCAGAGCTGCCCCAGGGCAGCTGCTGTTTCACACTTTTTTAAGCAATAAAGATTATGGTTTCCTTCTAAGAACTAGGGGCAAAGGAATAAAGCAGCTGCAAATGCTGAGTCCTTTGCTTTGGAGAACGATAGCAGGTATGCAATCCAGATGTACCCATATTAGTTAGGAATGTGTTTGTAAACTTCTAGATTTCTCTCTCTCTCTCTCTCTCTCTCTGTGTGTGTGTGTGTTTCCTTCTCTCCACCCCCTGTTAATCCTCTCTCCTGAAATCTAAACTGGAATTCCCATAGCCTCTCTCTCTCTGGAATAGAAAAAAAGGGGAAAGATTGGATCACAATCTTTCAAAGATCTGAACTATAAGCTACATATAAACTTTTAAAGTAGCATTTCAGTCAGTCAGTGATAAAAACTGTATTATATGGCTATTATTAGAATTTGAGAAATTACTGAAATCATTTTGCAGTAAACTTTTTCCAGAATATCATTTTTTTTTAAAAAACCTGGTGATGCTGAATCTTATCAAATACCATTTGCATTGGTACTCCTTGCAGATGCTTTTACAGAGCAAAGATTGTGTTCAGAATCATCCCCTTTGGTCACCTATACAGCGAAATCTTGTGTTACGTACTGCCCTCCTTACAAATGCTTCAGGTTACGCGCTCCATTAACCTGGAAGTAGATGCTCCCGGTTGCGAACTTTGCCCTGGGATGCGAGCGGAAGTTGTGTGCCAGTGGTGCGGCGGCAGCAGGAGGCGCCATTAGCGAAAGCATGCCTCATGTTAAGAATGGTTTTGGGTTACAAATGGACCTCCGGAACGAATTAAGTTCATAACCGGAGGTACCACTGTATCTGCTAATCTGAAGAACAGACCCAGTTCAGTAGCAATGCTCCCAGTTAAACAAACCATGTTTTGGGGGGGGAGTAGGAATGACCACTTGGTCCTCTCACTGTTTACTCCTGACTTCAGAAAAGATTTCCTGCTTTATTAAATCTGCTTCCTGTGATGCCCAAACCATGAAAATTGTGACCTGAGCGCTCCACACAAACTAGACTTGTAAACCAACATCAATCAGTTCCACATGCAGAGTTCCAGATTGCATAGAGGCCTATATGTATAATCTGCTGCTATTCAGATAACTATATGCAATGCATGGATACTTGAGAAGGTATTTAATGCAGTGCTAGGGAATTCTACAGATGAAGTTCCCTTCTGTTGGGTTTAGCATGTGAAGGAGACTTCAGATAGATAGATGATTGATAGATAGATAGATAGATAGATAGATAGATAGATAGATAGATAGATGATAGATAGATAGATGATAGATAGATAGATAGATAGGTAGATAGGTAGATAGGTAGATAGATAGATGATAGGTAGATATAGACCAGTTATACCATGCATAATTGTTGACTGTGAAATTATTCTGAAAGCTTACTAAAAGAAGGACTTCCTTTTGCAAAAGCCATGCTGTTTTTCCTAGCAAAATGTGATTTTCTATATGTTTATGAGTTCTAGTCTGTCTTAAAAAAAATGTTTTTCATTCATTTACTTCGGCTTGAAGATAGCCCGACGAGTAATAATTTTTTGGATTCCCTTCAAATCTGTTTAAACACTGGTGCTATCTTGGCTAATGGCCATATTTCAGCACTTTTGGAATGAAGCCTGCTTTTAGCGATCAATTACATATTTAGTTAATCGTTCAACAATTTCACATTTAGATTCTAAGAACTTTTGAGTGAAGGCCATCTGGCACTGACAACTTTATGCTTTTTAATTCTAAAGCTTTGTCCTTTGTCAATGAATTTTAAAAAACAACACCTTATAATATTTAACTTAGTTACTGTGGTTATTTTTTTCCTTGTTAGTGCATATATTCCTATATAGAACACATTTAGGAACATTTAGTTCCACAGTTCTATGAAATTTAATCTACATTCTCTGTTGGCATCCATGTGTCTCAAGAGACAATGGAGTGTGCCTCTAGGGGTGAAGTCAAACTGCTGGAGAATCACAGCACCTGCTGTGGCAGCAGAGACAAGGATTTCTTAACTGCTGCCTCCTGTGCATTAGCAAAACACAACATTAGTAGTGTTTTTAATAAACTTTTGTCTACTAAAAATGTCCAAAAAAGAATACATATAGCCTTTCCCTCTCCTTGTTATTGATTATAATAGGAAAGAAAAGTGAGTCCTCCAGGGAAAGCAAGTGTGAAATTTTGCACACATACGTTCTCTTTCTTCTTTGAAGTGTTGATCTCCAGGAATCTTTAAAGTTGCCATGGGAGCCGCATATTTGCTGAAGCCTAAAGTACCCTTATATTTCTTATATAACAGAAATTATGGATAATCATGCACACTCAAAAATATATGGCCACTCATATGGCAAAGAGTCACAAGGATTTGCATGAATGCCCAAGAAGGATACTGTGCAAAAACTTAAAACATTTTTTTAAAAAAGCAGTGGAAGTTTTCCATTTTTAAAAAATCCAATTTGGTACCACTTGTACATAATTTTGCCCTATTCCATGCAATGCTTTATCACTAATTTAATGCTTAAATAATAACACATAAGATTATATCTATGCGCAAACAGACATTCAAACAGCATAACCTATATCCTGTGAGTCTACTGAAGGCCTTGTTATCACAGTTCACTTCCGTGGTAACTGAGACCATCTACCTGCCAATTTAAACACAGTGCAAGTGTATTTTTTCTGCTCACTTAATTATCTCAGAGGTGAAAGGCAATTAAACACTCAAATTAGTGAGGCTTTTCTTAAGGAAAGATAGATACACAGTAACTTGAAATATTTGTTTCCTGAGTTCTCAAATACAGCTGCCATTTATTCTGATCACCATTCATTTCTTTACAGCTGCACTTGCCTTTTCAGGATTTAACAGATAGGATCCCGTTAGCACAAGATTAGCGGTATTTAAGCAATAGTCTACACACCCTGAAAGCAGAGGTGTCTCAGGGATGAAATGAGCATCCTTTTACAGTTTTAATGTGGTATTTGCAGCAAATCCAGACAACCAATCAAACACCTGTACAAACCTGGTCACTTACCTCCATCTAAAACCAGTGGAGTTTGTATGACTGGCTGGTCTGGTGCCAATAATGTTGACACACAGAGTTCCTAACCTGCAAGCTTTAGGTAACTCATAAAAATCACACGGGATATGGTCAGTGATAGCTAAAGCACATCTAGAATCAGCATCAGGAAATGGCATCCTTCGGTTGCTGACCAGAGACCCTGGGAAGGCCAAACACAAATTCCTTGTGAGCAGGAAAAGCAGCTATAATAGCCTGCTTTATTTCTCTGGTCTCAGGGCCTCCTCCTGAAGCAATCAGCCCCCTTCCATGCCCCATCAGTTCCATACAAAAGGAAACTGTAGGCGGCAGTGTTCACTTTTTCTTGGCTCAATCTCTTTCGTGAAGTATATTATAAAGGTAAAAAACTTATTATAAAAATCCTCCTTATCCTCCCTTATCCTCCCAAGCAACATTTATGATGTATTGCATTCCAGGGGTCTATTCAAGTAAGAAATTATTAATGTTGTTGCATTTCCTGTATGAGTTAGTTCTGGAATTTCCCCTGTGAGACTAAAAGTAGTCCTTCATATATGGCTTAAAAAAAATTAGCTGAAAACTAAATAAATATGGATTGACTCATCTCATTAAGTGATAAATAATTTTTCAAGAGCAGTTTATTATCATTAGATGCAGGCTTCAGCAAATGAGGGGATGGAGCGAAGGGATGTGGCACACTGTCCTGGTGAACTTGCTGATCAGCTGGCTTCCCTCCCAACTGTGAAATTGCAGAGATATTTTATTTATTTAAAATATTGAAGCAGGCCATTCTGAGCAGCTGCATGGTGATGCTGGCCACCTCCTTAACTCCAACATTAGGCAGAAGGTTGTTCAGCAGCTGCATGGTGAAGATGACCAAAGAATAGCCATCAGAGCCCTGCAGAACCAAACCAACAACTCTTCCTCCACTGACTTTTTCAGCTCTGGGTTAACATTTTCATTAAACTCTGCAGCACAACCCTAAGTTATCTTTTCTTGGTCAATCAATACTCATCAACATATCTATGAAGTTGGCATTTTTTTGCCCCAGTGTGCATCATTTTACAATTACTACACCCCAACTCTGCCTGTCTAGCTGGCCTTGCACAGCACACATTTTTGAGAAGAGAGTTGCATGAACCAACAGCACGTTAAAATCCACTATGTTCTTTGTGCCATTAAAGGACTATATCTGTCTGAAGTTATTAAGGATTTCAGATTCTATTTTTATGAGATCTTCTGGTGATTCTTGACCCCTGAGCTATGACGTATGTATTCCTCTAAAATTTTTACTCAGTATGTCAGGAAAGACATCCCACATAAACTTGTTGAAAGATGCTTCTGAGAAGTGTGCTACAAAAAATAAACAGGATGAGGATGAGCAACAGGGTCTTATGACACCCTTAAAACTAACAGATTTATTATGCATAAGGATTCATAGCCTAAATACCACTTCATTTGAAGACGTGGGCTTTACTATGTAAAACTTATGCCACAATATATCCATTAAGATGCTACAAGATTGTTTGCTTCTTCTTGTTTTGCTTGCTTACTTGCTTCTACATTTGACTAATACAGTGGAACATTTCGGAACCCGAATGCCAAAAACCCAGAAGTAATTGCTTCCATTTTCGAACATGCCTCTGAAGTCGAAGGGCTTCTGAGGCACTTTTTTTATTTTTTCCCATTAACTTTGCATTTACTTTGCAGCCAGCCCATCAATCCTCGGTTTTTGAACATTTCAGAAGTCGAACAGTCTCCCAGAACGGATTATGTTCGAAAACCCAGGTTCCACTGTATGGCCACACAAACACACCAGGAATTTTACACCAGGAAAAGGATGAACAGCATGTTAACATGAAGTAACAAGAGGTGGAGAAAGCTATAGAAATCCGGTCATACATGCATCACTTCCAAATTGTAGAAATGCATAAAGGTTACATTTTGTAATAGTCATTATCATCTAAACTTGATGGGTGATGATAAACACTGTTGGGTAGGATTTTAGAAGTCCTTTTGGGACTAGGGTGTTGGTTTTGATGCTGGGGAGGTTTAAGGTAACTAGTCCTTTGGGCCCCAATTTTTGAAACCATATTACATTAATGTGTACAGCTATGCTTTGTCCTAGCGTCAGTGAGGTTGATGGCAGCAGGTGGTGTAGTGTTGAGTTTAAAAAGCCTCATTGGCTTCAGAACTTTTGCTGTTTCATTTGCTGTTTCATTTGCAATTTGTAGGGCGAAGAGTGCTCCTAGCACAGCTATGACTATGGTGGATAGCTTCATGGAGAGTGGTATGCTGGTAGGGTTGGGTTTTGTTGGTATGATAGTTGCTATAAGCATTCATCCTGTTAGCAGGCTTCTGATGGTAAAGCAGATAGATATAGCTGTTGCAGTTCATGGGGTTTTAGTGGGATGCTTGTTCCCAGAAGTGCTTACAACTTTTGGCAACTCATTACTTCACACTGTGAAGCTATTGTTTTAATTAATATTTGATGCATCCAGAAATAGGCCTTAAAACCTTGGCCATTATCTTGACCTTTCCCCAGCTGATTTGATCTGCTGGGCCATTTCACTGTATTTCAATGAGGCAACATACTACATCAACAGGGGTGACAAGAGGCATTTTATGCCCTTTTACTATTTCTCAAGAGATAAGTCAATTTCTCTACTGATAGCTAAACTATCTACCAAATTCACTGTTTTACTTTTTAAACATTAAACATTTACATTCTAAGTGCCTGTTATTTTTCCTGTTCAATTTAGAGATAAATATTTTTTGGATACTACACAGTGGCCAAGAATGGTCATCCCATTGCACCGTATAAACAACGGTTTTCAGGCGGTCTGGATCCCTATGAAATCTCTTTTATGAAATCTAAAAGCCTGTGTGGTGGGGCTCATTTAAACTGGTTACAGTATTTATATTATTTTAGAACATACATTAAGCATTCCACAGTCTCTACGTGCCAAGACTGCCAAGCTTGATCAGGGAAAATTATGCATGTTGGGTACCTTTCACTAAGCAGTAAGGCAGAGTACTCGTCAAGCTATTTCACTTTGTCTTTTGAAACAGACTGCAATAATGCTGCCAAAACCGAAGAATAGCTACCTCATCCATAAAGGCTGCCAGCACAGTGAGGTTACTTTCCCCTGGCCAACAGCTCAGCTGAAAAGCCAAAATTTAATGCATGTTTGTTGTGTGCATATATTTCCCTCTTTTGAACGTGAAAGGAGAAAAGTTATATATAGACATATATATATAACATACACATCAAAAGCTGCTTAACAAAACAGTTATTTAACAGCTTAAAATTACTCAGATGTGCAGATGTCCTTGAAATTATTGCCAGCTGTTGATGTTAATGAAAATGTGGTTACATTGAAATAATATCACATAAAGCAGGATTGTCATTTCTGTCCACCATAGTACAAGATCAAAGTTCTTGTATTAATTATAAGACACTTAACAGCTTGTGTCCTGGTACCTTAAGGATTCCTTCCTAACCCCTAGGGTTTTCAGGCAGCTTGTCAGTTGGCCTTGCAAGGCTCAGGTGCAGGACTCATATCCACCACAAACTGCACATTCAGTACTGTAGCCCAATTCTGTGGAACTTCCTTTGCACCAAGATTACTGCTGTTCCTTTCCTACTGAACCACAAACACTTGGCAGAGACTTATTTATTTCAGTTGATAATTTAAAGATTTCTTTCTGTTTTGACAAATTATTTTAATCAATCTCATCCATTGTATGCTTTTCAAATTGTTTGCTTAGAAACATTGGTAACTAAGTGGTATATAAATATTTACTTCAGAAGCAAATATTGAGTTCAAATCCAGTGGGTTGAGCAGCTTAGGTTCCAGCAGATCAACACAATGGGAGAATGGGAAAGAACTGATCATCACAAATCAAGCCCAGGCAGCCCAAGCAGCAACAGGATATAAAATGAAGATGCTGTAGACTCACTCGTAGGATTCACTTACCACCACAACGTTTCCACAACACAGTGGTGTCCAAACTTTTTTCAAAGAGGGCCAGACTTGATGAAGTGAAGGGCCGTGACCTTTTTTTTTAGGATTGAAGTTGTTGAGCTTTTTTTTAGGATTTTACCCCAGGAAATAAGCTGCCACAGGGGCCAGACTAAACTGACCGGTAGGCCATGTTAGGCTCCCGAAATGGACTTTGGACATGCCTGCCTTAGGGAATTTGAATGGAGTCGCCTTCAGGTAAGGAGGTTGGGGTGTAGCAAATTCACCTCTGCTAATGGTGGGAGTGGCATAAACTGAGTATGCTGCAGCTTCACAAAAGACACATAAAAGGTCACCAGTTTCAGGGAGCCACATACAACCACTAGCCCTCATTGCCATTTCACTATCTGATTGCCTTGCAGCTAAAGAAGAGGCAGCAGCTGTACCACCACTCGCTGCAATTCAGGAGAACCACACCTGCAGCAAGGCAGGTGACAGTGGAGGCCACTCTCAACAACCACCCCTCCTGCTCCAGTCGGCCACTCTGTGCTTTGCTTAGCAGGAGCCACCCCCTTTGCCACAGCAGGAGGAACCCCACCCAACCTGAAGGTCCCATGTCACCAACACATGGAGTGCCCTTGGTAAGCCAATGGCTGCCCTGGACATACACTCCACTCACCCAAAATATTGAGGCAGTGTACAACAGTATACACAACTCTAATATAAACATATTTCTGTTATTACTGTGGTTTATCTTGAGGACCATTTGCAGGATGCAAATTTGAAAAATGAAATATTTGAATATAATTTAACAATATAATAAGACAACTCAATACAAAGGCACTTATCGCACACAGAGAGCTAGTGACATAATCTGTATACTTGTGTGTGTTCAATTGTGAAACAAGCTAACCAATCTGCAATACATTTTTAGTAAGCGTGCCAACAGCAAAACACACCTGTAATTTAAAATGAGTAACTAAAGGTAAAGGTAAAGGGACCCCTGACCATTAGGTTCAGTCATGGCCGACTCTGGGGTTGCGGTGCTCATCTCGCTTTACTGGCCGAGAAAGCCAGCATACAGCTTCCAGGTCATGTGGCCAGCATGACTAAGCCGCTTCTGGCGAACCAGAGCAGCACACGGAAATACCATTTGACGTGCTTTTGAACTGCTAGGTTGGCAGGAGCTGGGATTGAGCAACGGGAGCTCACCCTGTCGTGGGGATTTGAACTGCCGACCTTCTGATCGGCAAGTCCTAGGCTCTGTGGTTTAACCCACAGTGTCACCTGCGTTCCCAAAATGAGTAACTAGACTTCATTAAAAACAAAACAATAGCCTACATCAGGATCTGAGTTAAAGAAACAATGAAATCCCAGATTCCCCTCCTTGCTGGTTATAATGTACTAATGTGCTATGGTAAAAACAATGATCTACACAGACATTAGCTCCAATGTGAACAACTGAAGAGCATATGGTGTCTCTGGTGGCTGCATAAATGGTTTGATGATTTCTCAATTAACCAAAAACACCGTACCAGAGACATATATTTATTTATTTAGGTTTCTTCCCCCCAGATCCAGTTATTCTTGAAACCAGGTCAAGTTGCAAAGCACATAAATAAATACAACACATAATATAATAATACAAAAGAGCAGCTGATAAATCTAATACTCAAATCAATTAAAATTTATAAAACCAGCCATTGCTGTGGGTAGCTCCATAGCATCTCAACACTTAAAAGCTTGACAAATAAATCAGTATTGGGCTGATGCTGAATAGATCACCAGCTGAACGTTCAAGGAGAGGATGTTCCACATTCAGGATGCCACCAGTGAGAAAGATGGTTCTTATGATGCCATCAGAGGCGGATTTAGGAGAGCGCAAATGGTTTGGCCGAACTGCGTGCAGAGCCTTGGGGATGTCACCACTATGATTTAGAATGGCGTGTGAGATGCGGAGGGTGCTGCTGAAATTTGAGACCCCAAGATCTGCCACTGATGTCACACAATGCACCAGTTCAGGACATGAGACAGCTATGCTATACATGCGGCCACAGTATTTTTTTTTTTAAAGCCACAGTTAATTGTACACAATGCAACAGCCACAAATATAGCTTCCATACGTATGCACTGGTTCACATGAACCAGGTCCATTCAGAACAAGGGTCAGCAAACTTTTTCAGCAGGGGGCCAGTCCACTTGTGGGGTGCCCAGACTATATTTTTTTGGGGGGAAATGAACGAATTCCTATGCCCCTCAAATAACACAGCATTTTAAATAAAAGCACAGATTCTACTCATGTAAAAACACGCTGATTCCTGGACCATCCGTGGGCTGGATTTAGAAGGCAATTGGGCCGGATCCGGCCCCTGGGCCTTAGTCTGCCTACCCATGATTTAGAATCTCCCAAAAGAGCTTCCTATGCTCCTGCAGCCCCTGTGGTTGTCTTCATCATACGTTAGTTACCGGTACACTAAAACAGTTCAAGAGCTGCTGGGACAAAAGCTAAAAATGAAGCATGTAATCTGAAAAATGCAACCAGAAAGAGTTAAATATGCTTGATGCTTTGAGGTAGCCCCTCCTTTAATTGCCATTAACGGTTGCTGCTTTAGTACAAGTCATTTCAATTGTCTCTTTTTTCACCTGCTTTCAAATTAAGTGAGATTTATTGGTTGATGATGTGAAAATTCTTTTAGTTTAATTGTCATAAGGGATGAATTTGTTTTGAATATGTTATGAGTGTGTACAGATCCATTTTCGAGCCTAATGCATTTTTAATAACTTTTTCCATCTGCAAATGATTTGCATTTTAAATTTCTCTCTGCAACAAACTAAAACAAAAAAATGAATAGATTTTAGAAAATTTGTCATAATAAATGTTTATTTTTATTTTTCCTGCAAGTATCTTTTTTTTTTAGTCAACATATGAAATGTTTTATCAACCTTGAAAGTGCCCATAAAAAGACTGGTACATTGGCAGGATAATCCTATAAACAAAAAGCTTGTGCTAAATTTAAGTTAAGGCAGGGTAAAGTACACCATATCTAAATTCTGGAACAGGACTACTGTTGACTGGAGCCA